>NC_143580.1:83224010-83534301 GCF_048544385.1 Mastigoproctus giganteus | reverse complement strand
GAAACAAGTGCAGCAGCAAGTTGATATATGGGCTAGTATGGCCAATGAATTTGGACTTGTTTTCAGTCAGGAGAAGAGTGAAGTAATGGTTCTAAAGACGAGTGGCAAGCTTGACAGATACATTACAATGGAAGGGAAAGAGCTAAAAATGGTTAACAACTTCAAGTATCTAGGAAGCACCATTACAAAGACTGGAGTGATAGATGAAGAAATAAGTAGAAGGAGGCAGCAATTTCTATAGGCAGACAAGAGATCTGATCTGGAACAGGAACATACCACTGAAATTTAAGAAGGCTATATATCAGGCCTATTATGTACCAATTCTGACGTATGCATATGAAACTTGGACTATGAGGAAAAAGGATGAAAGCAGAATTTGGGGAGACAGAAATGAGATTTGTGAGGAGCATAGCCGGAAAGACAAGATGCGACAAAATCAGGAATGATGCGATTAGGGCAAGAATTTAGGCTAAAAACTCCAGAATAGGATTGAAAGGTCCCATTTGAAATGGTTTGGACATGTCAAGAGGATGAACGAGAGGCGTTTGCCAAGAAGAATGTTTGATTTACAATTAAGGGACAAAAGACCAAGGGGAGACCAAGAATGAGATGGATGGCAAAACATGATAAAGACTGATGTCATTAAGAGAGGAGGAAATGGGAGTGAAATCAATGACGGAGAGGACAGGGCATGGTGGGGAGGCTTCATATGTTGACCCATGGAATAGCGGAACAATGACAGATGACAAATAAGTTTAAATAAATTAAATCATCTAATCAAAATTAGACTGCAGAAGTATCATTCATATTTGTTTTCAGGTCAGTCATACAAAAATTTGAAAATCTAAATTTAAGAGCAATATTTTTAAAGCCCAGATTTCAGTATATTTACAACATTCATGTATAGAGAGAGAGAGAGAGAGAGAGAGAGAGAGAGAGTTTAAAACATTAAAAACTGCTAAAAATAAAATGAAATTAACCAATACATGAAAAAATAGCAATTGTAATAGGTTATAGATAAATAAAAAGCTTAGCACATAGCAAATGACAATTTTCAGTCTCATT
Source organism: Mastigoproctus giganteus (assembly GCF_048544385.1). Lineage (NCBI taxonomy): Eukaryota > Metazoa > Arthropoda > Arachnida > Uropygi > Thelyphonidae > Mastigoproctus > Mastigoproctus giganteus. The sequence continues at coordinate 83,533,236 of NC_143580.1, read as the reverse complement.
TGTAATGCAATAAAAATAGCACTAATTTTCCATTTCAGCAGTTGTGTATAAATATGTATTGAAATATACTCTCAAAGAATAACAATACCTATATTATCATACAATTATAAGACAGTTATCATTATTTGAAAAGTGACTGTTTATAACCAAAGTAATATAATTGTCATTTTACCTAGGCCTCAGTTTCAGAAAATTTATCTTTTTGATCATATTTTACCTGTAAAAAATTAATGTTTACCTTGCTTGTTAGCTTTAAATTCATATAAAGCTGCCAAGGCCATATGGTGTTGTCTCACTTTTTGAGAGCTGCTAGGTGGATTTTTTTTTTACTTAAAAATTATTGGTTTTTGTTACCTTATGTTTGAAATTAGTAATTCAGTTATTTTTTGTGTTTTTCAGATAAAGTTAGTTCTGCACTTGGCCTTTGCTAAAAAAATATCAAAGTTGAATTCATCTACTATTTTCAAAATTTTTATGAACTTTTCAGAATTTTTTATGTACTATGAAAATGGTAGTTGAATTCAACTTCCATTTTCATTGCATATAATGTAACTTAAAATAGTCGATACTGCCACAAAATAAGTTGGGATTTTAATTTCATGTGTTATTTTTAAATTACAATTAGACTAAAATCATGCCTTAGACTAGAGGAGCAATGCAAAGAGCTCAAAGTAGTGGAAATGCTTTAGCTTGGGGAGGGGGGGGGTTGGGTCCAAGGCTAGCCCTGCACAGAGACTACTAGACATATAGTAATTACAAACTAGTGAAAAATCAAGTTACAAAGGGGGATTAAGTAGGATAAGGCAGATTATGAAAATTCTTTGGCTAGCAATGCAAAGAAAAGTAGCAAAGAATTCTTTGCTTAACTCTAGAAAGAAAAGGGAAGAACCACATTGGCCCAGATATGAATGGCATAACTACTGATGATCCTGTTCAGGCTGCTGACAAATTAAATAAATATTTTGCATCTACATTCTCCTGAAAAGAATGTTTTTAGGGATGGGACTATCAGAAGTACCCCAATATATAACTAGAAGCTAAATGATTTTGTGAATCCACAAAAGTCTTGCTAGTGTGTAAGTGACCAATCCACAAGTTCCAGTCAATATCTGGAAAGTTAAAATCCCCATTATACGATATTCTGACTTCTTGGCCCATTCTATTTCTCTGTATAGTGGTTTGTTATACTCATCATATAATCCCTCCCTCAGACTTAATGGGGTGCAGAATTTGAATATATGTAGTACAATGTGTACAGAAAGTAGAGACAGGACATATGGGGCAGTATATTCTTAGTTACTAGGCATTACTAAGCATATTAAATCAAAGGCAGTACATTCAGTCAGTTTGGTGTGATTATAAGCACTGGGAAAATGAAAATGACAGTAGGAGTGGGTTACAGGCCTAATGAATGTGATGAGTATAACAAAACAACTATAAAGAGAAAAAGTGGGCCAGTAAATCAGAATGTCTCATAATGAAGGGATTTTAACTTTCCAAATATTGACTGGAATTTGTGGATTGGTTACTCACACATTAACAACTTTTCTGAATTTATTGGATGACCGCTTTCTACACCAGTTAGAGAGCCAATGAGAGAAAGCAATACCACTGACCTGATTATCATTAGAGACTTTTCATGCATTAACAATCAGTGAATAAAAGAACCACTAGGTGGCAGTGATCACAGTGTATCGATGTCCAATTTAATTTAAGTTGTAACTACCATCAAGGGCAAGGGGAATGGCTTCTGCTTTCAAAAAAGTGACTATACTCGTCTGTGAAAAATTTTTAAAGCTATTCAGGGAACAAGTACAGTCACTCCCCGATTAACATAAGGGTTGCATTCCATGGAACTCTACATAAGTCGGAATTTTCCTCATGCTTGTGCAGCACTCGCAACTGTGCTCGCTGAATTGATTGAATCAAAAAAATGTTTGACGAAAATGTGAATAGAATTATTTATTCAATTTTTTATCTCATTGTGCAGGAAAAATTACAAAAGCATGCAATTTAAAAAATTTCAAAATTATAAAATTACAAAAAAAGAGAGGAGACAGGCAGTAAGTTTTACCTCTCGAGCATTGTTGCCAGAATCGCCGTCTTCAGCTGATAAGTACGCCACTGCGGAGGTTGAGGACTGTGGAGATTTAGAAGGGGTCAGCTGCTCAACCTTGTGAAAGAACCCATTAATGGATGACTGGGCAGTGGCTTTTTTCTTTTCATCGTAGATTTCTTTGTAGCTAGCAAGCATATTCACCCCTCTGTTAACTTTTAAGAATCATTTGCTGTCAGGATCCATCTTCTGAAACCTCGCCATTGTCATCTCTCTGGTGGTGAAGCGTCTCGGCTCCTCATTTTGTTCATCTTGAGCTTCGTCAGCATTTTCTTTTTTCACTATCACTGCCTGCAAGTCAGTAAGTTCTTCATTAGATAAATCCTTCTCTTCTTCCTCTATTAACTCCTCCACGTCTTTGGCAACAACCTCCAACTGAAGTAGCTCTGCAATCTTTATAGTCTTATCTGTAATCTATTCATATGATTCGTCTTTTTTCAAACCCTTCGAGGCCTTTTATGTGCTGTGGGCATATTTTCTTCCATGCGGCATTTACCTATTAAACCTACTGTTAAACCACCCGTTGCTTGCCACGAACTTGGCTTGGGGTTAGCCATACTTATCCTTAATATTTTCATAAATACTTCTTGCTTTTGCTTGGATGGCCATTGGACTAGGGGGGAACTTGCATCTGAATCTGATTTTCCATCCATATTATTAATAGCTGTTCCATCTTCGATATAGCACCTGAACGCTGTTTTGTGATCACTGTTGATCTTAAATGTGTTGATCCTTTAACATGTTCTTTTATACGTGCACTGTCCCATAAAATAGTATTTACTGTTGAAGGAGAGAGACCAATTCCCTTGCAACAGATGACAAACTTTGTCCTGCTTCATACTTCTTAATCATTTTCATCTTAATTTCTAAATCAATTTTGTTTTGTTTCCTGGCACTGTCAGCACTTGCACTTTCCATTGGTCCCTTCCCTTCATCATTGTAATACGTAAATAGGAATGAAGAGAAGTTTCTGAAAATTTGTTTTTTATATGATTGAAGATTTCAGTGAAGGAGAACTCATTTTACCATAACACCATAACGTAAAAACCCACAGAATTCTAGTTATTGGGATCATCACAAATGCAATAAGATCGAGTTTATTTCCCGTTTATAGTTGTTTGTTTGTTATTTGGTTTTTAGGAGCATTAGCAACTAAGGCCATATTGCTCCGGGGATATGTGGTGGTCATTCCCTGACCTCTCCACATTCTCCGTATTTGGTGGTCACGGGCTCGACCCCCAGTCTAATCAAGAAGTGTGTGTGTGCTACGCACTGCTGCTCCTGTTCATAATAGATTGCGCTAACAGAAAAGCCCAATAAACTGGAAAGTGCAAATTGTTTTTATTGTTTTTTGGTCGTGACCTCCATAAACTTGCCTTAGAAAAATATCACAAAGGCGTTCAAAATTGATTCTTATAATGGGAACATATGATAACAATGAAAGTGTAGTGCAATTTCCATTATAAATGTAACCTTTTAGAGAGATAAATAGCTTAGTAATGTATAGCAAAATTTTCAACTTCCAAGGACTTCGAATGAATTAAAAAAAAAAAAAAAAAATTGAGAACTCATAAGCAGCCATGTGCTAATAAGAATTTGATGATGTTGCAAGATGTAGTAATGAAAAAATTACTGTTTTGAGAGAAAAAAGGTGACCGGGCTAGCCAGGTGGGTAAAGTGCCTGCCTGGCAACCCAAATGTCGTGGGTTCGAATCACACCTCAGGCTTGGATCACAGTAAAATGCAAAAACTTTGGGAGGTGCATTATGGCCACAGAAGCCGATGCGCCAACAACTAACAAAAAACAAAAACAAAAAAAAAAGAGAAAAAAAAAAAAAAAAAAGGAGAAAGAAAAAAGATATATATACACTGCTGTGATGGCTAAATATCATTTATTTTACTTAGAGTAACTGTGATGAAAATATTTTTATAATGAGAAATATTCATATTTGACTTCTAATAATTGGATATTTTTAACACTCCCAAGATACTTTATGTTAAAAAAGTTGTATAATAATGGATGGATTTAGGACTATTTCTGAAATTGCAACACAGTTTTTTGTTTGCTGTTTATACATAAAATAGCACTGTGTAAGAAACAATTTTGAAGCATCATAATTTATTAAACTTTGCATGATAACTGTTAATGTTTCTATATATATATATATATATATATATTTAAGTTAGAAGTAGTAAAACAAAAATAAAGTGCAAACAGATGGAACTGTAAAGAACACAAGGTGCCAAAACTAGTAAGAAAAGGATAATAGGAAATAGAAAAATTAAAGAAGAAGACAGGAAAAGAATGTGAAGAACCTAAAAGATGCATTGAATTATCAGAAATTAGATGACGTCCCTCACTCCATTCCTCAAGGTAAATGTGTAGATTACTTGTCTCTACTTGCTCATTTCGGATAGGTTGATATTAAGGTGAAAAGAGGATCAGAGGACTATGATATTAGGCTGAATTAATAAGCCAATTAGCAGGAAAGAAGCTATAATGGAGAAATATATAATAATAATTAATAATTTACAAAGAGATAGCAAGCATCAAATAAAAGATGGAAAAATAATTTGATGTTAAAAAACCTAATAATAAGGGAAAGAAAAATAAAGGTTGAAATATTTGATGTAAGCTATAAAAGATTGATACATAATGCAGGTATTTCATCAGGGGACTACACCTGATTATATATCAATAAACTGCATTTCTGTACATATATGTATAATTATGGAAGAAAATATTTAAAAGGAAACTCTAAAAAAAGAGAAAAAAAAAATAAAAATTTTGCTAACAAAAAAGGGGAAGGTGAAAGCAATAAATCTTCCATAAAAATAAGTAAGGTAGCCCCAATGCAGTGTTCATAATTAAAATTAAAGTAATTAAAAAGATAAGATAAAATAATAAATAAATAAAAGTGTAAGGAAAAAACCAAGTCTGGAGTAATGGTGCATTGGTGATGTATAAATAATTTGCAAGTAAAAATTTGTAAATATGTAATTTTGTGTGTAAAAAATAGATAATGAAGCAGGGAAATGGTATAGGGACAGGAAATAAATTGTGGTAAGAGAAGGGGAAAGTAGTGGAACAAAAGAAGCGAAGATAGTATAGAAGAAGGAAAGTAAGAGTGTCAATATTGCTCTCGTGTTGCACTAATAAGCTTTATGGATGGAAGAATGAAGATTAGACAGCAAAAAGAGAAGAATTTAAAGGATACTCAGACAAGCTAGGGGCGTAAAGACCCAACCTCTTAGTGAGGGATCTGGGTGAGTAAGAGTTAACAAAAGAAGTAGCTAATACTATATGCCTACAATATACATTGTTTTGAAAAAAATAAAAATAAAATAAGAAAAGCTGAAAATATAAAGCCAAAAATAAAATGAAGTAATTTCAAATTGGAAACAGGCGGAATACAGAGAAAAGTTCAATTGTGAATAAGATAGCAGAGAAAAGGAAATACCCTGAATTTCCAAGAACTGTAGTGTGTTTCCTTAAAGGCGGAAAATGTACAGAAGAACTATATAATACCAGTAGAGGAAATTAGACAAAGAACAGTAGCAACAGCAACAGTATTAAAAGTGTGGCAGCATTTTGCTACTGTTCTATGTCTAATTTTGTCGATTGATATCTAGTTCTGCTGTACATGTTTCCTTCTAACTTAAATATATACTTTTGTATTCTTTACTGCTGCTTAGTGCACATAGGTGCAATTGCCATATAACCTTTTTAACTTTTAAAACATAATTTACCTATACCTCCATATTTGTCACTTCTACTCATTTTATCTATACTATATACACAAAGTGTGGCAATAAAGCTCTCAGACACTGGTGCAATAAAAAGAACAAAGGGAAGGAGCTCAAAAATAGTTTCATTTTTATTCAAGATAACCAACCACTTGAGTGAATGTGCTTATTACACCATTTTAAAAGATACAGAAAAGGTGTCCAAAGAGATGAAGTTCAGTTCAGTTCAGTGGTTATGTTTTCTTTGTCTCCAACATCCTGAAATTTCTTTCCTTTGGGGGCAGTTTTCATCTTGGGAAAGAGGAAGTAGTACCCTATTGCTAAATCGGAAGAGTAGAGTGCATTGTTGCTCTATACAGTGGCATGTTTTGTCAGAAATATTTTCACAACAAGTGCAGAATGGCTGAGAGAATTGTGCAACAAGAACCAGCTGCCTTTCTCTTGAAATTACAGTCTCACCTGGGAAATGTGCTTCAATAGCTTTGAAGCACCTGTATGTAGAATGCAGCTTGACTCTCTCTCTCTCTCTCTTCCCTTCATGAACGAATTCCTTGTGAATCACACCGTTTGTGGAAAAACATGATCAGCATCTTCTTGATCCTGGACTTTGTAAATTAAACTTTTTGGCCCTTGGTGATGATTTTGAAATCCACTGCATGCTCTGATGCTTCATCTCTGAGTCATACCAAAACACCAAATACTCATCTCCAATGACAATACAGTTGAGAAAATTAAGATTTTGTCTTAACACGTCTGGCTGAAGTCTTTACATGATGACACTCTTCATTGCTTCTGCTCATCTGTGAAGCTGTGCAGTACAAATTTGTATAGATCTTCCTTTTCCCTGAACCTTCATACAGAATTTGATGAATAATCTCCTTATTCTAAACCTTAAAAGTTAAAAAAAGATTGTACTCAAAATTAAAATTACATATGATATTTGTTTGTTACTTTGTTTTTAGGAGCATTAGCAACTAAGACCATATTGCTCTGGGATATGCGGTGGTCATTCCCTGACTTTTCCGCATCCTCCGTATTTGGTGGTGACGGGCTCGAACCCCAGTCTAATCAAAAAACGTGTGCTACGCACTGCTGCTCCTTCCCACCTGGCTACAGAGGCACCGCTACATATGATGTGCAGTTTGAATAACAGTAGTTGCTAATCATGATTAGGAGTAAGCAATGAAAGACATAAAATGGAGTTTGATTAACAATGGGAAATAATATAGTTAGGGAAGGATGCTATGTGGTTGTTTTCGATTAAGGTCATTATTATATTAAAACTACCCTTATATCATGTGAAAATGAATACTATAGTTTATTAGGCTGTTCGCCTACATTACTATACATTAATTTGACATTTCGGTTATCTTACTGATACCTATCATCAGACAAAGCTATTTTATATTTTCTTTTTCTGTTTCCTCAACATCGTAGTCTGATGATGGGTATCAGTAAGAAAACCGAAATGTCAAATTAATGTATAGTAATGTAGGCGAACAGCCTAATAAACTATAGTATTAATTTTTATGTGGTATAAGAGTGGTTTTAATATAATAAAAACCTTAATGGAAAAGGCTGATTATCTGATTAACAGTAGTGATTCTTCATGTATTAAGAAACTGCAGATAAAGGAACCACTAGGTGGCAGTGATCACAGTGTGCTGAAGTGGGATTTACTCAAAGAGGTAACTACCATCAAGGGTAAAGGGAAGGGTTTTTGCTTTCGTAAAGGTGACTACGGTGGTCTGAGACAGTATTTAAATTGTATATACAGTGGGACCAACTGATGATGTTACCAACAGCAAATTCAAAATGGGAAGAATTCAAAGAATTAATCTTGGAAGCTACTAGGCTTTTCATACCAACTAAGAAATACTGTTCAAGATTTAGGCCTAAATGGATGTCAGATGAACTAATTAATGTGGTAGAGAAGAAAAATGCATGAGATACATATAAATTAACAGGTAACACAAAAGCCTACGATAGATATAAGCTGGTCTGTAACCAAGACACAAAGGAGGTTAGGCAGGCAAAGGCAGATTACGAGAAATCCTTGGCAAAGGATGCAAAGAAAAACAGAAAAAGAGTTTTTTACCTATGTAAACTCTAGAAGGAAGAGGATGAATCAGATTGGTCCACTTGATATCGATGGATGGTTCAACTGTTGATGATCCTGCTCAGGTAGCTAACAACCTAAAGGAATATTTTGCATCTACATTCACACATGAGTTATTCAGGGAGGGGGAATGCCAGAGGTGCAGTAAACTCTGGCAGTAAGCTAAATAATCTTGTAATAACTGAGAGTAAAGTGGAGGAGAAATTGTTGAAGATAAACATAAGAAAAGCACCTGGGGTGCCTTTCTGGGGTGGATGGAATCTATCCAGTTATATTAAAGGAGACAGCAAAGGAAGTAAGCAAACCCTTAGCCATAATTATGAGAGCTTTGGACTCAGAGGAAGTACCCATGGACTGGAGATGTGCAAATGTGAACCCCAATCCACAAAGGAGAATCAAAGGGGAGGGAAAGGTAATTCCAGATCTGTTAGTTTAACTTCGGTTCCAAGGAAATTAATGGAGGCACTGGTTAAAGAAACATTGCAGGATCATCTAGACAAGATCTCAGTTAAAGCTCAGACACAGCATGGGTTTGTAAAGGGGAAATCTTGTATGACCAATTAGATTGGATAATATGATGTACTCACAAAGGAACTAGATGCAAAGAATAATTTTGATATCATATATTTGGATCTTAGAAAGGCTTTTGATATTATTGCAGATGGAAGACTGCTGCACAAAATGGAGCAGCGTGGCATTGGAGGCAAATTGCTGCTATGGATAAAGGAATGGTTGAGTGGGAGAAGACAGAGAGTGGTAATCAATGGACACTGCTCTTCGTGTGCTTATGTTATTAGTGGAGTCCCTAAGGGTTCAGTGTTGGGTCCATTTTGTTTTCTGTATTCATAAATGATATTGATGATGGTATATCAGGCTTAATGTCCAAGTTTGCAGACAATACGTAGGTGGGAAGGGTTGTTAATGACAGTACGTTGCTGTAACAGGATCTAGAAAAGTTGAGCAGATGGGCTGAGAGGTGGCAAATGAAGTTTAACATTGACAAATATAAAGTATTGCATATGGGAAGCAGTAACCCCAGAGTAACATATCAACTCTGTGGTACTACACTGACAGTGTAGTACCACAGAGGGTAACTGTGTAGGCAGATATGAAGTTTTCTGAGCAGTGCAGACGGTCTGCAAGAGTAGCTCATGGTGTCTTGTGGATGATATACAGGAATTTTTCTAGCAGGAATAAGGAAGTGATTATCCTCTTGTATAAGTCAATTGTCAGGCCACACCTTGAGTACTGTATACAGGTCTGGAGGCCACATTTTAAGAAGGATGTAGAGCTGTTGGAACAAGTACAGAGAAGGGCAACAAGATTAGTGAATGGAACAAAGGGTTGCTCTTACGAAGAAAGACTTAATTTTGCAAATTTCAGTGTCTGGAGACTAGGCACCTGCAAGGTAATCTGATTGAGGTGTATAAAGCCTTGAATGGTTTGAGCATGCTCAATGCTTATGGGATTTTTCCTCTTGTTCAGAATAATCGCCTGAGAGGGCATAAATTCAAATTGAGGAAAGAAGGTTGTAGAATAGATGTGTAGAAGTTTGCCTTTAGCCAGCGGGTGGTTGATTGCTGGAACAAACTTCCATCTGCCGTTGTAGAAATTGATAGCTTAAATAGATTGAAGGCAGAACTTGACAAACATTTGGAGCGAGTGGATGGGTGAAATAAGGGGGTTTTTTTGGCTGATGCTATATAAGCTTGCTTTCTTGCATCATGTGCCTTTGCTAATGCTAAAATGCTAATTTCTCTCAGGCTGTATATTATAATTTTGAATATCCCTTCTTTATGGAATTTTTTTAGAGAAACTTTTATTCAGTCAACTTCATTACCTATAACGAACTGCTCTTAAAAATTACCACTACTGCAGTTATTTATAAGAGCAGTTTAATGTTCACTTTCGAACAGCTGAGAGCAAAGAGAGATACAAAATCATTCAGTAATAATTCAGAGTACAGCTGGAAAATGTATGCTTGATTAAATCCATGTTTAATCTCTTCCACAAAAAGTGACTGATTGTTGTGCATAAACAATACATTTAATTTCACATATCTTGTTATAAATATTCCTTTAGGGAAAAAAAGTAGTTAATTTTTTTTTCTTCTCCAATTCGAATGTACTGGTTTCCCTAACGCACATTAATTGATATTCTATCTGGTACCATACTAGAAATGCACTTAAAATTAGCATTATGGTACATGTTAACATTTGCCTTGACTTTCTTTACAGTCATTTGGTTACATTTAGTAAAGATTATTTATATCTGTCAACACTAGCAATATCTTTCAGTCATTACAGAATGAAATAAGTTCATTAATTAGTGTGATATCCACTGAAATATGCTTCATCAAAACTGCTCAGCCACTAAAGTATATATATACAGTATATCCTCGCTAATCCAGATTAATTGGGGTGGGAGGTCATCCAGATTAAGCAGCAATCTGGATTAGTGAAGCAAAATATTGCCCTAAAAGACAAAAAAACTTAGAACACAAATAAATAGAAAATTTAATGATATAGGTAGTGAGGGTGAAAATAAAAAATAAAAAAAATATCACTGTAAAGCCTTTATCTAAAAACTATAAAAAGACAATAAATTTATCCATCAATAGAAGACTGAGAAGTTGTACAGCAGACTAAAGAATCCAAAGTTAAAAAAAATATATATATATATATATCCACTGGAAATCAAAATTCAAGTAATAAATATAAAGGTATAAACAGATGTTTGGAAAGTTGTAAATAAGTGACTAGAAGCAGCATTATAAGTCGTGATTGGGAGATGAGTGTACCTATTATCCCTCAACCCCTGCTGATTTAACACCAGCTGTTTAGAAAAAAAAACAATGGAAAGCAGACAAATGTTTAGTTTGTTTTAGAGAGTAGCATGGGTTATTATGCTCCATCACACTGAAAAAAAAAAAAAAAAAATATATATATATATATATATATATATGTGTGTGTGTTTCTTTATTTATGTCAGCAGTGTTGAAATTTTTTTTATAGTAAATATATATTTTTTGGTTTATAAATCGTGAAAATGAGGGCTAAATGCAAAACAGTTGTGCTTTCAACTGAACAAAAATTTTAAATTATTCAAAAGTTTAAAAATGGCACATCCATTAAATCTGGGAAGGGAAGGAAAATAAAGGGAAGCTATTAGATTTTGTGGGCATATCTGATTGCATTAAAGGCATGACTATCAGAAATACATTAGCATTAGTTGAGGCATACGATGCAAAAAAGCAAGCTTAAACAGCATCAGCCAAAAAAAAAAAAAAAACTTTCCCACTTTCACCCATCCATTCAGTCCAAATGTTTGTCCCAGTGATCAACTACCCACTGGCTAAAGGCAAACTGCCGCACATCTATTCTACAACTGTCTTTACTCAGTTTGAATCTATGTCCACTCAGATTCTTAATCTGAGCAAGCAGAAGTATCCCATCAGCATTGAGCCTGCTAAAACCATTCAAGGCCTTATACACCTCAATCAGATCACCTCGCAGGTGCCTAGTCTCCAAATGCTGCAATTTGCTGAACTTAAGCCTCTCTTGGTAAGAGCACCCCTTTGTTCCTCTCATTAATCTTGTTGCCCTTCTCTGTACTCGCTCTAGCAACTCTATAGTCTTCCTAAAAGGAGGCCTCCAGACCTGTATGCAGTACTCAAGGTGTGGCCTGAACAATGCATTATACACAGGTATAATCACCTCCTTGTCTCTGCTAGCAAAATTCCTATATATCATCAACAAAACTCCATGGCCTGCTCTGGCAGTCTATCCGCACTGCTCAGAGAACTTCATATCTGACTGCAAATTACCCCATCTTTTTCATTCTTCACCTCCATGAGTGTAGTACCACACAGTATTTACATTTCTCTTGGGTTACTGCCACCCATGTGCAGTAGTTGCATTTGTCAATGTTAAACTTTAGTTACCAATTCACAGCCCATCTGCCTAACTTTTATAGATCCTGTTGCAGTAGCATACTAACTTTACTGTCAGTAACAACCCTGCCAAACATTATATCATCTGCAAACTTAGACATTAAGTCTGATATACCTTCATTGATATCATTGAAAAATACACAAAACAACAATGGGCCCAGCATCGAAACCTGGGGGACTTGACTAATAAAATCAGTCCACATAGAGCAGTGTCCATTTATTACCACTCTCTGCTGTCTCCCAATCAACTATCCCTATATCCATTGCAGCAACTTGCCCTTAATGCCACACTGCTCCAATTTGTAAAGCAGTCTTCCTTGTGCAACAATATCAAAAGCTTTCCTGAAATCCAAGTATATGATATAAAAATTATTTTCTGCATCCAGTTCTTTTGTGATCACATTGTAGTATCTAATCAAACTGGTCAGACAAGACTTCCTCTTAACAAACCCATGCTGTGTCACAACTATTACTATAGTCTTCTCTAGGAGATCCTGCATCACTTCTTTAACCAGTGACTCCATCATTTTCCCCACAACAGAAGTTAAACTAACAGTTCTATAATTATTTGTGTCACACTTTGAACCTCCCTTTGTGAATTGGGGATACATTTGCACATCTCCAGTCCATGGGAATCTCCTCTGAATCTAAGGATGCTCTCATAATTAAGGCTGAGGGTTTGCTAACTTCCCTCGCTGCCTCCTTTAATATAACTGGATAGATACCATCCACTTCAGGTGCCCTTTTTATCGTTAACTTCATCAATTTCTCCTCCACTTTGCTCTTCATTATTACAAAATCATTTAGCTCCCTGTTAGAGTCTGTCCTCCTCCTCCATTTCCTTATAGAATTCCTCATGTGTGAGAGTACAGATGCAAAACACTCATTCAGTTTGTCAGCTATCTGAGTAGGATCATCAACAGTGGGACCACCAATATCAAGTGGACCAACCTGATTCGTCCCCTTTCTTCTAGAGATTACATAATTAAAGAAGTCTTTGTTGTTTTCCTTTGCAATCTTTGCCAAGGATTTCTCGTATTCAGCCTTTGCTCGCCTAACGTCCTTTGTGACTTGATTACAGACTAGCTTATATCTGCGGTAGTCTTCTGTGTCATCTGACAATTTATATGCATCCCACACATTTTTCTTCACTGTGACGAGCCTTCACTGTATCTGAAAATTGAAAATCTGGCACCATTCGATTCTTGGGGGTTCTGGATTTTAAAGAGTTTATTGTATTTGTTTTTTCACCATATACACTGTGCTACCACTTTATTAGGTACACCTACTTAGTAGTATGTTGAGCCTCAACCTTCAAAACAGACTGAATTCGTCCAGGCATGGAATGAACAAGATGCTGAAAACGTTGTGCAGGAATGGAGTACTATGCAGACATGAGTGTGTCACACAGTTCCTTGAGTAGATTTCGATGGAAGTGTAGGCCTGCAGCAAACAGCCCTTTCCAGCTCATCTCAAATATGTTCAATAGGATTGAGATCCATGGACTGAGCAGGCCACTGCAGCAAAGAAAAGGCATTGTCATGTTATGATTTTTTAGTGTTTCTCACCAACCACTGAAGTAAAAACGAAAGACGAAAAACCAAATTCTTAAAATTTTAATATTTACAATAAATTTATTTACAGACAAAACAAAATACCATATTACTGATGATAGCAATTTTAAAATAAGACAACTGTAATATACAGTAAATATACAAGGTGATAATACAGATACCGAATATAAAATATACTAGGTTAAAAGCGCTAAAATACTAACTGAAGCTTTCAAAGGTTTCTGCCTTCTTTCTCAACAGTGTACTTCTATTCTGCGGTGCATCATTAAATACCAGCAGGTTCACGGTGCATCTTACGTAAACGTATACTGTTCCCGTCGGAACCGGAAGTGGCTCGGGAGCGTTTCAGGCAAAAACGTTCATCCCCTCCAAGGATTACCGCCTCAAAGAGGGGATGAATACATGTGCCCCTATCTCTATTTATATTATTCTCAATAGAACTAATTCATAAGCTCTCGAGCCACTTGCAGTCCTATGCACCCGATCAGTGATGACAGCTTCGTCTGGGGAGATTTGATGTTGCTTCTCCCAGAAATGTTCAGCTACGGCGGATTTACCATAGTCTGCATTTCTTATCGCATTTGTGTGCTCCCCCAGACGATCTTTGAGATGCAGTTTTGTTTCTCCCACATAACACTCCCCACACTCCGGGAAAAGGTATGTTGATGATACGTTTTCAGTTATTTGGAAAGGGAGTGAGGATGATACGTTGAATTTTCTTAATAGCTTCTCCCCGTTCATACAATTCACCTCTGAGGTAGAGGAAGGAGGAGTTTTGCCATTCCTGGATGTGCTGATTTGAAAACAAAAGCATTTGAAAACAAAAGTATTTAGAAAATCTATGTGCAAAGGCCAATACTCACACTACAACTCAGCTCAGACTAACCATCACAGGAACAGTATGGTAAGAGCATTAGTGGATAGGGCAAAATCTCATTGTAGTACCTCAGAGGATAGAAAAATGGAGTATGAACGTGTTACGACGGATCTTTTGAAGTGTGGCTACCCCCGGAGGATCATAGAGAAATACAGTAGTGGAGGGCAGAGTAGAAGTGAGTCCTTCACGCCAATAGCCACCGCATACATCTCCTACTATCCGGGTTTATCCGAACGTTTGGCTCGTATATTAAGGAATTACCAGACACGTTGTGTGCAGCTCCCAGGTAGGAAACTGCACACAATTGTGTCACAGGTCAAGGACCCTATCTTAAATGAAAATATAAGTGGGGTCGTATATAGTATTAAATGCCCGGAGTGTGGGGAGTGTTATGTGGGAGAAACAAAACGGCGTCTCAAAGATCGTCTGGGGGAGCACACAAATGCGATAAGAAATGCAGACTATGGTAAATCTGCCGTAGCTGAACATTTCTGGGAGAAGCAACATCAAATCTCCCCAGACGAAGCTGTCATCACTGATCGGGCGCATAGATTTTGGGACCGCAAGTGGCTCGAGAGCTTACGAATTAGTTCTATTGAGAATAATATAAATAGAGATAGGGGCACACGTATTCATCCCCTCTTTGAGGCGGTAATCCTTGGAGGGGATGAATGTTTTTGCCTGAAACGCTCCCGAGCCACTTCCGGTTCCAACGGGAACAGTATACGTTTACGTGAGATGCACCGTGAACCTGCTGGTATTTAATGATGCACCGCAGAATAGAAGTACACTGTTGAGAAAGAAGGTAGAAGCCTTTGAAAGCTTCAGTTAGTATTTTAGCGCTTTTAACCTAGTATATTTTATTGTATTTTAAATTCGGTATCTGTATTATCACCTTGTATATTTACTGTATATTACAGTTGTCTTATTTTAAAATTGCTATCATCAGTAATATGGTATTTTGTTTTGTCTGTAAATAAATTTATTGTAAATATTAAAATTTTAAGAATTTGGTTTTTCGTCTTTCAGTCAAACATATTTTATGTTTTCACATAAAATAAAACATCTTTCATGCCTACAAGGTATATATGGTGCCTTTTTCATTTTGACTGAGTCACTTTGGGAGAGGATGAAGCCTAACAGCCATTCCCTGCTTCCTCCAGTCATCCACTGAGAAAAGTGTGTCATGGTTGTCACAGTTAGCCATTATGAAAAATTAATTTTTTCTGTAGGTTTTTCATTCTCAGGATTGATACTCTCCCTTAATTTATCAAACAATAAAAATTTAACTAATATCAATAAATATTTATTTTCAAATCAAATAAATGTATGGTATGGTAACCACTCTTACTCATATTGGCACTAGTTTGAAGTCTCAAAATATGTCAAAAACACTGACCCTTCCCTGTAAATAAATTAGTAAAGGCCACCTTTCCTGTCAATCATAATTATTAAAGACCAATAAGAAACAAATACAGAGACATTATAAATACGACACAAGTTGATGGAGCGCAAACTAATTACTGATAGTTTCAAAGGAAACTTTACCTTAAATGTTTATGCATACAGTAAAAAAGGTAGTTGTATTAGTTGCACTAGATGATTGCATACTGATGTGAGTGAATGAATGAAATAAAAGAAACAAAAATAAATGGTAACATATGAACTTGTTTTGGTGGCCAGAAAACGTTCCGTTGTGAGCTGAGAAAATATTGCATGTTTACTTACAGTTGTTGAAAGTCTGCTTGCAACAAAATATAAACTAGGTTGCATGCTTGGTTATCATCCAATAGCACTACAAGAGCAAGTTTTCACCAAATTGAAAGTGTAAATTTTGCGCAAAAAAAATTCTTAAAAATGTCTTCTGGAAAGGATGTCATACTTGTACTAGCCATTCTAAAAACCACTAATATTGGCTTTTAAAAAGTATATTGTAAACTGATTGGTTTATAATTGAAACAAATAATATATTTGGCATATTTGAAAAATAATACAAACTTGTATAAAAAAATCAGAAGAAAATTAAAATTTAACTTAAAAAAAAAAAGGTAAACTGCAGCCATTATCAACCCACTGCAGGATGGAAGCCTCCTCAACAATTCATGCTGAGGGAAATGGACCATAATCTGCCACGCTGGTCCAATGCAGGTTGGCAGATCGACCGTATTTAGCAGTTAGGGGCTTGAACCCTGGTCTACTGAAAGAGCGTGTGCTGCTGCACTCGGCTACGGAGGCCTTATTGGAAAACTGTAACTAAATTAAAAGTTTAAGTTACATTTAACTCAAGGATGCATCACTGAAAAATTCATCAACTAAAATGGAAACAATGAAAATCATAAAAATAAAATTCATTGCAAATGGCTATATCCCTCCTCACCACAACTCTTACATTTCTGCATCTTCAACAGCAAAGAAATGCAATGGAGAATAATGGAATGCTTAGAAGGTTCTATAGACATGTTGAGCCACATGTTCCTCTCACTAATGAGTTGTTGTCGTTGTTGTTGTTATTTGGTTTTTAGGAGCATTGGCAACTAAGGCCATATTTCCGGGAATATGCGGTGGTCATTCCCTGACCTTTCCGCATCCTCTGTATTTGGTGGTGACGGGCTCGAACCCCGGTCTAATTAAGAAGCGTGTGCTACGCACTGCTGCTCCTTCCCACCTGGCTATGGAGGCGCCAATCACTAATGAGTGGAAATTTAGGGTATTCGAGGATGCATCTTTGTTACCTAAATGAACTGTTCTTATTTTCATTTTAATTTCATGAGTTTTTATTTTTCATGATTATGTAAAAATTATTTCCTACTACATTCAAATGCATTAAAAGCAACTCATGAGGTCAGTTTAGGAACTCTCAATACTGCTGTATCTTTTAATTAATGGCAAGGTCAATTTAGGAACTTTCAACTTTTCTGTATCTTTTAATTAATTAATAGCAAGAAATGTGAGTTCTAAATGGACTAGTATCTCTACTAAGATACTGGTCCATTCAGAACTCTCTCCATTTATAACCGTCCTTTTTCCTCTTCCAGCCAGCTATTCTTTTATTCATTGTATTAGAAAACTTCTACTCTCTTTTTCAATTTATGCACAAGACATCAGTTGGGCATTATAGCCAAAGTAGCTTATGTGCCATCAAACCCCCATATCAACAACAACAACATCAGTTGGATTGCTGTGTCAAAACCCTTTCTAAAATCAAAGTAACTTTAAAAAAATAAATTTCCTTATATATTTGGTACAAGCCATTCATGGCCAGAAGGATTTTCAATTTCAACTTTGCTTTAATTGCTTAACGCAGCTGATATACCAGCATCACAGATAACAATGGGTGACGCATTTTTTGTGGCAGGGTTCAGATTTGAACTCATAACATAGGTATTAAGTGGTCAGATGTGTACCCTTGGAACCACAGCCAGATATGTCAAGTTATTCCTTGCATCCAGTTCCTTTGTGACTACCATAATGTATTATTAGATAAGCCAGATAAGATTTATTATTAATAATTTCAGATTGTCAACTTTCTTATAATGCCTTTCCTCTCAATGTGACCCCGAACTGCATTCCCAATTATTGATTCTGTAATTTTTTATATAACACAGAAGTTAAACTAATTGGCCTACAGTTTTCTACATCACTCTTAGAACTACCTGTGCATATGGGAAAATACATTTATGTATCTGCAGTCTATTGGTACTTCATCTGAATCTAAGGATACCCTCCATTATTATTGTGTTGTGCTTTGTTCACTTTTAAAGCTAATAATTTCTATATTATTGTAGAAATTATATTATATTGTTATATATATATATATATATATATAATTGTAATCCTATATTATTATAGTATATTGTTATCACAGCCCTATATTATTATATTATTTATTATAGGATTGTGAGGTACATTTCAATGCAGCAATTGAAATAAACAAGTCATTTGATTTTATCTAATAATTTCTACTCCAATTTATATATTTGTTAGCTGGATTAACATCCTAATATGTGCTTATGTATTGCACTGATACCTTATGTATAGCACATGCAGACAAAGTGCTATAACTGCAGCGATCAAATATTATTATTGATTTCTGCAGCATCAGCATTCCAATTGAATCATGTTTACCAACCTAGGGGAATAGAATTCCACTAACAGGGATAGGTAAGGATGGGTGGCATCGTTCAACACTGAAGACAGAATCAGAACTATCCAACAGAATACCCTAGATGGTACTAAGGGTGATGGCTGCCTTTTTTTGCTTGTCTTGTTTGTTTTATAGTTAAGCATGCCAATAGTTTTGATTTTTACACTTCTGAAGTTAAAGCTGAGTTTTTTTTTCTTCTTAGTGACATTTGTTTGTTTGTATGCAACATAAGTTCCTCTGGTTCAACTAATTAGATACCTTTCTACAAACCACCAAGCCTAATCAATGGATTATATGTTATTGTTCTATTGCTTCCTCATTTAGTGTCAAATTGCCTATTTCCAAACTGAATATAAGACTTTTGATTGCCCTTCTCAAGCTGTAGTCCATTCTTGTTGAGCAAAATCCAGAATGGAAATTATGTACTCAAAATCAAGTCTACTAGC
The DNA here is from genome assembly GCF_048544385.1 of Mastigoproctus giganteus. Taxonomy (NCBI): domain Eukaryota; kingdom Metazoa; phylum Arthropoda; class Arachnida; order Uropygi; family Thelyphonidae; genus Mastigoproctus; species Mastigoproctus giganteus. Next base: position 83,514,261 of record NC_143580.1, on the reverse strand, counting down.
ATTAAAAATGAACTACTGTCTCGAACGTGGCAGTCTTAATTATCTCACTGCATATGGAATCATTAAACTACCAAGAGGCAAGAAAGCTGGAAAAGGGAGGCATTGCCTCAAGAGAAATTCAAAGAATGGGCTAATGGGAACAAAAAGTGCCCAAAGTTTTATCAACGGACTTTTTCTTCTGGATTCTAAAATAACAAGAAACTTAGCAACAAAATCCCTGTTCGAATAATGCCTCAATCTCCAAGTTCAAAGCATTCTAAATTGAAACTTCATTGCAATGATGCCATTACTCCTGGAAATCAAATCAGGAATAAGCAAAAAAATAAGCAACCCTGCTTATGTAAAATCCAATTAAATAAAAATCTGCCTATCTGTGAAAATCCCCTTCAAAACATAAGAAATATTTGTAATAAAATTACCACTCTGGAAACAATGGCTCTGTCAAATTTTTATATCATCTTATTTATTGAAACATGGACATCTGAGAAACAAGACTATCATTCTGTCAATCACAAACTATAACTCCACAGCTGAACCCAGAATTTCAAAAAAGGTGGTGAAACTGTGTTCTTTGTCTAGAAGGTTTTCAAAGTAGTGTCAGAGTCTAAGTGCCCTATCAATGAACTTTGAAGAAATTAATTTCAGAATTAAATTAGTCCAAAATTTTGTGAACACTATTTCTGTAAACCTTCTGCCTAATCCTTCCATTTAAATTTGTGCTGAATTTAATGGGACAATTGCTAAACTTTCTAAAAATAATACCATTATTATTAGTGGAGATTTTAATTTATCTCTGACCTGTAAAGATCTTCTGACTTTGTTGTGTCAATTTAAAATATTAGGTTTAAGGCTACTAATCTCATCTCCTACCAGAGGAAATAATATTCTTGACTAAATCTCTAATGCTGTTGAATCTACAGATCACCATTTTCAGTCTCTTTTGCTTCAGATTATGAACCAATTTCTAAACAAATGCCTTTTTGACATTACAACCAATAAAAATAATGAATTGTCTTTAAAAAAATACCTTTTATCTGAAATATCTGAATCAAAACATCTGTGCTGACCTTCTTAATTTTTACCTTTGGGACAGTCTCCTCACCTGTCCAATGCACATTACTTAAATCTTCTTTTTGACCTGGAAGGCTTCTATATCAAAAATCGTGGAGTTAAATCTGTCCTCTATCTCAAAGGCTTTGTGCGACTCTGCAATTCGGTTCACTTTTTAAATTAAAGCAAAAACATTTCAAGAATTTTAAGAAATCCAACTTTGAGGATGATTACCTAACCTTCTACTTATATTGTAATCAATTTAACAAAGTTAAAAGAAAAGAAATCCAAAAATTTCACCTCAGCTAAGAATGATAATAATTCTAGAATTTTTCCAAAAATATCCTTCTCCATACTGGTAGATTTTAATATGAATTGCTGGGTGGAACACGTACTTCAATATTAAAGAAAATTCCTTGTGTCAAATTTAATAAAAGCATGTTAATTAACAATCTAAACAAAAATTTTTTATCTCAAAAGACATGATTAAAGCTGCAATTAAAAATCTTCCTGCAAAAAGGCACTGCTGGCTAGATAACATTCCTCTCTTCATGATCAAAATCTCAAGTGTTTATAAAATTGACCTTCTAGAATTATTTTTCAATCAAGCTATTTAAAATAATTTTTTCTTCCCTGAATGGGCACACTACAACTTTTCCCATTGTTGAAATGCAAAAATATTCAAAGCAATAAAGACATTAGGCCTATCTCAAACTCATCCTCTGTCCTAAAACTTCTTGAACAATGTATTCTCCCCACAATTATTAAACAACTATTCCTATTCCAAAATAATCAAATTCATTATGGGATAAAAAGACAGATCCACTGATTAACTTGCTTACAACAAATTTATTTATTCTAAATATCCTTAACTTAAAAAAACAAATTGACACAATACATACCATATAAATTCTACATTTGATGCAGTTACAATTGAATCTTTGCTTAATCTTCTCAAAACTTTTTATCTTATCACTGGAAACCTTTTACAATTTTTTGAACTTTCTGAAAGAGAAAGTTCTAGTCTCTAATTTTATGAAAATATCCTACCATACCACATGCACTGCTGGTATTCCTCAAGTAGGTGCCCTTTCAGCAACACTGTTCTCTGCTCTATTCCAACCATTCTTATTATCACATTAACATGTGATTTCTTTGTTAAAACCTTTGCCACTTCTCATTAATTTCAAGCTTCCATCACGGCAAGATCTGAGTCGCAAAACCCTAAAAAGAATTTTCTTCATACCTTTATTCTTTCAATTTATCCTTTAACCCATCAAAATCAAGCCATCTTCAAATCTCTCTTAAAAAGAACATTTTTCCAATCACAGTCTCTCTTGATTCTCAAACTATTCCACTTGTCCATGAACATAAGGATCTTGGAATATATTTCAACTTCAAATTAAACTTCAAATTAAACTTCTTCAATCATGTAAACTATCTTTCAAAAAAACTTACAAAATTTGTTTGGTGTGCTAAACGAAACATGCTTGTTGTTGTTGGTTTGATTTATTGGTGCAAGGGTTACTAAGGCCATAATTCACCTATTATAATATTATTTGGTACAGGCTTGATAAACAGGTGGATTTAGATTAGATGGAATTTGTTTATTGTTCTCAGGAAGGTAAAGAGATCATTTATATCTTGTCGGTCTCCGAAGAATTTTCTGTAAAGTAAGTTGATTAGAGGAATATAGATGTGAAGAGAAAGCTATTTGTCATTCTCTTAAGTATAATGGGCAATCAAGAATAAGGTGTTTTACTGTGAGTTGAGTTTGGCAGTTGCTGCATAGTGGAAGATCGTTCTGTGTGAGTAGGTAACTGTGAGTTAGGTGGGTATGCCCAATCCGCAATCTTGAAAGTACAACTACTTCCTTTTTATTCCCTCTGAGGCTTGATAGCCACAGCTTGTGATTGTTTTTAATTTGGAACAATTTATTGGTTTTGTTCTCCTACCAAAAGAACAGCCATTTTTTTCTTTCGGCACTTCGTATGATGTGTTTGTAATCGGTAAGGTATCTGGATGTCTGATGTTATGAGACTTGTATTCTTGGTGGAAAAATCTGCTTTTTCGTTGCCTGTGATTCCAGAATATCCAGGAATCCAACAGAAGATTATTTTTTGCTTGTTTGTATGAAGCTGCACTAAATTTATTTGAATTTGTTGTAAATAGGGGTGACTTGAAAGACGTTTACACTGAAGAGCAGATACAGTGCTTAAGGAGTCTGTATAGATTATGGTTTCAGGATATGAAGACTGCTTTACATTCTTTAATGCCATCAGGATAGTGTACAGTTCTGTGGTAACTACTGCACTCCAAAGGAAGCTGATGCGATATTGTTAAATTTGGAAGTACTGCAGCTGTGCCAACTTTAGTGTCTGTCTTGGAGCCTTCTGTATAAATTTGAATGTAACAAGAAAACTGAAAGGAGTGAGCCGCATGAATCTGCTTAATATTGCAATTTTGAAGGGTATGCTTTCCCCATTGTTGGAAATGTTTATAAATATTTGCCATGGTGGTGTAGCCATGCTTTCATTTGGAGTTATGTTATCCATATTTAGACCCCAAGATGTGTTTAAATTCTGTAATCTAATGCCACATGGTTTATTTTTCAAAGGTTTATTTTTATACAAATTATCCTATTTTGGTGTGAAAAGATATTGCCATATAGGATGATGTGGGAAACTTCTCATCTTAGCTGAATAATTTAATAGCAGAGCATGCCGATGAAGGAATAGGGGTGGTTCATGTGCTTCTGTATAGAGACTCTGAATTGGTGATGTACGAAAAGCTCCTAGGGCAATTCAGAGAGCATTGAGATGTACAAGATCAAGCCATTTTAATATGCTCTGTCTTGTTGAGCCATATACAGGAGATCCATAGTCTAGTCTCAATTTAATTAGTGAACAGTATAGGTGTAGCAGCATGTACCGATCAGCACTCCATACATAGCAGAAATTGCCCTAAGTAGATTCAGCTTTCTTAGACAGGTTGTACAGATATGCTTAATGTGCTCTAAAAAACTTAATTTTTTATCCAGAATTATTCCAAGAAATACAATACTTTGTTGATAAGTAACTGGATAAGAATCGAATTATACATCTGGATTGGGATGTAAATTTTGTTTATGGAAAAAGTGTATTGCTGTTGTTTTTTGCTTTGAGAGTCGATAACCATTATTTTTTGCCCACTGAACAAGCTTCTTAATTGTGCCTTGAAGATGTCTTTCAATTACACACACATTTTTGAGTGACACGAGATTGCCAGATCGTCTGCATACAGTTATGTTACCACTGTGTTGGGAATGCATGTGGTAATTGAATTAATCCTGATGGAGAAGAGCATGGCAGTAAGCACAAAACTGTGAGGGGCTCCTTGCACAAATGTTTACGAGAGAGCAGAATGAATACGTACTTGAAAGGAACCATTGCTCAAAAAGTTTTGGATAAATTTCAGAAGATGACCTTGAAGATCAGATTCAAAGAGATTGTGAAGAATCCCATATCGCCAGGTTGTGTTGAAAGCTTTTCCAATGTCAAGACATATCATCACTAGTGTTCATTCCTGAGAAATGCATTTTGAATGTTTCCTTCAGCTTTCACTATGAGGTCAAGTGTTGATCTTCTTTTTCGAAAGCCATACTGATTTCGACTTAGGATATTTTCCGTCTTTCTCTAGGAACCATGTCAATATTTTCATTTTCTAGGAATCATTTTCTCTAATGTCTTTCCTAAACAGCTGATTAAAGCAACAGGTCTGTAATTTGTTGGATCAGAATAGTCCTTTCCTGGTTTTGGGAAAGCTAGTACAATGGAATGACACCAGCTAATAAGGTAGTAATCCTCAAGAAAGATTCTATTATATAGTTTCAGAAGAGCAGACTGGGACTCTTCACTCAAATGACAACATTGCATAATAAATTCCATCAGGGCCAGCAGCACTGTTTTTTTATCGTAAAAGTGCACCACTTAACTCTGTCATGGTAAGGGATATGTTATACAGAAGCTGGCGTTTAGTACTGAAATTTAGATTATATTTTTCTGCCTGTACTTTATGTGACTGGAAGGTTGGATCATATGCAGTTACAGCTGAAAGCGTTTCAAACGTTTTACCTAATGAATTAGCAATTTTGAGAGGATTACAGATTTCTTTCCCTTTTAAAAGTAGAATCAGAGTAGTTATAGGAGAGTAGGTATTTTCCATTAATTTTTCTTACTTTATTCCAAACTGTTTTGATGTCTGTGGTTCTATTTATAATGGAGGCATATCGGAACCATGTCTCTTTTTTGCTATATGATATATAGCAAAAAGTCATATACAATGCTGTATAATATATAGCATAACATATGAGAGTTTTAGCTTAGGATATTTTCTCAAAACATCACCCATTATTGTTATTATTGGAATGCTGTGTTTGTCAAACCTTCCATTAGGACTCATCAGACTATCACAACAGGACTGAGTAAATATCTTTTTTGGTGCATACCATGGATTAAATGTTTATCTGTACCATGTATAATATTATCAAGTGCCTCAATCAGGGGATAGGAAGCTCTGGCTGGAATTTTATCAACAGATCTTGAACCACCGTGATGACAATCTGGGCTTCTTCTTCAATAAACAGAAGACTGATGAATTGAGTTTTATATGCCAAGGGATGTTTAACATGCACAGTCTACATCTTTGATTAAAAAAAATCTAAACATTGTTAGGAATCTGATTCCAGGTGCAGTTCAGTATTAATGTGCGGACCAACAATGTGTAAGATTACTTTACTGGGCTACACAAACTGACAGCTTTTGCACCAGTGATGAAACTACTATGCTACCAGGTCCATCATTGCAGGGAAGAGAGAGCCTTTGAAAATCTTGCAGAGTGGGCTCAGAATTTCTATTGTTCTCTTGGCTTCAACATTGAATGATGCCTCTTAAATTTCTGCAGATAACACTGCTTACATTGTTAGAAGATGTTCCTTTAAATATCCTGCTGCATCATGTTCTTCCAACAAGACAGAGAAACTCCTTATTTTGAGCAGGTCAGAGCATGGATGAATAAACAATATCAGTACCACTGGATTTACTGTAGAGGACCCATTACATGGTCATCATGATCATCCAATCTAAATCTAAATTTAAACAGAATTTCCAAAAGGAAATTGTCCATCAGTCCCTGAACAATGAAGATACATCTTGCATCTCTCTATGGCAGGGTATTGAAAAATATGTCTGGACTGATAGAGATCACTGAATATTTCCTGTGAATGGCATCACAATATTAACAGGAGGTTTTGAATTATAGTATGATACAAGCATATATGCTTGTATCATACTATAATTATGGGGGGATGAAAAGTTTTTAACCCAATATAGATTGCAAAGGTTTTTGTGAAATTGGCAATATTGAAATATTGCCAATTTACGCATTGATTTTTCTTGTGAATATATTCTTCTCATTTACAGAGGGCATTGAAGTATGGAAGAAGGTGAATGAATTTGGTGACTGTTGAGAGAATCAAGCACAGTGCGGTTATTGAGTACCTTCATTTAAAGGGAATGTCACTGAAAGAAATTCGTGAAGACATGCAACAAACATTAGGCTAACTTTATCTTTCGCATGACACTTTCAAAAACTGGGTTTCAGAATTTAAGCACAGAAAAGGCAATGTTGAAGATGCACCCTGCAGTTGGAGGCCTCTTACCCATGCCTGCAACACCTGCAAATGTGGATGCCATTCATGACCTGATCATGCAACACCACAGAATAACATTGAAGCACACTGATACAACTTTCAGCATATCCCATGAGTGAACTAATGATATTATGGTGAATGTTTTAGGAATGAAGATTTCTTCAAGGTGGGTCCCAAAAGCACTAAATTCACAGTAGAAGCAAGAAAGAGTGAGGTGTTGCTATGAGATTATACAGAATTTTGAAGATAATGGAGCTTAGTTTTGGAAGTTGTATGCCACTATGGATGAAACATGGATACACAACTTTGACCCTGAAACAAAAGAACAATCCAATCAAAACAGTAGAAGTATCCCTCCCTTCCTAAAAAGTTTCCAGTGCAGAAGCCAGCTGGGAAAGTCCTGGTATTCATCTTCTGGGATGCAAAAGAAATAATCATGGTTGATTTCCTAGAATGAGGTGCCACTATCAATGCCAAGTATTATTCTAACCTACTGAGACATTTCCATGATGAATTGAAGCTCAAGAGATGCAGGAAATTGGATAAAGGAGTCATCCTGCATTAAGACAATGCACTGGCGTACACAGCAGTTGTTACTCTAGCAACACCGTGTGACTGTGGGTTTGTCTATTACAACATTCACCCTACATATTGGATTTGGTTTCATTAGACTATTATCTATTCCCAAATCTCAGAAAGAACTTGGAGGAACAGAAATTCAACAGTGACAATGATGTGATGGATGCGATCTATAACTGGTTTGAGCCAAAATCTGCTGGATTTTATTTGAGCAGGTTATAAAAGCTACTGGATCATGCCAGAAAGTGTGTTGACTTAAGGGGAGAATATGTTTAAAAATAAATGGGATTTCACAATTTTCCAACATTCCTTATAGGAGAGGCTAGAAACTTTTCAATTTCTCCTCATATGCACTTTATTAAAGATGGCGTTTCTGAATGATGTTTATTTCATTAGCATTAGCATTAGTAGAAGCATATGTTGCAAGAAAGCAAGCTTATGCAGCATCAGCCAAAAAAAAAAAAAAAAAAAACAACTTCCACTTCCCCTCCGTTCATACGAAATACCTGTCCAGCTGAGCCTTAAATTTATTTAGGCTATCAACTTCCACGACAAGGGATGGAAGTCTATTCCACCAACCAACTACCACTGGCTACAGGCAAATTTCCGCACGTCTATCCTACATCTGTCTTTCCTCAATTTGAATTTATGCCCTCTCAGGTGATTATTCTGAGCAAGAGGAAGAATCCCATCGGCATTGAGCATGTGCAAACCATTCAAGGCTTTATACACCTCTATCAGATCACCTCCCTCCCATCTTTATACACCTCTATCAGATCACCTCCCATTTGCAAAACTTAAGCCTTTCTTCGTAAGAGTACCCCTTTGTTCCATTCACTAATCTTGCTGCCCTTCTCTGTACTCATTCCAGCAGCTCTACATCCTTCTTGAAATGAGGCCTCCAGACCTGTATACAGTACTCAAGGTGTGGCCTGACTATTGCCTTATACAAGGGAATAATCACCTCCTTATCCCTGATAGAAAAATTCCTGTATATCATTGACAAGACACCATGAACTACTCTTGCAGCTGGTCTGCACTGCTCAGAGAACTTCATATCTGCCTGCACACTTATCCCCAGGTCTTTTTCATTCTCTGCCACTGTCAGTGTAGTACCACACAGTTGATACATTGTTCTGGGGTTGATGTTTCCCATATGTAGTACTTTACATTTGTCAATGTTAAACTTCCTTTGCCACCTCTCATCCCATCTGCTCAACCTTTCCAGATCCTGTTGCAGTAGCATAGTGTCAGTAGTGTCCTTGACAACCCTGCCAACCTTTGTATCGTCTGCAAACTTGGACATTAAACTTGATATACCATCATCAATATCATGATGATGGTGACGCAGAAGCCTGTGGCAGATATAAGCTAGTCTGTAATCAGGTCACAAAGGAGGTTCGGCAGGCGAGGGCGGATTACGAGAAATCTTTGGCAAAAGATGCTAAGAAAAACAGCAAGGATTTCTTTACTTATATAAACTCTAAAAGGAAGGGGATGAATATGATTGGTCCACTTGACATCGATGGTTCGACTGTTGATGTTCCTGCTCAGATAGCAAACAAACTGAATGAGTATTTTGCATCTACATTCACACGTGAGGAATTATTACAATTTGAAAATGGAAGAAGGTTATCAAATTGCAGCAGTGTGCTTAATGATTTTGTAACAACTGAGAGCAAAGTGGAGGAGAAATTGTTGAAGTTAAACATAAGAAAGGCATCTGGGGTGGATGGGATCTATCCAGTTATTTTAAAGGAGGCAGCAAAGCAACTAAGCAAACCCTTAGCCATAATTATGAGAGCATCCTTGGACTCAGGGGAGGTTCCCATGGACTGGAGATGTGCAAATGTGTCCCCAATTCACAAAGGTGGATCGAAGGGTGACACGAGTAATTACAGACCAGTTAGTTTAACTTCTGTTCCGGGTAAAATAATGGAGTTGCTGGTTAAAGATGCATTGCAGGATCATCTAGACAAGACTGCAGAAATAATTCAAACACAGCATGGGTTTGTTAAGGGAAAGTCTTGTCTGACAAATTTGATTGGTTATTATGATGTGGTCACAAAGGAACTGGATGCAAAAAATAATTTTGATATCATATACTTGGATTTCAGGAAAGCTTTTGACACTGTTGCACATGGAAGACTACTGTACAAATTGGAGCAGAATGGTATTAAGGGTAAGTTGCTACAATGGATAAAAGGATGGTTAAGTGGGAGAAGACAGAGGGTGGTAATCAATGGGTGCTGTTCTTCGTGGACTAATGTTATTAGTGGAGTCCCACAGGGTTCGGTGTTGGGTCCACTGTTGTTTTGTGTATTTATCAATGATATTGATGAAGGTATATCAGGCTTAATGTCGAAATTTGCAGTTGACACAAAGGTTGGCAGGGTTGTTAATGACAGTAATGGCAGTGTGCTACTGCAACAGGATCTAGATAATTTGGGCAGATGGGCTAAGAAGTGGCAACTGAAGTTCAACCTTGACAAATGCAAAGTACTGCATATGGGTAGAAGTAATCCCAGAGAAACATACCAACTGTGTGGTACTACACTTAAGGTGGCAGAAAATGAAAAAGACCTGGGAGTAATTGTGCAGTCAGATATGAAGTTTTCTGAGCAGTGCAGACAGGCTGCTAGGGCGGGTCATGGGGTTTTGTCAATGATATATAGGAATTTTGCTAGCAGGGAAAAGGAGGTGATTGTCCCTCTGTATAAGGCAATGGTCAGGCCACGCCTTGAGTACTGCGTACAGGTCTGGAGGCCTCATTTTAGGAAGGATGTAGATTTGCTTGAGCGTGTACAGAGAAGAGCAACACGATTGGTGAGGGGAATGAAGGGATTCTCTTACCAAGAGAGGCTTAAGCTCTGCAAATTGCAGTGGCTGGAGACTAGGCACCTGCACGGTGATCTGATTGAGGTCTATAAGGCCTTGAATGGGTTGAGCACACTGAATTCTGATGGAATCCTTCCACTTGTTCCGATTACCAACCTATGGGGACATAAGTTCAAATTAAGAAAGGACAGATGTAGAATAGATGTGCAGAAATTTGCCTTTAGCCAGCGGGTGGTTAATTGCTGGAACAAACTTCCATCTGTCGTTGTGGAAGTTGATAGGTTAAATAAATTTAAGGAGGAACTGGACAGGCTTTTGGAGGGAATGGTGTGATTTTTTATTTATTTTTTTTATTATTTTTTTTTTGGTTGATGCTGCATAAGCTCCTACACTTGCTTTCTTGCATCATGTGCCACTACTACTACTACTACTACTACTATTTATAAATAGAGAAAACAACAATGGACCCAACACTGAACCCTGAGGGACTCCACTAATAACATTCGTCCAAGATGAGCAGTGTCCATTGATTACCACTCTCTGTCTTTTCCCACTCAACCATCCCTTTACCCATAGCAGCAATTTGCCTCCAATGCCACCCTGCTCCAATTTGTGTAGCAGTCTTCCATGTGCAACAGTATCAAAAGCCTTTCTAAGATCCAAGTATATAATATCAAAGTTATTCCCTGAATCCAGTTCTTTTGTAGCTGCATCATAGTATCCAATCAAATTGGTCAGGCAAGACTTCCCCTGAACAAAACCATGCTGTGTCCGAGCTATAACTGAAGTCTTGTCTAGATGATCCTGCAGTGCTATTTTAACCAGTGCCTCCATTAATTTTCCTGGAACAGAAGTGAAACTCACAGGTCTATAATTACTTGTGTCGGCCTTTGATCCTCCTTTGTGAATTGGGGTCACATTTGCACATCTCCAGTCTGTGGGTCCCTCCCCTGAGTCCAAGAGAAGCTCTCATAATTATGGCTAAGGGTTTGCTTACTTCCTTTGCTGCCTCCTTTAATATAACTGGATAGATCCCATCCACCCCAGGTGCCTTTCTTATGTTTATCTACAACAATTTCTCCTCCACTTTACTTTCAGATATTACAAGATTCTATAGCTTACTGCCAGAGTTGAATACACCTCTGGCATTCCCCTCGCTGAATAACTCCTCATGTGTGAATGTCAATGCAAAATATTCATTTAATTTGTTAGCTACCTGAGCAGGATCATCACCAGTTGACCCATCGATATCAAGAGGACAATCTGTTTCATCCTCTTCCTTCTAGAGTTTACATAAGTAAAGAACTCTTTGCTGTTTTTCTTTGCATCCCTTGCCAAAGATTTCTCGTAATCTGCCTTTGCCTGCCTAACCTCCTTTGTAACTTGGTTATAGATCAACTTGTATCTATCATAGGCTTCTGTGTCACGTGTTAATTTGTATGTATCCCATGCATTTTACTTCTCTGTCATATGTCCTATTAGTTCATCTGGCATCCATTTAGGCCTAAACCTTGAACAATATTTCTTTGTTGGTATGTAAAGCTTGGTAGTTTCCAAGTTCTTTGAATGCTTCCCATTTTGAATTTCCTGTTGGTAACATCTTCAGTTCGTCCCACTGTATAGAATTTAAATACTCTCTAAGACCATCATAGTCGCCTTTACGAAAGCAATAACCCTTCCCTTTACCCCTGATGGTAGTTACCTCTTTGAGTAAATCCCACTTCAGTGCACTGTGATCACTGCCACCTAGCGGTTCCTTTAATTGCAGATTCTTAATGCATGAAGAATCACTACTGATAATCAAATCAAGAGTATTACTCCCTCTAGTGCCTCCTGAACATGCTGATGTAGAAAACAATCATCCAATAAATCCACAGAAGCCTTGCTAGTGTGTGAGTGAAATTCCAGTCAATATCTGGGAAATTAAAATCGCCCATTATTAGACTCTCTGATGTACTGGCTCACTCTATTTCTCTGTACAATTTCTTACTATATTCATCAGAGTCATTAGGCCTATAGCACACTCCTACTCTCAATTTGATCTCCCAATGCTTACGTCACACGAAACTGACTCGACACTGCACTGTCCAGCGATATCGACTGGCTTCACTTCCTTGGATTTTATGTGTTTCTTAACAAATAGCATAACCCCTCCTCCCTTCCTATCCTGTCTATCCTTTCTGTAGACGTTGTACTCCCCAAATTCCAGTTCTGCATTCCTTATATCTGTGTGACACCACGTCTCTGATATCCCAACAATATCCGGCTTTGAGCAATACCTCAAATTCATCAAATTTATTTACCAAACTCCTAGCATTGGTGTACACACAAGTATACATGCACCTGTTTCTATTCTTAGCTATGCTAACACAACCCATGTGTTTACTTGTACCGCAATGACTCCCAGCAGTGTCTGAAATATCCTGCATCTTGTTTTTCAGGCTTCTGCTCATTCCAATAGAAGCAGCGCAAGAATAACTTTCACCTCTGCCAGTGGCTACTGTTAATCTATTAGTCCTTGTATCCCCCCAATCTAGCAGTTTTCCGACCCACCTAACACTGCCTCGATAGCATCAGCAAACATTCTTGCACCCTTTCTATTTAAGTGTATCCCATCCCTGTAGAAGCAATCTCTCCTATTAACAAGTACAGTCCAGGCTGAAAAAAATTCTACCCCTTGAGCCTTGCACAATCTTTCCAGGGCCGAATTGATCGACAAGGCTCTCATCATATACTCCCTCCTATCGTGTCTGGGCAGAATTGCAGACACTTTCAAATACAACCCTAATTCACGGGTTTTTTTAAACAGTGACCTGTACTTGTTAAGTAATTCTGCTGGTCTCCTATTTGATATCATTAGTGCCAACATGTACAACTATATCACCTTTTGTGCCCTTAAAAGATGATATCCGCTGTACAACGTCATCAACCTTTGCCCCTGGCAGACATACCCTGGTCCTGTTCCACCAATCCTTTTTACAAAGCATGTTCCCCGTTTCCCTGACAATAGAGTCACCAACTACTAGTTCCTGTTCGACCAGCGCATTCTGCCTTGGGAGTTGCCGCTGTGTTGCGTGATGAACAAGTGCAAGCTCTGGCATTGATGTGTGCAGCTGAGAGCCTGATGGGCCCCTCAATTTAGTTCCTTCGAGGGCATCCACCCTGTCCTTCAAGCTTTCATATAGGCTGATAACAACGCTGAGTTGTTGCCTGATTTCGTTGCACTCCTTGCATCGCGCACACACAAAGACATCCCCCCCATGGCAATATCATGTCCCATACCTGATTGCTCCACAAACATCATGCAAGCAGTGAATTTTAAAAAACTGTGAATCAGAGGGCAACTGAATTTCTGTCTTCACACCCACTGTTCAAAAAAAAAAGAGACCAAATGTTTAGTTTGTTTTAGTGCATTGTCAATTGTTGTGTTCGGTCGCACTGCAAAAGGGCAAATTTTGTTTCTTTGTTTACATCAGGGATGCTGGAATTTTTTTTTTATAGTAACTATTTTTTTTTTTTTTTGTTTATAAATCATGATAATGATGGGTAAATGCAAGAGTTGTGCTTTCAATTGAACAAAAATTTGAAATTATTCAAAAGTTTGAAAACGGTGCATCCGTTAAATCTCTAAAGAACCATTATAATGTTGGTGACCAAACCATATGCGTCATTGTAAAAAATAAAGGGAAGCTTCGTACTGGACACACGAGTAGTGTGTGGTAAGTTTTTTCGTTTTTTTATCTATCGCCATACTTTTTACGTAGGTTGCTGAATATTTTTCGATACAGTAAGTCTCTGACTTATGTAGGTTTGGCCTTACGTTATGTTATTTATATATTTTTTTTATATGACTGAAGATTTCAGCGAAGAAGACACACATTTGGGTGGATACAAGGACTAATAGATTAAGAGTAACTGCTAGAAGAAGTGAAAGTGATTCTTGCACTGCTTCTATTGGAATGAGCAGCAGCCTGGAAAACAAGATGCAGGGTATTGCAGAGACTGCTGGGAGTCATTGTGGTACAAGTAAACACATGGCTTGTGTTAGGGTAGCTAAGAATAGGAAGAGGTGCATGTATACTTACGTATACACCAATGCTAGGAGTTTGGTAAATAAATTTGATGAATTTGAGGTGTTGGTCAAAACATCAAAGGCAGATATTGTTGGGATATCAGAGACTTGGTGTCACACAGATATAAGGAATGTAGAACTGGAATTTGGGGAATACAATGTGTACAGGAAGGATAGGGAGGGAGGAGGGTATGCTATTAGTTAAGAAACACACAAAATCCAAGGGAGTGAACCCAGTCAACATCACTGGACAGTGCAGTGTCGAGTCAGTTTGGTGTGACATAAGCACTGGAAGATCAAAATTGAGAGTAGGAGTGTGTTATAGGCCTAATGACTCTGATGAGTATAATAAAAAACTGCACAGGGAAATAGAGTGGGCCAGTAAATCAGAGAGTCTTATAATGGGGGATTTTAATTTCACGAATGGTGCCTCCGTAGATTAGACTGGGGTTCGAGCCCATCATCACCAAATACGAAGGATGCAGAAAGGTCAAGGAATGACCACCGCATATAATGGAGCAATATGGCCTTAGTTGCTAATGCTCCTAAAAACCAAATAACAAACAAACATTTCACGAATATTGAATGGAATTTGGGGTTGGTCACTCACACACTAGCAATGCTTTTGTGGATTTATTGGATGATTGTTTTCTACATCAGCATGTTCGGGAGGGAGTAATACTCTTGCTCTGATTACCAGTAGTGATTCTTCATGCATTAAGAATCTGCAGATAAAGGAACCACTAGGTGGTAGTGAAGGGTTTTTGCTTTCGTAAAGGTGACTACGGTGGTCTGAGACAGTATTTAAATTCTTACAGTGGGACAAACTGATGATGTTACCAACAGCAAATTCAAAATGGGAAGCATTCAAAGAATTAATCTTGGAAGCTAGTAGGCTTTTCATACAAACTAAGAAATATTGTTCAAGGTTTAGGCCTAAATGGATGTCAGATAAACTAATGAGACATGTGGCAGAGAAGAAAAATGCATGGGATACATATAAATTAATGGATGACATGGAAGCCTATGATAGATATAAACTGGTCTGTAATCAAGTCACAAAGGAGGTTAGGCAGGCAAAGGCAGATTATGAGAAATCTTTGGCAAAGGATGCAAAGAAAAATAGCAAAGAGTTCTTTACCTATGTAAATTCTAGAAGGAAAGGGATGAATCAGATTGGTCCACTGGATATTGATGATCCTGCTCAGGTGGCTAACAAACTAAATGAATATTTTGCATATGATTTTGCATCCATATTATTAATACTTTTTCCATCTTTGATATAGCACCTGGATGCTGTTTTGTGATCACTGTTGATCTTAAATGCGTTGATCCTCTAAGGTGTTGTTTTATATGTGCACTGTCCCTTAAAATAGTATTCACTGTTGAAGCAGCAAGACCTAATTCTGTACAATATATGACAAACTTTGTCCTGCTTCGTACTTCTTAATTAATCATCTTCATTTCTAAATCAATTTTGTTTTGTTTCCTAGCACTGCCAGCACTTGCACTTTCCATTGGCTCTTTCCTTTCAACATTGTAATAAGTAAATAGGAATGATGAGAAGATTCTGAAAATTTATATATGTTTTTTATGATTGAAGATTTCAGTAAAGGGGAACTCATTTCACCATAATAACGTAACGTAAAAACCGACAGAATTCCAGTTATCGGTATTATCACAAATGCAATAAGATTGAGTTTACTACACTTTCATCGTTATCATATGTTCCATTATAAGAATTAATTTTGAATGCCTTTGTGATATTTTTCTAAAACACATTTCTGGAGGTCACTGCCATAAAACAATAAAAACAATTTGCACATTCCAGTTTATTGGGCTCTCCCAATAAACTGGAATGTGCAAATTGTTTTTATTGTTTTATGGCAGTGACCTCCAGAAATGTGTTTTAGAAAAATATCACAAAGGCATTCAAAACTGATTCTTATAACGGAACATAAGATAACGATGAAAGTGTAGTGCAATTTCCATTATAAAAATGACCTTTGAGAGATAAACAGCATAGTTATATAACGAAAATTTCAACTTTCCATGTCTTGGAACAAATTACTAAAAAAAAATAATAAATAACTGTGTTACTGCTTTCACATTACAATATTTTCACGAAACCTCCATTTATTCTTACAGAATGCAAAATATGTTTCCACGATTTTTTTAAGTTTGCACCAGCTGGCAAAAACTTATGTAAAGTCAAATTTGTGTAAGTCAAGTAATATTTAAGATGGGGAGTGGCTGTATTCCAAGTGACTGATATTTATAAAAACAGCACATTGTTTCTGGCTTACTTAAAGGGAAAATAATTGAATAGATTTAATTGTCGTAGGAAGGTTCTAACTTATAATCTGGTAACCAGTTAATTTTAATTGAGCTATGGAGGTAATAAGCTGACTATTATTATTAAGTCAGAATTTGGGAACTGTAATTGTGACCTCATGAAACCAAAATTCCAGTTAAGTAACATTAAACACTAAACATTGTGACAATCATGAATTGAGCATTGCATGCAAGACATGCTGCTGAAGGCAGAACAAGGCAAAAAGACAAGCCATGCCAAGTGACCATAATACATACTTGCCAAGCATCCTTATTAAATATCGACCTCCATTTTTGAATCATTTCTGGATATATTAGGGTGGTAGGTGAGATCCTTATGGGAGTAAATCTCAAGAATCCATGATACCATAGGTGGTGGGAAACAGGTATATATAGGGAAAGTTATATGAGCTGTTCATTAAGCTCATATACTTAAAGTTAGCAGCACTAATTTAATAATAATAAAAGGCTTTGTAAAGATAGAAAGCATCAAACAGTTTAGGACCATAGGACCCAACAAGTTATTAACAAACTTTGGATCTATTGTCAAAAGCAGATTGGATTTACTGACTCCATGTTATAGCTACCTAGATTAGTCAAATTGATCCAAATAAAAATGACATCTGGTCATCTTTCTTTGGGTTACATAAAATCAAGGTTCTATGACAGAAGTCCACTGCAGACACTGATGTTGCCATGAAGTTTTATTCTGTGATTGTATTAGTTATACTTTTAGTTAAGTTTTCCATGACAGCTTAATTGGCACAATAACATGCCATTTATCATGTATTTAGAAAGGTCTGGGTTTGATTTTATATAATACAAAGAAAAATGACCAGATGTCATTTTTCTTTTGGTTAATTTGGCTAATCTAGGTAGCTATAACATGGAGTCAGTAAATCCAGTCTGCTTTTGACAATAGATCCAAAGTTTGTTAATAACTTGTTGGGTCCTGGTCCTAAACTGTTTGATGCTTTCTGTCTTTTGGCACTAATGACATTAAGAGTAAGAGAACATTGGAATTACTTAACAAGTACAGGTCAATGTTGAAAAAAAGCCCAAGTTAGGGTTGAATTTGAAAGTGTCTGCAATTCTGCCCAGACACGATAGGAGGGAGTATATGATGAGAGCCTTGTCAATCAATTCAGCCCTGGAGTGATTGTGCAAGGCTCATGGGGTAGAATTTTTCTCACTTTGGTCTGTGCTTGTTAACAGGAGAAACTGCTTCTACAGGGATGAGATACACTTAAATAGAAAGGGTGCAAGAATATTTGCTGATGCTAATGAGGCAGAGTTAGGTGGGTCAGAAAACTTCTAGCTTGGGGGGATACATGGACTGACAGGTTAACAGTAGCAGCTGGCAGAGGTGAAAGTGATTCTTGCACTGCTTCTATTGGAATGAGCAGCAGCCTGGAAATCAAGTTGTTGGAGATTTCAGAGACTGCTGGGAGTCATCGCGGTACAAGTAAATACATGGGCTGAGTTAGGGTAGCTAGGAATAAGAACAGGTGTATGTATACTTGGTTGTACCCCAATGCTAGAAGTTTAGTAAATAAATTTGAATTTGAGGTGTTGGTCAAAAGATCAAAGGCCAACTGTTAACCTGTCAGTCCATGTATCCCCCCCCCAAGCTAGAAGTTTTCTAGATATTGTCGGGATATCAGAGATGTGATGTCACACAGATATAAGGAATTCAGAATTTCAATTTGGGGAGTACAATGTGTACAAGAAAGATAGGAGAGGAGGAGTGGTTATGCAGTTAGAAGGATACACAGGATATGAGGGGACGAGTGTTATGCTGTTAGAAGGATAGACAGGATAGGAGGGGAGGAGTAGTTATGCTATTAGTTAAGAAACACAAACTCTAGGGAAATGCATCCAGTTGGCATGGGTGGACAGTACAATGTTGAGTCAGTTTGGTGTGACATAAGCAAAATTGAGAGTAGGAGTGTGTTATAGCACTAATGACTCTGATGAGCAACTGTCAAGTACAGGTCAGTAAATCAGATTGTCTTATAATCAGGGATTTTAACTTCCCAGATATTTACTGGGCCTTCTGGGTTGGTCACTCACACACTAGCAAGGCTTTTTTGGATTTATTTGATGATTGCTTTCTACAGCAGCATATTCGAGAGGCAACCAGAGGAAGTAATACTGATCTGATTATCAGTAGTGATTCTTCATGCTTTAAGAATCTGCAAATAAAGGAACCACTAAGTGGCAGTGATAACAGTGTGCTGATGTGGGATTTACTCAAAGATATAACTACCATCAGTGGTAAAGGGAAGGGTTTTTTCTTTCGTAAAGGTGACTATGATGGTCTGACACAGTTTTTAAAGTCTATACAGTGGAGCCAACTGATGGTGTTACCAACAGCAAATTCTAAATGGGAAGTATTCAAGGAAGTAATCTTGGAAGCTACTGTGCTTTTTGTCCCAACTAAGAAATACTGTTCAAGGTTTAGGCCTAAATGGATGGCAGATGAACTAATGAGAATTGTGAGAAGAGAAGAAAAATGCATGCAATGCATAAAATCATCAGGTGACACAGAAGCCTATGGTTGATATAAGCTGGTGTGTAATCAAGTCACAAAGGAGGTTAGGCAGGTGAAGGCAGATTACAAGAAACCTTTGGCAAAGGATGCAAAGAAAAACATCAAAGAGTTCTTTACTTATGTAAACTCTAGAAGGAAGGGGATGAATCAGATTGGTCCACTTGATATCGGTGGTTTGACCGTTGTGGACCTTGCTCAGGTAGCTGACAAACTGAATGAGTATTTTGCATCTACACTCAATGAGGAGTTATTCAGGGAGGGAAATACGAGAAGTTTATCAAACTCTGGCAGGGAGCTAAATGACTTTGTAATAATTGAGAGCAAAGTGGAGGAGAAATTGTTGAAGTTAAAAATAAGAAAGCACCTCGGGTGGATGGGATTAAACGAGGCAACAAATTAAGTAAGCAAACCCTTAGCCATAATTATGAGAGCTTCCTTGAACTCAGGGGAAGTACCCATGGACTGGAGATGTGACCCCAATTCACAAAGGGGGGATCAAAGGGTGACTCAAAGGTTACACACTATCCATCATAGTTACAGAGTTAGTGACAACAGAGTTACTGCCAACTTCCAATATATATGTCAGCTACTTTGGGTTCAGATCCAGTTTATCAAACAGTTAACAGGCTTTCCCTATATGGAACAGCCACACTTCTAGAATCATAGGTTCCAGAGATTTTTCCATGTTTTTATTCACCACCTTGTTTTATAAAATATTTTTATTATATCCTATAAAATCAAAAACAGCTAGTCCCTGATCTCTGCAGAGTTACTTTTAATTCTCTTTTAAGGACACAATAATGTGTAAATACGAGGAATATTGTTAAGGTATGTATTTTTTTTAAATTACATTACATGTTACAATACTATTATTACTTATATTATCTCATGAATACAATATTAATATATTATCATGTGGAAACTTGTTTTGAGGTTCTCTATTAGTGACATAAAAGAATAAATAAGATAAATAATATGCTGTGCTTTTTGATTATATGAGTAATTGTATTAGTAGAAGCTACCAAATTTGCAATTCAGAATATATTACAATATAAATACACTTAAAATTAAAATGTGCCTGCATTTTCCTGATACAGGAAAATTGGATGCATGACTTAATAATAAACTGCTGAAATGGAATAAATAACATATAACAAATAAAATCTGTCTTTTATATTAAGCCAAGATATAGTTTAAAACCTACAGAATTAACAAACAGAACTAAAACTTGGCCCCCTCGTAATATACAGTTCTCCATATGGCTCATCTTGAGTCAATTCTACTGCCTGTTGTTTCTTCAGAACAAGAAATGTATAAAATTTCTGTGCAACCTAAAAAAAAAAATATTCCATTAATTTATTATATTTAGTAATAAGCTGGCTATTATTATTAAGTCAGAGATTTAGAAGTTGAATTTTTCATATCGCTAATGTTATGTTAGGTCAATATGTCTGGTAATGAAATACAATAATTTGATTTTTGTGCTATAATATTTTTTACACTAAAAAACAAAACAATGCTGTGTGCTATGGCAGCAAAGCCTCTTATATATCTTCTATTCAAGCAAATTCCATTTTTACTAAATAAATTCCTTCTATCAACTAGAGCATGTTAAAAGAAGGCTAGCAGTGCCCCTTGCGAAAATTTCGCAATTGGTAGTAAAGTTTTTCTGTAGCTGTCCTAAAGAAATATAGTGCGTGTATGGTTGTGAGCAGGTAAGTCAGTATGCGTAGAATCCTTTCTGATTTCTGTAAAATAAAACTATTCTTTCTTTGAGAATTTTTATATTTTCCCATGTTTCTGCACAGCTAGGAAGAAATATCTTCAATTTGAGACCAAATCAGTTAGGCCTATCATATGCAATGGCTACAGCTAGCTGTCCCTGTTGCGAAAATTTTGAAGTTGATTGCAGAATTTTTCTCTAGCTGTCCTAAGGAAATGTAGTACCCATGTAGTATCAATATATACGTGTAAATGTATTTGGGATCAGTCTTTCAAAACGATCCTGAATACATTTGTAGTAAACGAAAAGGAGTGTTTCTCCTTTGCCAAAAGGTACGTTCAACACGGCCAGTCAGAGTAGCATTTTGACTGTGACATACTTCTAAATCCTTAAATTGCTTACCTTAAATAACCTCGAAACAAAAAAACAAATAAACTCAAAGTTGATAATGATAAAATGTTGAGTTCTGAATGTATTAAACGTAACAAATGGCAATGAATGTATGAGCTCGAGTGTACATAAAAGACACATATTGAGCTGTGATGGAATCCTAATGATTAGTTCTTTCTTTTAAAGTAGACAGCGCTAGTAAAGAATTTTGCAATTGGTAGCAGAGTTTAATTATTTTTTTTTTTTCAGAACAAAGGACAAGATGCGCAAATTGTTAATCAGAAAAAAATGCCTTATCAACTTAGACAACTGTTTATTTAACAGTTAACGTCTTCCTGTTGTTCCATCTATGAAGTGAATGTTGAACTATTCTCATTTGTAATACAAAACTGGTCCATTCCAGAAAATAAAACTATTCAGAATTTTAAAATTTTAACAACTTTGTGCATACCCGAGAAGAAATATCTTCAATTTGAGACCACTTCCAGCCTGATCAGTTAAGCCTATCATTCACACTGATGGAGTAAATAAAACGGCTTCCTATTAAATATATAGATGTTTCCCCATAGACCTTGTAAAGTGTCTTAAGTTAGTTGACAAGACTCTCCTCATATAATATCTTCTTGACAGTATAATGCCCCTTCACGATGGTGGGACTGTTAGTATTCTTGGGTATAACCTCCATGCTCAAGTACATGGTGGGTGACCACCCAGGTGTGAACCAACGTAAGCAGGGGTCGAGGTGTGACGCCTACACCACATGGAGGAATGCCGCTCCTCTATGTTACCAGGCAGTACTAAGTGGTAGATGACTCTCATCAACTGGTGCAATACCACCACTTTCCTTATTGGAGGCTTGAAGTGGTGGAACCCATGTTTAGTCTCTTGAGCTAAGTTCCGGTCAACCCTACCCTATCTCTTCCATCATGCAGTATAATTGATGACTTTTGAGGTTATGATTAACATCGTGGCAAGATCCAATATTCCTTACATTTCGAGGGTACAGCTCTAAAGCGGTGTTCGCAGGCTGGCCGCTAGTTAGTACACCGAACTGAACCTATTGGTAACTCTCTAGGAGGCTTCCGGATCAGCTAGTGTATAATCTTGCTACCTCTACTCTGCCAGATAGTGACTGGAGGGAGTCCGAGTAGTGTGTATGTGGGGAGCATTGCCGAGGCCACGTTATGTCAACGATCTGGGTAAATTCTTACCACGTGTACGCCATATCCAAAAATTTCAATACTTCATACAGCATGTCCCACCCACTTTTTCTTACTATTGAATACACCATGAATTGTCAATCTAATAGAGTAAGCTTATCTGCAAAAAGATCTAAACCTCCCAAACACTTCCTAATTCATTTCACAAATATAAGTGGTCTCAATTCCAAACTCAACGATGTCCATTTCCACTTGCAGTCTGCCAAACCCCATGTACTTTTTCTGACAGAATCTCAGTTATCGGTTGATTCAACTACCGCTCATCTCAGATGCCCAAATTATTCGCTGTATGATTCCTTTCACCTCAAAGGTGGTACTTGTGCATATGTCCATTCTGATATTCCCTGCCAGACACTTGGCAATTTGGAATCTCCTCTCTTTGATCTTCTCTGGCTTAAAATCTCACTACCTCACTGTGTCAAATTCACCTGTTGTCTCTACCGTTCTCCCAACTCCACTAATCACTTGGAGCTCTTTGACTTCCTCTCTTTGCAACTTGACTTTCTCCAGTCCAACTTTCCTAACAGTGAGGTAATTTTCCTTGGTGATTTTAATGTTCACAACTCCAGCTGGCTTCCGTTTTCTAGTCACATTGACCCAGCTGGTCGAGATGCTGAGGCTTTTGCAATCACTAATGACCTTGCACAGATTGTTCATTTACCTACAAGAATACAGGACAATCCTAATCATACAGCCAACACACTTGATCTTTTTCTCACAAACAACCCTTCTAAGTACACGGTCGAAGTGAGAGGTCCTTTAGGCACTTCAGATCACAACTTGGTGATTGTCTCTTCTCCAATGAAGCCTTTACCTCATGGCTATTCCCAACCTTGTATTGTTGAGCATTACAAGAATGCAAAATGGGATTACCTGCGAGATTTCTTTTCTTCTTTTCCTTGGTTGGATTACTGTTTCAAAACTTCTGATGTCAATGTTTGCTCAGATTGTGTCAGTGAAATTATTCTTGCAGAAATGGAATCCTTTATCTAAACCTTGGTTTTCCATTAAATTTGCTAGGGCTGTTAAAGAGAAGAAAGTTGCATATCGTAATTGGCATGTTTCTAATTCTTCAGTTTCATTTTCTGCCTACACCAAAGCTCGCAACAATTGTAAAGCAGTTATTAATCAGTCCAAACTAGAGTTTGAACAGGCTAAGAGTAGAAAACTTGCTTCTTGCCCTAATGGTAGCCGAGCATTCTGGTCCCTTGCCAAAGCTATTGGCCGCAACTTTTGCCCATCTCTGCTCCCACCTGTGTCCAACCCAGATGGTTCTGTTGTCACTTCGGCCAAGGATAAAGCTGACCTGCTAGCATCCCATTTTTCTTCCAACTCATATATTAACGAGCTTGGTAAAACACCTCCCACCATTCCCAACACGCTCCATTCAATGACTCCTGTGGTCTTCCGTCAAAAGGATGTTAGAATGATTTAGACGAATCTTGATGCTAAGAAAGCTCCAGGTCCCGACGGTATTTCTCCACTTGTTCTCAAAACCTGTGCTTCTGAACTTACTCCTATTCTTTGCCACCTTTTTTCACTTTCTTATTCCAAAGGTGTTTTTCCTTCTGCTTGGAAATTTGCTCATATCCAGCCAGTTCCTAAAAAGGGTGACAAATCCCTCCCATCCAATTATCGTCCCATTGCAATTACTTCTACTCTTTCTAAAGTAATGGAGAAATCAATTAACCACCAACTCTTAAACTACCTAGAAACGTTCCGTCTGATCAACGATCGCCAGTATGGATTCTGTCCGTGTCGATCCACTGGTGATGTTCTGGCTTATGTTACCCATTTATGGACTAATTCGATGCAAAGGTTCGGTGAAACACACGTAGTTGCTCTTGACATCTCAAAGGCTTTCGATCGTGTTTGGCATAAAGGTCTTCTAAACAAGCTTCCATCTTATGGTTTGCCAACCGTTTTTAGTAATTGGTTATCCAGTTTTCTGTCTGATCGCTCACTGAGTGTGATGGTAGATGGCTCTCTGTCTTATAACTTTTCCACTAATGCCGGTGTCCCCCAAGGTTCAGTTCTTTCCCCCACTTTTTTCCTCTTATATATATATTACTGACCCTTCTTCCATTGTTTGTTGTTGTTGTTGTTGTTTTTTTGGTTTTTAGGAGCATTAGCAACTAAGGCCATATTACTCCGGGATATGCGGTGGACATTCCCTGACCTTTCCGCATTCTCCGTATTTGGTTGTGACGGGCTCGAACCCCGGTCTAATAAAGAAGCTTGTGATACGCACTACTGCTCCTTCCCACCTGGCTACGGAGGCACCCCTTCTTCCACTGACTGGAAATCCTATCCATAGTTTTGTCGATGATAGCACATTGCATTCCACTTTCCATTTTGAGAAACCTTGCCCTGTTCAATTAGCTTCAACTTCTCGAAAATCTGCTACCAATTCCTTAAATGCTGATCTTCAGGTAATTCTCCAGTGGGGCAAAGACAACTTTGTTGATTTCAACCCTTCTAAAACTGAGTCTTGTCTTATATCTCGGAAAAAAGGATTCTTCTGCTCCTATGTTTATCTTTAGTGACACTCCAATTTACTAGGCAAAATGATACATCTCTTTTGGGGATTACCCTGACTTCTAATCTCTCTTGGCACAAGCACATTACAAATATTGCTTCCTATGCATCTAAAAAAACTTGGTTTTCTCTTTCGCTCTCGGCATTGCTTTTCTTCCAAACAGCTGCTCACTCTGTATAAATCGCAAATCTGCCCTGCCATGGAATATTGTTCCCACATCTGGGGTGGTGCCCCCCAAAACCTCTCTCAGCCTTCTTGATTCCTTTCAGAAGAGGGCAGTTAGGTTAATTAATGATTCATCTCTAACAGAGTCTCTCCACTCGTTGTCTCATAGACGTACTGTTTCGGCTGCATGCCTCTTCTACAGATACTTCCATGGGCACTGTTCTTCTGAATTGGTGGCGCCTCCGTAGCCAGGTGGGCAGGAGCAGCAGTGCGTAGCACACGCTTCTTGATTAGACCGAGGTTCGAGCCCGTGACCATCAAATACGGAGGATGCGGAAAGGTCAGGGAATGATCACCGCATATCCCCGGAGCAATATGGCCTTAGTTGCTAATGCTCCTAACAAACAAAAACAAAACAAAACAAAAAACTTCTGAATTGGCTTCTATAATTCCCGCTCTCTCTTTAAAAACAGTCCAAACACGTGCTGCCTCCAGCCAACATCAAACTCATAGAACCAACTTTTCATCTTCCTCGTTTATTCATTCAACTGCCATTTTCTGGAACAACCTTCCTTCATACGTATTTCCTGAAAATGACAGTCTACAGAAGTTCAAGTCCAATGTCTACAAATATCTTCTTTCGTCTTCTCAACCTCCAACCCAAGCATGGTACTAAGTACTATATGTTCTAATACCTCTCATGTTTGGGGTTTACATAAAAAAAAAAAAAAAATGGTTTCACTGATTTTCACTTGGGCAATTTGGATTCCAGTCCTGTTGGAGTCTGGGGCAATTCTTAAAGGCCTCTTCAATCAGGGCTGTAGTTATCCAATATCAGAGAGAAGGAGGAAGATTTCCTCATAAGTTATTCTAGCTTTTTCAGCTGGTATGATATGCAAATCAGTCCATGTACACACACACACACACACACACACACACACACACACACACACACACACACACACACACACACACTTGTACAGACTTATATAATACGTGAGTGCAGTACAGCCTTAGTGCTAATTTGTTTTATAAATAACAATAATCACATCTTCGTGTAACCTCTGCTGTCATGACTGAGAAGAATTACAAAATAACATTTTTTATGTATCTATAGCATTTCTCCAGAATCACCTTATATTTTGTGACTCACTCCTTGGTTCATGTTTCTTTGTCATTAGTTCTCACAAATAACACCCCCCCCCCCTTAAGTATTGGTAAATGATTTTTTTGCATCAGTCAGACATACTTATGTTTCTGTTACATCTATTTTTATTGCAGAATATATACTCCTAGTTTTCCCAACAACTGATTCTTCCCATAAAATTACTTCATTTGGAACCAAAGTGGACAATACCTGATGATAGATCCCTGAGACAATATAATCTGGGAGAGTTATTTTGCATAGCTGGCCAAATCCATGGATGTATAACTCTTCAGGCAATCAACTTGCTTTCTCAGAAACTTGATATTATCAAAACAGTATGTCAGGTTTCAACTTAAGATCATTACACTACCTACACCTAGCATACAGAACTGCATCACCATTAGCAAGTGAAAACTTTGAATACATGCTATGGATACAAGGCTGTGACTCCCAGTTGAATCACCAGAAAGAATTTTCTCCACTTCTGCCAAATCATACCATCCTGATCTATGCTAGGTATACCTTTTATAGTGGAAAATGAAAGAACAGATAAATTTGACTCATATAAAATAATGAAATTTATATTTGCAAAATTATTACAAAATATTTAGTAAAACATTTAATTATATTACGAAGAAGCAATTTTAAAATTGTTCCACATACTATTTTAAAAATATAAAACTGCTTTCTTGAAATGAAAGGACAGAAATCACTAGTAATATTAGTATTAGTTGTATAAAATGATGCATGGAGGCAAGCAAATAGATCTTTAGCCATTTTAAAAAATGAAACAGGAAAAAAAATTACATACTTCATTTGCCCATCACTTCTAATAATCTGGCCAATCCATCTATAAATTTATTCAAACTACCCACTTCAAAAACAAATCAAAGTTTATTTCCCAATCAATTACTCTCGTGTAAGGAAATTTCCATACATATAGTCTACAACCACTGTTTTCCAATTTATATTTATGCCCTCTTGTGTATTTCATACAAATAAAACTAATGACTTTTTGATTCACAAGGCAAACACTAAAGATTTTGAAAAGAAAGTAACTATTAATGAAAAGGCTCAAGCAGCAAGCTGTTCAGTAGCTGGGCAAGTTTCACAAAAAAATTAAAAGTCAATCACCATTGCTGAAAGCCTAATAACCTGTTTGTAAAATGAATAGTGAAAACAATGATAACATAAAGAGAAGGAAAGTGAAATTGAAAAAGTTCCTGTTTCTAATGATACAATTAGTAGGCATATGTGAATGTCTTGTCTGAAATACTAAAAAATACTAACTTTGCTCTCCAAGTTGACAAAGCAACAGACATAAAAAGTAAATGTTGTAAAGAAATTTCAGAAATGACTAAAAGTCAAGACAATTTGAACATCTTGTATTCTTATTTGGAATCCTGTAGTTTGTCATGGAGTGTTGGGACTTGCAATGATGGTGTCCCTCAAGGGATCGGTTCAAAAAAAAAAAAAAAAAAAAAAAAAAAAGCAGTGTGTGTATCCTGTATGCATGAAAGATGTTTCATTTTATGTGAAAACATTTATGGCTGCACTAGAGTAAAACCATTTAAATTTTTGAACGGTTTTATCGAAACTTACGCTAAGTAGAAGGGTGATTTTGATCAAAATTTTGAGAAGCAGATTTTATTAAAGTCTGCATTTTATTCTTGCATAATATTACTACCTGCTTCTTACTCTATCGAATCAATGTTAGTGACTGAGTTGGCATCATTTAGGAAGTGATGTCATTTCCATATCTTAGTATGAACTTACTCTAATGAATCAACTACTTACTCTATCAAATCAATGTTAGACTGAGTTAGCATCATTAGTGCCATTTAGGAAGTGACATCATTTGCATCATTTAAAATCTAACAGCCACCTAATAGGAAGTGACATCAATTGCATCATTTCTGTTACCATAAGAAAATTTCACTACCAACTGATTTTACTCTAGTGCTGCCATAAATGTTTTCCCATCAAAAAGCTTTGTTATATTTGTCAAAGAAAAACCTTGATGTCATAATGATCCACTGCTTCCTTGACCAGGAAGTTCTTGTTTCAAAAATTATTTGCGGAGGATTTAAAACAGAAACGACCAAAAGTCAAGACAATTTGAACATCTTGTATTCTTATCTGGAATGTTCTGGGCCTCTTTGATGAGATGACCATATCTGGTTCAATGGTATAGTTTTCTGATAGGGAATAGACCATGTTTGCATCCACGAAGAAGGATTTATATCATTTGTATTCATGTGAATTTTTTTCTGATTCAGGGCCTGAACTCCTCAACTACCACAGGACCAAAGGAATGATCAATATCTGGCAAGCAATAAATTAGCTCAGATATAAATGCCAGGGAATCCATTAGATGGTTGCCACATGCTGTAAACCATGTATTTCCCAACATAATGGGAGATCCATGGTTTGCAGCACATGGCAAAGATAACAATTCCCTATGATGATAGCCTGCTGGAACCTAGGCTGCGATTCCAACGATAACACAAATCTAGAATACAAGCAGCATCACATTCTTTTTTTTAAATTTTTATTTTGGATCTGATATCCTCTCACCACATATTGGTTCCAATACAGGAATATATTAGAATAGACGAAAAAATACAAACCTACTTTACATTTACATTTCTGACATTCAAATACAGAGAGCATACCAGTACAGAGTGCAAACCCAAACTCATAAATATAATTATTCTTGCTTTTATCGCCATCATTGTTTGGTGATAAATAAGCTTTGAATATTGCCATTCAAATTGCTATATTCAAAGGAATATTGTCTATATTCAAAGGCAATATTCCTTTGAATATAGGCAATATTCAAAAACATCTGGAATAACACCTTTGAGTATTATTCCAGATGTTTTAGCCTGAACCCTGGTTCAAGCCCTTGATGTGGCTGTGAACATGTTTGTTTGTTTGTGATTTGGTTTTTAGGAGCATTAGCAACTAAGGCCATATTGCTCCGGGATATGCGGGGGTCATTCCCAGACTTTTTCCGCATCCTCCGTATTTGGTGGTGACGGGCTCGAACCCCGGTTTAATCAAGAAGCGTATGCTACGCACTGCTGCTCCTTCCCACCTGGCTATGGAGGCGCCTGGCTGTGAACATATTCACATATTTACAAAGCTGTGTGAAAATATGCAAAAAGACCATATGATTCTCCTTCTACGCACTGAAGGTTAGATGGATTTCAAGAGGGAAAGGTTTAACAGGGGTATCTAGGCTACAGAAGGAAGTACTGCTTTACTTCAAAAATAATAATAATGCCAGTTTTTCTGACTTTTTCGAAGATATAAAATGGCTGCTAAAACTAACCTACTTAGCAGATATTCATCAGCATTTAAACACCTTGAACACCAGCATACAGGAATTCAAAAGAAAACAGTCTAACTTCCACAGACAAATTTCTTGCATTCAAGAATAAATTCAAAGTTTGGAAAAAACACCATTCAAATGGAAATACTGAAATGTTTCCATTCCTACTTTGGGTTCAGAGTCGGACAGGAAGTCATCCCATTAATGATCAGTCATTTGGAATCACTAATGGAAACACTTGACCAATACTGTCCTTCTTTGACTGATCTAGGAACCCTTTTGTTGAGTTCTCACCAAATTCACAAAATTTACTCAGTCTGTAAGAAGTAAAACTGACTAATTACAGTGCAACTGAATGTTGAAGTTATTAGTGTTCAATGAAGTGTCATCTGATGTATTTTGAATTTCAAAGTATACTATGATCTCAACAAAAGCAGTGAACACCTTATTCCAGTTTTCAATTTCTTACCTCTGTAATAACTTTTCTCATTTCTGACAAACATTAAAAGCAAAGAAATAAATCATCTGCTATTGGAGGAAGAACTGTGAGTGTGTTTTTCAAAAATTGAACCAAGAATTCAACATTTCTGCAAAAAGACTAAATAATAATTTGTGCAAAAATTTATTCATAAGTAAGCCATACACTGACTTTGGATGCAAACTTCATTTTGGTTTGATAGTAAAAAAAAAGATTAGATAATACAAAATAGCTAGGAAAAATGCTTCAATTTTTTTTTTCTTACACTGTAAGCTGACTGATATATATAGAAGCTCTCTTTACAAATAAATTTTCTTGACAATAATTGAGCAGTAATTGAACTGTACTCTCCACTACAACTTTTTCTGGCCTGTAAACATTTTTACAGGTAGGGGTTCCTTGAGATATGAAAAATTATTTTAGGGGTTCCTCCAGGAAAAAAGGTTGAGAATCACTGGCCTAAAAACTAGCCAGAGTTCTTTCTCTCACTGCTGCCTGGCATACCTCCCTGAGGTGGTGATGGGCAATGTGGAATCCCATCAGGGGACCTACAGCTAAATGGCCAGAAGAACATAACCCTATACCAAGTGGTGAGCTGTGAATATTTTAACAATGGGCTTGCAGTTTTGCCGACTTTTTGATGTGAAACATCTTTGGGGATTCGTGGCGGATGATGTCATCCGCACAGGCTTCTGCCAGAGGCACTTCCCACTAGTAGTGTGATTAGAACGCATGACACATTTTTCGTGCCGACAGGGCTAGCCAGGTGGGTAAAGTGCCTGGCTGGCAACCCAAAGGTCGCGGGTTCGATTCCCGCCTCGGGCTTGGATCAAAGTACTGCAAAAACCTTGGGAGGTGCATTATGGCCACAGAAGCCTATGCACCAACAACTACCAATAAAAAAAAAAAAAAAAAAACATTTTTCATGACCGGTATGATCTCTCAAGTCAGCCTGGTCATCGTGCCCCATCCTCTTTATGATGATACCTGGATACGATAGTATCTCGAGTTCTAACTTTTTAGAATTTTTAAATAGTATAACGTCACAATCATACTTTCTGAAGTATTACTGCAACAATACAAATATCTATCAACAATTTATTTTTCGTCTCACATTTTCGTAACATTCGATTGTTAGGTGCCCAGAACAGCTGCATATATCGTTTCAACTATAAGGTTGGTACTTCAATCGACGCTGTTTTCTAGATATTTAAATATGTTGCAATTGCAGGTGCACATCAATTACTTTTGTTATCATAAATCCATTGTATCTTGTCATCCAGAAATTATAAAAATTTGCGAATGTTCAATAAAATATTTACAATACAAAAGCTCTATTATTTCATAATCAATATCCAAATCAAAATACCTAAAAGAAACACGAAGGATTCACATAAAACCATCTAACATGCGAGCTCGGTACACACGCCACTTTTTTATTCATCTCTCTTTTTTTTTAAACAACAAAGGAAATATAATGGATACATTTTTTTTTTCATAATAAAATTTTAATATTGCGAATAAAAAATAACATGAAATATTTCCTATATCACAAAACATTCTACAATATAAAAACAAATATTACATAAAAAACAAACTCTTCTAGAAAAGGTACACAATAATCACAGATTAAATAAAAAAATTATTATACAAACATTTAAGAAAAAATTATTCTAAAAATTGCCATATACAATTTACTTCTTGATTAATATTTGTTGTTGATCTTCTGCTTTGCTCAATAGCTGAGCCAAGATTACAGAGGAATGAATGATTTGACATAACAATCTGGATCAAATTAAAGCAATGGTTTTCCATTTAGATGTATGGTCAACATAATCTGCAATGTGTTTAATTGTCAACATTATTCATTCATTTATACAATATTATTCATTATGCTGAAAGCACTGCTAATATATGGTGCAAGGAAGCTATATATGGTGCAAGGAAGTCTGAGGCTTATGCTGCACCAGCCAAAAAAAAATTCCCAAGTTACCCTGAGAGAGAGAGAGACAAAAGTAGAAGGGAATCACCAAGAAAGAGAAGAATGATGTTATCCAGCTCAGGACCCTGAGTGTGCCAAGCCCATACTCACCAGATGTGGACCCCTGGGACTAAACTGTCTTCGACAAAATCTTTAAAAGCATTTAATTTTTATTTCATATTTTATCAGAAAACTTAAATGTATTTGTTTTTCACCGTCTTGCCACGGAGACGAAAGTTCTTTCATATTCCACGATTCCAGGTAGCATATGTTTAAAATTTCTTTCAATTCCTCATCATCAATAGTATCATTATTTTCTTTATTTAATTTAAAATTACTTATTACTTAAAATTACATTTAAT
Organism: Mastigoproctus giganteus; assembly: GCF_048544385.1. Classification (NCBI taxonomy): domain Eukaryota; kingdom Metazoa; phylum Arthropoda; class Arachnida; order Uropygi; family Thelyphonidae; genus Mastigoproctus; species Mastigoproctus giganteus. The sequence continues at coordinate 83,481,803 of NC_143580.1, read as the reverse complement.
CAATATCCAAATCAAAATACCTAAAAGAAACACGAAGGATTCACATAAAACCATCTAACATGCGAGCTCGGTACACACGCCACTTTTTTATTCATCTCTCTTTTTTTTTAAACAACAAAGGAAATATAATGGATACATTTTTTTTTTCATAATAAAATTTTAATATTGCGAATAAAAAATAACATGAAATATTTCCTATATCACAAAACATTCTACAATATAAAAACAAATATTACATAAAAAACAAACTCTTCTAGAAAAGGTACACAATAATCACAGATTAAATAAAAAAATTATTATACAAACATTTAAGAAAAAATTATTCTAAAAATTGCCATATACAATTTACTTCTTGATTAATATTTGTTGTTGATCTTCTGCTTTGCTCAATAGCTGAGCCAAGATTACAGAGGAATGAATGATTTGACATAACAATCTGGATCAAATTAAAGCAATGGTTTTCCATTTAGATGTATGGTCAACATAATCTGCAATGTGTTTAATTGTCAACATTATTCATTCATTTATACAATATTATTCATTATGCTGAAAGCACTGCTAATATATGGTGCAAGGAAGCTATATATGGTGCAAGGAAGTCTGAGGCTTATGCTGCACCAGCCAAAAAAAAATTCCCAAGTTACCCTGAGAGAGAGAGAGACAAAAGTAGAAGGGAATCACCAAGAAAGAGAAGAATGATGTTATCCAGCTCAGGACCCTGAGTGTGCCAAGCCCATACTCACCAGATGTGGACCCCTGGGACTAAACTGTCTTCGACAAAATCTTTAAAAGCATTTAATTTTTATTTCATATTTTATCAGAAAACTTAAATGTATTTGTTTTTCACCGTCTTGCCACGGAGACGAAAGTTCTTTCATATTCCACGATTCCAGGTAGTATATGTTTAAAATTTCTTTCAATTCCTCATCATCAATAGTATCATTATTTTCTTTATTTAATTTAAAATTACTTATTACTTAAAATTACATTTAATCAATATCCAAATCAAAATACCTAAAAGAAACACGAAGGATTCACATAAAACCATCTAACATGCGAGCTCGGTACACACGCCACTTTTTTATTCATCTCTCTTTTTTTTTAAACAACAAAGGAAATATAATGGATACATTTTTTTTTTCATAATAAAATTTTAATATTGCGAATAAAAAATAACATGAAATATTTCCTATATCACAAAACATTCTACAATATAAAAACAAATATTACATAAAAAACAAACTCTTCTAGAAAAGGTACACAATAATCACAGATTAAATAAAAAAATTATTATACAAACATTTAAGAAAAAATTATTCTAAAAATTGCCATATACAATTTACTTCTTGATTAATATTTGTTGTTGATCTTCTGCTTTGCTCAATAGCTGAGCCAAGATTACAGAGGAATGAATGATTTGACATAACAATCTGGATCAAATTAAAGCAATGGTTTTCCATTTAGATGTATGGTCAACATAATCTGCAATGTGTTTAATTGTCAACATTATTCATTCATTTATACAATATTATTCATTATGCTGAAAGCACTGCTAATATATGGTGCAAGGAAGCTATATATGGTGCAAGGAAGTCTGAGGCTTATGCTGCACCAGCCAAAAAAAAATTCCCAAGTTACCCTGAGAGAGAGAGAGACAAAAGTAGAAGGGAATCACCAAGAAAGAGAAGAATGATGTTATCCAGCTCAGGACCCTGAGTGTGCCAAGCCCATACTCACCAGATGTGGACCCCTGGGACTAAACTGTCTTCGACAAAATCTTTAAAAGCATTTAATTTTTATTTCATATTTTATCAGAAAACTTAAATGTATTTGTTTTTCACCGTCTTGCCACGGAGACGAAAGTTCTTTCATATTCCACGATTCCAGGTAGCATATGTTTAAAATTCCTTTCAATTCCTCATCATCAATAGTATCATTATTTTCTTTATTTAATTTAAAATTACTCTGTTGCATTAATAATTTATCCTTAATAATGTGTCACGAGGTAATTTTTTAAATGTGTTCTTACTTTCCATTCTTTCAAATTCTTTCAACTTCAACATGCTCTCAATTTTAGCTTCATAATTTCTTTAGAATTTTTCAAATTAGCAATAGCATTGATAGTTAGAATAATTAATTTATCTGCTTTTACCATAGTGATTCTGTAAAGCTTCTGAAAGGTAAGAGAGCTCTTGCAGGATGTCAATCATTAGTGCTAAATCATTAAGAAATTCCAGATGGAAAAGTCGGTTTAATAATTCAGAATATTTAATTAACTTTTCTGATTCAAAATGTTTGCTAAAAGCAGGATAATTCCTCCAACCCTCAATTTCCGCCCATAAGTTACAAGCTGCCCATTGTGACCCGAAAACACGATCGATCTTTATAGTTTCCACATCAAGTTCTTTAGCAATCATCCTTAATTCACGCTGGTTTTTTTGGAGATTGGTGATGTTACAGTTTTTTTTTTGTTGTTGTTGTTTTTTTTAATTATTACCTGTATGCCATTATATTTTAGAACATTTTCTTCACAGTGAAAGCCTCAACGCGGTTTCCAAATCTGCCAACATTTCATCTTCAGAAAGTTTACTTAATATCTTAGTTGCTTCATCCCTGCCCGACGTTGCTACTGTCACTATTTCTTTGAATACTGTGCAAAATATCGGAATCACTCAGATAGTCAGTTACTGTGACAATGTAAACATAGACGGAGAAATTTACTGAAACGCCTGGATCACTCACTTCTCCGAAAAACATATGACTTCTTGTCACAGTAAAGGGGAACCACAACACAGGTTGGCCAGAGGCTATTATCGCGTCAGGAATCTTCTTAATCCTCTGACTCGCTATCGAATGCATATTAACTAGTGCAACTTCTTGGAATGTGGCTGTATAGGTTTTATGGACATCATTAACGTTGTGGGATGGTAATCCCTTTCACTCTTATTCGAGCTTTCTAATTACCTAAAGGCCAAAGATGAGGACAATGCGCACAAAGTTATATATTGTAATCCGTTCGTTCTACGGAAATTGGTTTAAACGTTTCCATAGAAACCAAGGGGAATTCAAAAAAATTTCCTATGAAGAAGTTCGTTAAACAGGGGTCCGACTGTAATTAACTCAAAAATGAAGCAATTTTAAAATTCATAACTGGTCGATTGTGTCATTAAAATGCTTGGGATGTTGTTGTTGTTGTTTGGTTTTTAGGAGCATTAGCAACTAAGGACTATTGCTCCAGGGATATGTGGTGGTCATTTATTTGGTGGTCACAGGCTCGAACCCTGGTCTGATCAAGAAGTGTGTGCTACGCACTGCTGCTCCTGCCCACCTGGCAATGCTGGGGATGGGGCCCCGCTCACCCCACCATAGTTCCGGCTCTAGATACTCCATAATTGAATTCAGGATTTCATTTGTAAAATAAATAATCGCTTTAACAATGGGCTCGCAAATTTTCAAAATAAAAATACAATGGGCTCTCGTGAGCCCACTATAGCTCACCACTGCCTACACCACAATGACACAAACCACACAATTACACACATTTCTGGCCTTTACAGAGTTCTGTATGCACTAGACAAATAACAATATATCACTAAATTAACAGTTTTCTTAACTAACTACACTGTTACCACAGAATCAGCAAATATTCTTGCAGTCCTATTCAAGTATATTCTACGCCTATATAAACAGTCCCTTCTGTTAACAAGTACAGACTATGCTGAGAAAAATTCTACTCCCATAAGCCCTACTGATAAGGCTTGTATTATGAACTGCCTCCCTCCCATCATGACTCTTTAAAATTCCAGACAATTTCACACCAAGGCATCCTCTTTGTTCTGACTCATACAATTTCCTTTAATATAGTATGAAGCATAACCTTCATTAAATGATTAAAACATGGTTATTACATCACTCCAACTTAATGCTATAGCAAGTAAATACTATGCTATTTATAATTAGAATAAATAAATAAAAAAATAATAAATAAATAAATTGTCTTATAATAGTTACTACAGTAATACACAGAGTGTTTCAAGAGTGCAAAAAATCCTGGGATGTATTTTAAGGTACAAAAGAAGAAAAAAATCATATAAACAAATGTCTGAATCTAAATGTTATGGAGTTACGACTATTTGAATTAAAAAAAAAAAAAAAAAAAAACTGTGGTGCCTTGAATAAAAAAAAATTAAATAAGATAATTAATAATAAATATAATAATTAACAATGATAAAAATAATAATAATAATAAAATTATTATTAATAATAATAGATGTGCATCAGCTTATTCTTATTTGTTTTTTACTATGATGAATATTCTTGTTGGTAATGTCACTAAAAATATTTAGTGACATTACCTCTTTGGTAATGTCACTAAATATTTTAAAATTTAAAAAGGAAAATACCTCTCTCTATAATACTTCTCTGAAAAGAGCTATTATGGTTAATTATTTTTTACCATTCAAAACCCTATTGCTATTTTTTAAGATTCAAACAGCCACAGTTCATAACCATTCAGAGTCAGATACCTGTTCATACAACTTTTTGTCTTATATTGGATGCTAACACATTTCCTAGAATTTTTTGCACATACTTTTGAAGCACCCAGTACTTATCTGCAATACTGACTAATACCCTAGAAGTGATGCCAAAATTTTTACAAATTTAAAACAGAAAGATATCAAAAACTATTAACTTTTACACAAGAGCAAACCCACTTATCAAAGTTAATATAAATGTGACAGCCACTGCCATTAGTACATGGGAAAAGGGATTAAAGTCTATGAAATCTCAGGGATTGCACAGAGCTCGGCAATAAAGATACTACTTTCCAGTGTTGGGTACAGAGAGTAATGCATGGAGGGATGAGAGCTGCATAACTTGGTCTTTTGTTTCAAAGACAGTGTATATTTATATGTAAGAACAATATTGCACAGTAAGAAATTTTTTGGAGATATTTATAACTTTGTTAGGGTAACAACTTTCGGTGTGCTTGGAGTATTGTGGGGACAAAATGCTCAAGGACAGCAAGGGTAGCTGGGATTAATATTAGTATTAGTATTAAAATGACATAATGGTGTAAGCAAGTGAACTTATTCTGCATCTTGGTCCTTGGTCATTTTGATCCTTGTCATAGACATTCTCTCAGGTATAACAAGCTAGGATATTGCTAGCTGGGAGTCTAAAATGCTGATGGAACTGATATTCAGGTGACACACAAGTGACTGAATTTTGGCAAAGTCTGGTCATTCTGTGACAACCAAATCCTTTGCTTGCACCTTCACAATGATGGGACTGTTAGTAACCATGGGTATAAACCTGTGTGCAAGTATTGAAATACGGCACCTAGTATACTGGAGGTGACTACCCAGGTGCAAACCAACGTAAGCAGCAGAGGTCGAGGAGTGGCATCCACACCACATGGAAGAATGCCGTCCCTCTGTGTTACAAGACAATATTATTACAAGTTAGATAATTCTCATCAACCAGTGCAATACCATCACTTTGCTTATTGGAGGCTTGAAGTGGTGGAACCCATGTTTAGTCTCAGAGCAAAGCTCTGGGTACCCCCGACGCCATCTCTTCCATCATCTAGTATGATTGATGACTTTGAGATTATGATGGGCATCGTGGCGAGATCCAATCTTCTTTGCATTTGAGGGTAATCTTCCTTACATATCCAAAAATTTCATTACCCCATATAACATGTCCTCCCCACCTTTTCTTACTACTGTTGTTGTTATTCGGTTTTTAGGAACATTAGCAATTAAGGCCATATTGCTCCGGGGGTATGTGGTGGTCATTCCCTGACCTTTCCGCATCCTCCATATTTGGTGGTCACGGGCTCGAACCCCGGTCTAATCAAGAAGCATGTGCTACGCACTGCTGCTCCTGCCCACCTGGCTACAGAGGCACCTTTTCTTACTACTGAGTACATCATGAATAGTTAAACTAACAGAACAACTTATCTGTGAAAAGATCTAAACCACCCAAACACTGCCTCATTCATTTCACAAATACGCATGGTCTCATTTCAATCTCAATGATGTCCATTTCCACTTACAGTCTGCCAAGCACATATAATTTTTTCTGACAGAATACAAATTATAGGTTGATTCAATCACTACTCATCATTGACCTAATTATTCACTGCACAATTCCTTTCACTTCAAATGTGGTATTTGTGCCTACGTCCACTATGATATTTCTGTCAGACTGTTAGTAATTTGGAATCTCTTCTTTTCAACCTTCTCTGGCTTTAAATCTCTCTACTACATTCTGTCAAAGTCATCTGTTGTCTCTGTCATTCTCCAAGCTCCACTAATCATTCATAACTCTTTGAATTCCTCTCTTTGAAACTTGACTTTCTCTAGTCCAACTTTCCTAACAGTGAGGTAATTTCCTAGGTGATAATGTTCACAACTTCAGCTGGCTTCCATTTTCTAGTCACACGGATACAGCTGGTCGAGATGCTGGGACTTTTGCATTTACTAATTACCTTGCACAGCTTGTTCATTTACCTACCAGAATACCAGAAAATCCTAACCACAAGCCAACATTCCTGATCTTTTTCTCACAAACAACCCTTTCAAGTACATGACTCAGGTGATGTACTTGAAAGTCTTGAGTGGTCTTCAGACACCTGAGATCACAACTTGATGGTCTCTTCTCCAATGGAGCCTTTCTCTTGTGGCCATTCTCAACCTCATGATGTTTAGCATTACAAGAATGCAAAATAAAATGGGATCATCTGTGAGATTTCAATTCTTCTTGTACTTGGTTGGATTACTGTTATAAGTATTTTGATGTTAATGTTTGTTCGGATAATGTCAGTGACATTATTATTGTAGGGATAAAATACTATATTCCACATTCCACCTTAAAATTTCATCCTTTATCTAAACCTTGGTTTTCCTAATAAATGTGCTAAGGCTGTTCAAGATAGGAATGTTGAATATCAGAATTGGCTTCCATCCAAATCTCCAAGTTCATTTTCTGCCTACACCAAAGCTCACAACAATTGTAAAGCAATTATTAATCAATCCAAACTAGATAACTTGCTTCTTGTCCAAATGGTAGTCAAGCATTCTGGCCTCTTGCCAAAGCAATTGGCCGCAAGTTTTGCCCATCTCTACTCCCACCTCTGTCAAAATCATTGCCATCCCAGCTAAAGATCAAACTGACTTGATAGCATCCTACTTTTCTTCTAACTCATGTATTGATATCTTGGTAAACCACCTCCTATCATTCCTAGTACATTCCATTCAATGTCACCTGTGATCTTCCATCAAAAGGATATCAGAAGAATTTTGAACAGCTAAGAGTAGAAAAGTTATGTTTTCTGGAATAACATCCCAATATTGATGCCAAAAAAAAACAAAAAACACCAAGTCCTGATGTTATTTCTTCACTTGTTCTCCAAACCTGAGCTCACTCCTGTTCTGCCATTTTACACTTTATCCAACCAGTTCCTAAAAAAAAGATAACAAATTTCCCCCATTGCATTTACTTCTATTCTTTCTAAAGTAATGGAGAAATCTATTAACTACTAACTCCTAAACTATCTAGAAACCTTCCATCTGTTCAATGATAGCCAGTATGGATTCCGCCAGTGTTGATCCACTGGTGATATAATGGCTTATGTTACCCATCTATGGATAAATTCAATGGAAAAGTTCAGTGAAACTCAAGCAGTTGCTCTTGACATTTCAAAGGCTTACGATTGTGTTTGGCACAGGTCTCCTAAATAAGATTCCACCTTATGGTTTAGCAAATGTTTTTTGTAATTGGGCATCCAGTTTTCTCTCAGACCACTCACTGCAGCATCTTCTAACTTCTTCATTAATGCAGGTGTTCCCCAATGTTCAGTTCTTTCTCCCGCTCTTTTCCTCTTGAATATTAATGACATTCTTCCACCGAACAGAAATCTTATCTATAGTTTTGCTGATGATAGCACACTTGCAAATTGCTAATAATGCAAGAGTTTCAGCTTCCTTGCATTTATATATGAGCAAAACTTTTCCCCATTCTTAGTTTTCTTCACCAGCAATTTTTCACAGTCAGCTTTTGCAAGTCTTAGCATTAGTAGAGGCATTTGATGCAAGAAAGCAAACTTATGCAGCATCAGCCAAAAAAAAAAAAAAAATAAATAAATAAAAAATAACCACTTCCACTTCACCCATCTGTTCATTCGAAATACCTGTCCAGCTGAGCCTTAAACTTATTTAGGCTATCAACTTACACGACAAGGGATGGAAGTCTATTCCACCAACCAACCACCTGCTGGCTAAAGGCAAATTTCCTCACGTCTATCCTACATCTGTCTTTTCTCAATTTGAATTTATGCCCTCTCAGGTGATTATTCTCAGCAAGAGGGAGAATCCCATCAGCATTGAGCATGCTCAAACCATTCAAGGCTTTATACACCTCTATCAGATCACCTCGCTGGAGTTTAGTCCCCAGACACTGTAATTTGCAAAACTTAAGCCTTTCTTCGTAAGAGCACCCCTTTGTTCCATTCACTAATCTTGTTGCCCTTCTCTGTACTCGTTCCAGCATCTCTACATCCTTCTTGAAATGAGGCCTCCAGACCTGTATACAGTACTCTAGGTGTGGCCTGACCATTGCCTTATACAAGGGAATAATCACCTCCTTATCCCTGCTAGAAAAATTCCTATATATCATCGACAATACATCACGAGCTACTCTTACAGCCCGTCTGCACTGCTCAGAAAACTTCATATCTGCCTGCACAACTACCCCCAGGTCCCTTTCATTCTCTACCCACTGTCGGCGAACTGGGCAGGGCTCCCTTGCCCAGCCCACTTTCTCTCCCTATCCCTGGTGGGGTCAGGGGAAGGACTTGCTGCCCCCTCCCCACCCCACCACCCCCTCATTTTCCTCTGGTGGGGCAAGGGCATGCCCCACTGATATACCTGGGGTCGCCTTCCCTATTGACCCCATACTTCTGTCTTTTTCCCCTACTCTACCTATATCGCCAGCGAAAAGCGAATGCCCCACACAACGTAAAAATTTTAAATGCCAAATTCGACACACTTGCAACCTCTTTCAGCCTAATTAAATTCAAGCGTTTACCCCCCCCCCCCGTTTTTTTTTTTTTTTTTTTTTATAGGTCCTAGCCACTGAAATCTCAGGAAATTAGGTGGCAGGACCTGCCAGAGTACTTATCTAAAAATACTGGTGTACCTGGTCTGCCTCCACGGGGCTAAGTGTGGGCAACGTTGGGCCTCAGTAGGGGTCCAGCGGCTAAACGGCCAGATGAACAACAGAACACAACACTACACATGTACAATATCCATACACTTTTAAATCTCTGGCCTTCCCAGTGAACTGGTACACCCACAATGAAAGCAACGCGGAAATGGGGGAAACCCCTGGTGCCGTTAGACACTAAATACACTTTACACTTTTGTCAGTGTAGTACCACAGAGTTGATATGTTGCTCTGGGGTTGCTGTTTCCCATATGTAGTACTTTACATTTGTCAATGTTAAACTTCATTTGCCACCTCTCAGCCCATCTGCTCAACCTTTCCAGATCCTGTTGCAGTAGCATAGTGCCAGTAGTGTCCTTGACAACCCTGCCAACCTTGGCAGGGTTGTCAAGGACACTACTATATAAGATCAAAGTTATTCCCTGCATCCAGTTCTTTTGTGACTACATCATAGTATCCAATCAAACTGGTCAGGCAAGACTTCCCCTTAACAAAGCCATGCTGTGTCTGAGTGTGCCCAATATGAAGACCTTAGATGCAGACTAATAACTAGAGTTCACTATCTACCGAAGGATCTTGAGTCGCATCTACTAGATATACAAGAGGAATAAAGGTAAAGGTAAAGTGCAGCCATTATCAACCTACTGCAGGATGGAAGCCTCCTCAACAATTCATGCTGAGAGATACTTAGCCTTAACTGATTTTGCCCAGGGATTATTTACCAGGTGCCAAACACTAACTGCCATATACAGAAGACCCTAATGGAATAAGACAAAACAAACATGCAAATAGCAGCGAGACGACACAGAGGAGCTGACTATACAGACCTTGGACTGACTACAAAATGCACTGGAAAAAGACAAGTGACAATATATTTTGTCTAACCACAAGAGGCATAATTACCACCAATGGGACAGCCTATTGGCAACCCAAATCCGCACTCTCTTGAGTGGATCTTTCTTTCCAAAATCATGGGTAGGGGGAGGAGAGGCTTACCTTTCCTCCCTTCCCAATTTTCTCACTCTAGTGGGGCACGGGCATGCCTCACTACCTGCAGGGGCCATCTACTCTGTCAGCCCCTTACTTCCAATTTCTTCCCCCCAAACTTTTGTCTTGCACAGCATTTAGCCCTACATGTCAAAATTAAAAGAGAACATCAAAATTCTTACCCGAACCAATTTGGTTTTTAAAACTCACTTTTACTGCATAGCCCCACATCGCATACTATTAATACTAACTTAAGTATCACTAATTTCAACAGCAATTTTTTTTTTTTTTTTTTTTTTTTTTTTTTTTTTCGGTCTTAGCCACTGAAATCCCATGAAAGTAAGTGGCAGGACCCGCCAGAGTATAAATATTGGTAACACCTGGCCAGCCTCCCCGTGGCGGGTATTGGTAATGTTGGGTTTCACTAGGGGCCCAGTGGCTAACAGGCCGGACGAACAATGGGCACAACAAACTACATAGTACATATCCCATACACTTTTAAATCTCTGGCTTGTCCAATACAGAGAACATACATGGAGATGGGAGAAATCCCAGGTGTCATCAGACCCCTCAACATACCTAATATCTAATACCAGCTCCTGAACTGTTATATTTTTGATAATGCTTCTCCTTGGTAAGATATAGATCAAGAATATTTGACCCCTTTGTGCTTTCTCTAACGTGTTAAAATAATTATAAGTCATCTAGTTTATTTGAGATACTACTCCTGCCAGTACTGCATGTTCATGATTTCCAATCTATAAGAGCGAAATTATAGTTGCTCAAGTTATGATGCACTAGCTCTAGCTTGTCCACTCAAGTTGCCTAAAGAGGCAATGGATCCCAGTGATGCTAATCTGGAGGACCAGCAGCATCACTGTGAGGTTCCCTCACCACGTACAGGTGCCCATATCAAGGGACTATGAGGGAAAAACATAAGTAATGATTAAAGTTAAAGAAGGCTATGGACAAATGAGGTGTAGTAAAAGACAAGTTCTCAAGTTTCAAAGTGATAATTACCACTACTGTGAAATGCAATTATGTGATACTAGATTATATGAGCTGCATGCACTTTCTGCTTTTGAAGTGAGCGATTTTGTCATTGCTGCTTGATGTAATGATTAAAAAAATTTATAATTCCAACCTTCAAAGTTACACTCATCGCAATCTTAAAATACTTTTCATGAATTAGAAGAACATCATTATACGAATTCTTGGTTTTGTTTTGGAAATTCACAGATTCATTTCAAAAATACTTTTGATGACAATGTTGAAATAGCATGATTAGTTGCATAAGCATCAAAGGTTGCTTATGTTTCAATTAAACAGGTTGCTTATGCTTCAATTCTTCATTAAAACAAATTGATGTTCTGAAAGGAAGAAAACCCACATAGATGATAATGCCCATAATATGACAATGCCTTCTTGAACAATTTAGATCAATAACAAGAGGACAACTAATACATGTGACAGAGAATATCCATCTGTTCCTTTCCTGCTTATCCATCTTAATACAGCCAGGTCTCACATAATGCAAGTTCGATTAACGCGTTTTTGAAAAAAATTATACCACTTTTCACTTTGCACGATGCAAATTTCCAGTTAATGTGATAATTTTTATTTTTTTATGTGATAGTTGAAAAAGATGTGAATTGCGTGTTAAACTTACTGCGAGTTGGACAGGCAATAGGCAAACGTTTGCCTGATGCTTGCCTCAGTGTGTTCCATCAACCATCAGAAGAAGACATGTTATTGTTTGTGTCCCACTAATAAAGTCAATGCAGACTTGCATTTAAAAATTCTAATTTTTAAATGAGCCAGATGAAAATGTTACCGCGAAGGAGATAACAGTAAAAGAACTAGATGAAATCTTTCGTATCATAGAGAACCTCAAACAAAAGATTTGAGGTTCTCTGCAACATTTATTTCGCCAAGGCCCAGAGAAGATCGTTGTCACCTATCGGAAATTGATTGATGAAAAGAGAAAGTCAACACTGTTCAAATAATGGAGTCGCTGGTTAAAGATGCATTGCAGGATCATCTAGACAAGACTGCAGCAATAATTCAAACACAGCATGGGTTTGTTAAGGGAAAGTCTTGTCTGACAAATTTGATTGGTTATTATGATGTGGTCACAAAGGAACTGGATGCAAAAAATAATTTTGATATCATATACTTGGATTTCAGGAAAGCTTTTGACACTGTTGCGCATGGAAGACTACTGTACAAATTGGAGCAGAATGGTATTAAGGGTAAGTTGCTACAATGGATAAAAGGATGGTTAAGTGGGAGAAGACAGAGGGTGGTAATCAATGGGTGCTGCTCTTCGTGGACTAATGTTATTAGTGGAGTCCCACAGGGTTCGGTGTTGGGTCCACTGTTGTTTTGTGTATTTATCAATGATATTGATGAAGGTATATCAGGCTTAATGTCGAAGTTTGCAGATGACACAAAGGTTGGCAGGGTTGTTAATGACAGTAATGGCAGTGTGCTACTGCAACAGGATCTAGATAATTTGGGCAGATGGGCTAAGAAGTGGCAACTGAAATTCAACCTTGACAAATGCAAAGTACTGCATATGGGTAGAAGTAACCCCAGAGAAACGTACCAACTGTGTGGTACTACACTTAAGGTGGTAGAAAATGAAAAAGACCTGGGAGAAATTGTGCAGTCAGATATGAAGTTTTCTGAGCAGTGCAGACAGGCTGCTAGGGCGGGTCATGGGGTTTTGTCAATGATATATAGGAATTTTGCTAGCAGGGGAAAAGGAGGTGATTGTCCCTCTGTATAAGGCAATGGTCAGGCCACGCCTTGAGTACTGCGTACAGGTCTGGAGGCCTCATTTTAGGAAGGATGTAGATTTGCTTGAGCGTGTACAGAGAAGAGCAACACGATTGGTGAGGGGAATGAAGGGATTCTCTTACCAAGAGAGGCTTAAGTTCTGCAAATTGCAGTGGCTGGAGACTAGGCACCTGCGCGGTGATCTGATTGAGGTCTATAAGGCCTTGAATGGGTTGAGCACGCTGAATTCTGATGGGATCCTTCCACTTGTTCAGATTACCAACCTACGGGGACATAAGTTCAAATTAAGAAAGGACAGATGTAGAATAGATGTGCGGAAATTTGCCTTTAGCCAGCGGGTGGTTAATTGCTGGAACAAACTTCCATCTGTCGTTGTAGAAGTTGATAGGTTAAATAAATTTAAGGAGGAACTGGACAGGCATTTGGAGGGAATGGTGTGATTTTTTTTTTTTTTTTTTTTGGCTGATGCTGCATAAGCTCCTACACTTGCTTTCTTGCATCATGTGCCACTACTACTACTACTACTACTACTACTACTATTTCTGTAACAAATCCGTATTTTATGTCAGAGGTTCCCAAACTTTCTCGGTTCACGGCTCCCTTAGTGTCTCAGTAATTTTTTCATGGTGCACCTAGACCAAAAGAAATACCTAACAGTTTCGTTTATTAAATAGTTAGGTCCAAACAACTTAACAAGAAATGTTGAAACTGTGAACTACCTAGAGCTAGTAGTTCGCACGGTGTCCGACAGATGCCGAGTATTGCCGTGTTCGCTTGAAATTTTAAAATATTCCACGGCATATAGTTTGGGAACTGCTGTTTTATGCAATAAACATTTAATTCCATAATTATTTTCATTATCTTTTACAGGGTATACATTTAAAAAGTTATTTAAAGGGTATTTTTAAAATTCTTTATGGACAAAGACCAAGGACCAATTATAAAATTTTTCCTATTGATTATTATATTCGATTAATGTGTTTCCATTTTGTGCGATGCGCTGGCGTGATGAATTAATCCTGTCAAAAAGCAAAGCTTATACAGCATCAGCCAAAAATAAAAAAACCTTCCCATTTCATCCATCCGGTCACTCCAAATGTTTGTCTAGTTCAGACTTAAATTTATATAAGCTATCCACTTCCACAACAACAGATGGAAGTCTGTTCCAGCAATCAACTACCCACGGCTAAAGGCAAACTTCCACACATCTATTCTACAACTGTCTTTCTCAATTTGAATCTATGCTCCCTCAGGTTCTTAATATGAGCAAGCAGAAGTATCCCATCAGCATTGAGCTTACCCAAACCATTAAAGGCCTTATACACCTCGATCAAATCACCTCACAGGTACCTAGTCTCTAGATGCTGCAACTTGCAGAACTTATGTCTTTCTTTGTAAGAGCACCCCCTTTGTTCCTCTCACCAATCTTGTTGCACTTCCCTGTACTCATTCTAGCAACGCTACATCCTCTTCTAATATGAGGCCTAAATCTAAGCCTCGTTTTAGGCCTATTAAAATGAGCTTAAATCCTAAAACGAGGCATAAATCTAGTTATGAAAAAAGAGAAAAAAAAACATGACAGTTGATGAGTGTTCTCTATCGTGGCTGAGCTTTTTATCGATCTTGTTACAGATTATTGGGGGTGAAATAGTTAAATATCTTTAAAAAATATCATATAACTGTACTTAAATATAAAATGCAGTAGGTCCTATTCAAAGAATATAAATTTTTTTATTGGAAGGCTTGTGGTTTTCTACCACACAACTAAACACCTTTACCAATTTTTGTTCTTAAATGAGGAGGAGCATATCCATTGCAGTTATGGTGACAATACTATAGATGTGAGTATAGTTAGGCATTCAGTAAGACACTCCCCACACTTAAGTGTGGGGAAAGTGACATACAAGCAATATACTTCTAGCATTGATGTACAAGAAAGTATATATGCACCTGTTCTTACTCTTAGTTACCCTAATACAGCCCAAGTATTTATTTGTTCCATGATGACACACCAGGAGCTCCTGAAGTCCCCAGCAACTTGCTCTCTAGGCTGCTGCTTGTTACAATTGAAGCAGTGCAAGAATCGCTTTTGCCTCTGCCTGTGGCTACTGTTAATCTGTTAGCCTGTGAATCTCCTCAAGCTAGCAGTTTTCCAACCCACCTAAAACTGCCTCAATAGCACCAGCAAATATTCTTGCACACTTTTTATTTAAGTGTATCCCATCCCTGTAAAAGCAGTCTCTTCTGTTAGCAAGCACAGCCCATGCTGAAAAAAATTCGACCCCATGAGCCTTGCACAATCTCTCCAGGGCCAAATTGATTGACAAGGCTCTCATCATATACTCCCTCCTATCATGTCTGAGTAGAATTTCAGACACTTTCAAATTCAACCCTAGCTCACCTTTTTTTCAACCCTGACCCGTACTTGTTAAGTAAATCTGCAGATCTCTTACTCTGAAGGTCATTAGCGCCAAGGTGTACAACAACAACAACAACATCACCTTTTATGCCCTTAAAAGATGATATCTGCTCTACAACACCATCAACTTTTGCCCCTGGCAGACACACCCTGGTCCTGTTCCATTTATCCTTTTTGCATACTATACTCCCTGTCTCCCTGACAATAGAGTCACCAACAATAACTAGTTCCTGTTGGACCAGCGCATTCTGCATTGGAGGTTGCCGCTGTGTTGCCTGATGCACAGGAGTGAGCTCTGGCGTTGAATTAGGCAGCTGAGCTTAATGGGCCTCTCTTATTAATTTCCTCAAGGGCATCCACCCTACACCTCAAACTCTCATAGACACCCATCAGAACGCTGAGTTGCCACCTAATCCTTCCTAATAACAGGATTCAGGAGTGCCTGAAACCCATTGATAGGGATCACCACACAGATGCTCAAAACAACAGTTTTCAACAGGACTCAGCACCTTGTCATACAGCAAAATTGGTAAGTTTTATGCTATTTAACGATTCAGATTTAATGATGAGTGTCTTCTCGTCTCACAAGACCTAACACATACTTACACCAATGTTTTCCCTCATTTTTCTCCCTTAAGGTGCAGTCATACCTCAGAAATGCTGGCATTACAGTATTGGACTGGCCTGGTAACAGACAGATTTGAACCATATTGAAAATTGCTGGTACATAATGTCATCAAAAATTGCTTAGAAGAAGCCAATAAGTAAGATTCAGCTGCAGGAAAGCACTGTAAAGGTGTGGTACCATGAAATTGGGGAACTGTATATCCAGAAGTTGATTAATTCTATGTCAGATTGTTGCAAGGCTGTAATTGCAGCTCGAGGAGAAACAACAAAATATTGAGGACTTATTTTGCTGATTTACAGTACATAATACTATTACGTTCACCTGTCATTTCAGTTTGTAAACATAAATGCAATAAAATGTATGTTTGGTTGTCGTGATTGCCATTTGCATGATTTCTCATATTTCCATTAATTATGCATTTTACCCTTTGGGAAGCTATTTATGGCAATTAGGTATATCAGGTGGAGTTTTTTTTATTGGATTTCATTCACAGAGATATATATCCCATCTAACATGTGCATTTCAAACATTTCTACAAAACACAATGCAGTGCAAAACATATTTTCAAAATTCACAAGTGATGTAGTTTTTTTGTCCACCACTGTATATGCTTGCTTTCTTGCATCACATGGCACTGCTAATGCTAATAATTGATGTGCTATGTGACAAAAGTATTTGGGCACACAACGGTATTGAAAAAAAAAAAGTGTTTTAATTAAAAAACTTCATAAGTAACAGGCACCCTCTGGCCAATATGACAGCCTGAATTCTCCTTGGCATCGTTTTACCAACTTCATCGGTGTCAGCCAGAATTCACACTTCCATTCCTCCTGTAATGCAACTGTCACAGCCGGTTTGAAAAATGCTTGTTTTCATTGTGGTAGCACTTGTAGTCTTCCAACTTTGAACAACATACCACAGTGGATTTTGGGAGGTTTAGATGAATTGCATTTGCACACATAGAAAGGTTACTGATGTGGAATTCAACTATCACACCATGCCGATAGTCCATAAGTTCCAGTCCATAATCGCTAATACTGTTGTTGCACAAGTAGACTCACATACACTGTGAATTTGTGGCACAGCACACAACATTCTTGACAGAGTGTCTGAATACTTTTAGTTGTATGGTGTGTCTCTGTGTACTTATGGAAAAATTAAGGTTAATTTTAGTTTTCCATATATACTGCTAATAACATGGGTATAAAGTTGTTCCCAAAACTCATGTTACAACAAGGTTGCATTGTAATTGCAGTTTTATATGTAATATTTTGTGCACCACCTTCTACCAAATTTCAAAATACTAAGAATTATATATCATACCTGTTTACGTGTGTTATTCCTTGCGACAACACTAAAAGGAATTTTTCCACCACAGATTAGGGCATGCCGTATAACATGCAGCATATGAGCTGTTCGCTTTGTTAAAATTCGCTCTTCAAATTGTTCATAGCTTTCATCAGCCATCTGCTCTTCTGGCTGAAATAAATTGTCGATAACTTGAATTTTAAAGATCATGTAAGTAATTAAACACTGTTAAAATATGACTGACATTCTTAACCTTTAAACACGAAAATGAGGGAAATTTTCTCTTCAGAGTTAATAAGACCTTTTTTTTTTTTACAGTGCTTAAACAAGGCTTGGCCACCCTGCTTAGTCTACAACCCTCCAGGAATACTGGAAAGGTAACTGAATATCCCAATGCAATCACCACTATTGATGAGATTATTAAATTACCAACTGATTAAAGCATTGGGGTGTCCCATTACCTAATTATCATGACAAATAATATGAGGTACTGTCCAAAAGTTATGCAAATGGTCACATAAAAATGTTATGATAACTAAAAAGTTTTCCAGTTAGATGGTGATGGCATGTACTTTCATTGTAGTCTGTCTCAGCGAATGCTGTTCCCCACCATTCACTGAGACATTCACATATAAAGAGGTATTTAGAGAAGATGTGTACATGTATTATGTACTCATCTCTGTTTAATGGGAATTATCCTCCACTAAGTGCATGGAGCCTAGGAGTGTGCCAGATAGAACCATTCATCCCATCCAAGGATATAGTCTTGAAGAGGGGATGAATATGGACTCCCCTATCTCTATTAATGGTGTTACATTCCAACAAACAAATTCATGAGCTTTTGAGTGCCAATACCTATGAGAACGAATGACAATAATTCCGATAATCAGTGGACTCTATTGTTTTTATATGCTCTCCCATATGAATTTTGAATCTATGTGCTGACTCTCCTATATAACAATCTGCACAATCCAAACACTTGATCTTGTATACAGTATCACTTGTACCCTCAATAAGTACAGGGTCTTTTATCCTTGACACAGCTGTGTGCAGCCTCTGCCCATGCAGCTGCACAGACACGCCGTGTGCAGCTGCAAGGGGATCCACATTTTTGGAGATCTGCTGTGACATGTCTAATCTCTTCCAGTCTATCATAAAAGGTGCTGCAGTGGGACCAAGCCCTTTCTAATAGGACCCTAATTACACTATTTTTACAAGTGTTAGCTTGCCATACTGTAATGCATATATTTTCCCCAACACACGAGTTTCTTACAGACTTTCATCTTTACTCTAAGGCCATCCCTACACATCAAGGAAAGGGAGGGTACTTTCTACTTCCACCTGGGGATAAACCAAATGGAGGGGAAAATCAACTGAGAAAATTGAGAACTTCGTCCTCCCCTCTGTATAATGGCAAATGTATCACTGACATAGCATTTCCATGTATGCATTGGGGAAATGGTTTGAGAGCTTATGAATTTGTTCTTTGGAACATGACACCGTTAAAAGAGATAGAGGAATCTATATTCATCCCTCCCCCTTCAAGGCTGTGATCCTTGGATGGGATGAATGGTTCCACCTGGCACACTCCTGGGCCATATTTGGCCTCCACCATGCATGCATGTATGGAGGATAATTTCCATGCTCCTCCAGTAACATGCACCAAGAGCCATGATCCTGCTGGTATTATTTAAGGATGTGATTCTTGCACTGCTTCTATTGGAATGAGCAGCAGCATGCAAAGCAAGGTAATGGAAATTTCCAGGACTGTTGGCAGTCATAATGGAACAAATAAATACATGGGCTGTGTTAGGGTAACTAAGAGTAGAAACAGATGCATGTATACCAGTGCTGGGAGTATAATTAATAAATTTGATGAGCTTGAAGTGCTAGTCAACATATCAAATGCAGATATTGTTGGGATATCAGAGACATGGTGTCACAGAGATATAAGCAGTGCAGAATTGAAATTTGGGGAGTAAGGACAGAAAGGTTAGACAGGACAGAAAGGGGGGAGGGGGTTATGCTGTTAGTTAAGAAACACAAAATCTAAGGAAGTGCATCCAATTGATGTTGGTGGACAATGCAATGTTGAGTCTGTTTGGCATTACATAAGCACTGGGAAAGGAAAAATGAGTGTAGGTGTTTGTTATAGGCCTAATGAACCTGATGAGCATAATGAGCAATTGTGCTGAGAAATAGAGTGGGCCAGTAAATCAGAATATCTTATAATGGGAGATTTTAACTTTCCAGATATTGACTGGAACTTGTGGTTTGGTCACTCGCACACTAGCAAGACGTTTTTGGATTTATTGGATGACTGTTTTTTGCAGCAGCATGTTCGAGAGGCAACCAGAGGGAGTAATACTCTTGATCTGATTATGAGCAGTGATTATTCATGCATAAAGAATCTGCAGATAAAGAAACCACTGGGTGACAGTGATCACAATGTACTGATATAGAAATTACTTAAAGATTGTACTTGTAACTACCATCAAGGCTAAAGGGAAGGGCTTTTCCTTTTATAAAAGTGACTACAGGGGTCTCAGACAGTTTTTAAATTCTGTACATACAGTGGGATCAACTGATGATGTTACCAATGCTAAAGTGAAGGTGATTTAAAGGTGACTACAGGGGTTTCAGACAGTTTTTAAATTCTGTACAGTGGGATCAACTGATGATGTTAACAATGTTGAATTGCAAATGGGAAGCGTTCAGGGTTTTAATCCTGGAGGCTACTAGCCTTTTCATTCCAACTGAGAAATACTGTTCAAGGTTCAGGCCTAAATGGATGTCAGATGAATTAATGAGGCTCGTGGCAGAGAAGAAAAATGTACGGGATGCATATAAACTATCAAGTGATAGAAGACTATGGCAGATATAAGTCTGTCTGTAATCAAATCACAAAGGAGACAAAGAAGGCAGACAAAGGCAGATTACGAGAAATCTTGTAACCTGCCTTTGCTGTTTTTCTTTGCATCTTGTAAAGGATGCAAAGAAAAACAGCAAAGAGTTCTTTACTTATGTAAACTCTATAATGAAAGGGATGAATCAGATAGGAGCACTTAACAGAGATGGGTTGATAAACTGAATGAGTATTTTGCATCTACATTCACACAGGAGGAGTTATTCAATGAGGGGAATGCCAGAAGTTTATCAAACTCTAACAGGGAGCTAAGTGATTTTTGTAATAACTGAGAGCAAAGTGGAGGAGAAATTGATGTTTTGAAGTTAAACATAAGGAAGGCACCTGGGATGGACTCCTTTAATTTAACAGGATTTATCCAGTTATATCAAAGGAGGCAGCGAAGGAAGTAAGAAAATCCTTAGCCATAATTATGAGAGCTTCTTTGAGAGATGCTTCAAATAAATAACGCTTCTCTACTAGAGAAGCGTTATTTATTTGAAGTAATTGAATAGTAGCTATCTTGTTGTGAAGGCAACCACATTATGAGATACAATTAAAATGATGCCTTCTACGCTACAATTGTAGCTCAAATCTATGGGTTAACTATGGTGTATTTACACCGATATTATATAGTAAATTATCAAAACCCATAAGGATTATGCCTAGTGCATTTAATTTTCCAAATACTTTACCACCACACCCTTCTGGCATCTCTCATGATGTGGATATAACTTCACAACTGAGATGGCTTGTTGTATTACCTACCCGCCCACTGATGACGAAGCCAAAAAGCTTCGAAACGATCGTCTGGGTGGTGGTACGCTGAAAATAAATAACAGTAGTCTTCTCTGCTAGAGAAGCATTATTTATTTGAATTATTATTATTAGTTATTTGGTTTTTTTTTAGGAGCATTAGCAACTAAGGCCATATTGCTCCGGGATATGCGGTGGTCATTCCCTGACCTTTCCACATCCTCCGTATTTGGTGGTGACGGGCTCGAACCCCGGTTTATTCAAGAAGCGTGTGCTGTGCACTGCTGCTCCTTCCCACCTGGCTACGGAGGCGCCTATTTATTTGAAGTAATTCAATAGTAGCTATCTTGTTGTGAAGGCAACCACATTATGAGATACAATTAAAACGATGCCTTCTACGCTACAATTGTAGCTCAAATCTATGGGTTAACTATGGTGTATTTACACCGATATTATATAGTTAATTATCAAAACCCATAAGGATTATGCCTAGTGCATTTAATTTTCCAAACTCTTATTTGGTATAAAAAACCCAGTAGCTTCTACGATAAATCCCTGAATTCCTCCCATTTAGAATTTTCTCTTGGTAACTTCACCAGCCAGGCCACTGCATATAATTTAAAAACTGGCTAAGACCAACTCTCCTCTATGAAAGCAAAAGACCTTTTCCTTGTCTTTGACAGTAATTACATCTTTAAGTAAATCCAATATCAATATATTATAATCACTGTCATCTAGTGGGAATTTTATCTGCAGATTCTTAATGCATGAAATATCACTGCTGATAATCAGATCAAGAATACTATTTTCTCTTGTTTCATTTGTAATGTGCTGATGTAGAAAACAATCAATCAATTAATCCACAAAACTTGCTACTGTGTGAGTGATTAACCCAAAAGGTCCAGTTAAAATCTGGAAAGTTCAAGTTCCCCATTATAAAACATTCTGAGTTACTAGCCCACTCTATATGCCTGCATACTAATTTCAATCATTAGGCCTATAACACACCCCTACCCTCATTTTTGTTTTTTCCAGTGCTTATGTCACACCAAACTGAAACTCAACATTGCACTGACCACCAATGTTGAATGGATTCATTTCATTACCTTAGATTTTATGTGCTATTTTCACTAAGAGCATAATCCCCCCCCTCTGATCCCTTCTTTCCTCCTTCCTGTATACATTGTATGTCTCATATTCAAATTCTGAATTCCTTATATCTAAGCGACACCATACCTTTCATATAACCACAATGTCTGCATTTGATGATTTGATTAGTACTTTGAATTTATAAAATTTATTTACTATGTTTCTAGAATTAGTGTATATACAGGTATATTGCTACTGTTCTTACTAAGAATAAAAACAATAGCAGTATACTTGTATGTACATAACCTTAACAAAATGATATATTTACTTGTTCCACAAGGATTCCCAGAAGTCTTGAAATCCCTGAAAACTTGCTTTCCAGGATGCTGCATGTTCTAATAGAAGCAGTGCAAGATCAAAGAATTTAGAAATCTTTTAAAATCAAAACTTATTTTAAACATGCCATCATGTTTTATTTGAGCTAATAAGAAAAAAGAAAGGAAAGAAAGTGAAGTGGAAGGAAACAGACTTACTGGGCCCATGCTTGCTGGTGCTGTGTAGTCATCTTCTTCTTCTAAAAGTTTACAATTTGAATGACGCTCTGTCTGTTCTGTTGCATCTTGCTTGCTGTTTTCTTGAATTTCGTTATTCTCTTCTTTTTCTTCTTGTTGCTTTTCTTCAATGCATTTAGAAGAATCAATAGAACTGGGCAATATTTCTTGTTGCTGATGACAAGATTCTATATCTTCTGCTGAAAACTGTTGAGGATCAGGTGTTGGTAGTAATGGTGGTGGTGGTGATGGTGGTAGTGGTGGTGGCAGTGGTGGAGGTGGTGGAGGAAGATTATCAATAAATGATACAGGTTGTATTATTTCTGTTGTTGATTCAGGTTGCAACTGAAATGAGAAATAAAAACTATATATGCAGATTTGTAATGAATGAAAAACATACAAATTTCTTATGATAAAAAAATATGTAAAAAAAGTGACAATACCATATTAGGAAAATAAGTATTATTTTACTATAGCTTAGAATACCGAAGACTATGCAAAGAACTACAGAATAAAAGTGAGGCACATGGGACACTGATATTTACATGAACATAAACTGATTACAGTTTATGCTAAGGTAAAGATAAGGAACAACAAGTATATATTATCTAAACTTATCCATTCAGTTTAGATACAATTATATATTTATTTATTTATTTTTTTTTTATGAAAACCCCAAACACAAGAGGTATTAGAACCTATAGTACTTAGTATCGTGCTTGGTTTGGAGGTTGAGAAGATGAGAGAAGATAATTGTTGACATTAGACTTGAACTTCTGTAGACTGTAATTTTCAGGAAATACGTATGAAGAAAGGTTATTCCAGAAAATGGCAGTTGAATGAATAAACGAGGAAGATGAAAAGCTGGTTCTGTGAGTTCTTCAAGTTGGACAGTAAATGGATGTTGCCTGGTGGTAGCATGTGTTAGGACTGTTTTGAAAGAGAGAGCAGGAATTATAGAAGCCAATTCAGAGGAACAGTGCCCACGGACGTATCTGTAGAAAGGGCATGCAGCAGAAACAGTACATCTATGAGACAGCGAATGGAGAGACTCAGTTAGAGATGAGTCATTAATTAACCTAACTGCCCTCTTCTGAATGGAATCTAGAAGCCTCAGAGAGGTTTTGGGGGCACCGCCCCAGATGTGGGAACAATATTCCATAAGTAGGGTGGATTTGCGATTTGTACAGAGTGAACAGCTGTTTGGAAGAAAAGTAATGCTGAGAGTAAAAGAGAAAACCAAGTTTTTTAGATGCAGAGGAAGCAATATTTGTAATGTGCTTGTGCCAAGAGAGATTAGAAGTCAGGGTAATCCCCAAAAGAGATATATCAACTTGCCTAGAAATTGGAGTGTCACCAAAGATAAGCATAGGAGCAGAAGAATCCTTTTTGCGAGATATAAGACAAGATTGAATTTTAGAAGGATTGAAATCAACTAAGTTGTCTTAGTTGATTTCAATCCTTCTAAATCAACTAAGTTGCCCCACTGGAGAATTACCTGGAGATCGGCATTTAAGGAATTGGTAGCAGATATTCGAGAAGGTGAAGCTGATTGAGCAGGGCAAGGTTTCCCAAAATGAAAGTGGAATGCAATGTGGTTTCATTGGCAAAACTATGGATAGGATTTCCAGTCAATGGAAGAAAGTCATTAATATACAAGAGGAAAAGAGTGGGGGAAAAGAACTGAACCTTGAGGGACACCAACATTAGTGGAGAAGTTAGAAGACAGAGAGCCATCTACCTTCACCCTCAGTGAGCGATCAGAGAGAAAACTGGATAACCAATTACAAAAAACAGTTGGCAAACCATAAGATGGTTGTTGTTGTTGTTTGTTAGTTGTTGGTACATCAGCTTCTGTGGCCATAATGTACCTCTCATGGGTTTGTAATTTTCAAGTGTGGTCTCTTGCAATAGTAGTTCAAAACAATGCCTGACTTTATTTGGAGAAGTTCAATTGTATTTATTTTTTTTTATATCTGATTATACAAGCCTGTTAATCTTAGGTAGTGAAAGATTTCTTGTATACAGGTGGTGCCTCGCAATTCAACGTACCGCAATTCGACAGTCTCGCAATTCGACGTACCGCTATTCAACAGTCGGATTTCACAGGCCAGCGAAAACGCTACATGATATTGCACAATAGAATTCTTTGCTGGACTACATAACTGCGTTTAATGTTACTAAATAGCGCTAAATAGTGATGGCTGCTTCATACATTTTAACCAATGGTATTAAAGAGCGAGAGTAACATTTAACCAATGATAGATAAAGCGGGAACAGATCCCTCAATCGTTCAGCTACGTTAGCCGCCCTCAAAGATAGCTACAGGTATGCCGTCAGTTCTTCCTCAGTTATGAGACAACATTATCTCGTTAATAATCGTAGTCTGAGTTCACGTTTGCTCTAGTTGTTTGTGCTAATTTATAATTCTGCATTTCTCATAAAGTAAAAAAATTTGTGCTTTGGCAGTTATTTATTTTTTGAGTGAAATTTGATAATGGGTCCAAAGAGAAGTGAACAGCGGAATAATTCAGGAAAGAAACACACTTGGTTGAGCATAGAAAATAAGAAAGAAATTATAGAAAAAGTGCAGAAAGGTAGAACAATTACAGATGTAGCTCAAGAGTATGGCGTCCCTAGGTCAACCGTAGCAACTTTTTGGCAACAAAGAGACAAGATTATAGGTGCTACGGTATTTGCTGGAGCAATGAAAATTTCTGACAGAAACAGATCTTTAATCAATGAAGAAATGGAAAAGCTGCTTCTTACCTGGATTAGAGAAAGATGAAAGGAGATCCAGTAACTCAGGCAATGATCTGTGAGAAGGCTAGGTTAATTTTTGAATTGCAGAAGAAAATTCCAGGACGTATCTCAGAGCAAACTGATGAATTCAAGGCAAGTCATGGGTGGTTTCACAGATTCAAAGGTAGAACAGGTATCCATAGTGTTCTCAGACATGGGGAAGCAGCTAATGCAGATAAAAAGGCTGCAGAAGAGTTTGTGAAAAAATTTGAAGATTTAATCATGAAGGAAGGCTACTTGCCGCAGCAAATTTTTAATGGGGATGAAACTGGGTTATTTTGGAAGTGCTTACCAAATCGAACATACATCACGCAAGAAGTGACGCTCCCAGGACATAAGCCTATGAAAGATAGGCTTACCTTGTTACTGGCAGCAAATGCAAGCGGAGACTTTAAAGTAAAGCCACTTCTCGTTTACCACTCTAAAAATCCTTGCTGCTTTGGGAAGAAAATCATCAAGTCCAAACTGCCAGTGATGTGGAGATCCAATGCAAAAGCCTGGGTAGACCAGAAAGTCTTCAAAGATTGGATTTTTGAGGAGTTCGCCCTGAACGTAAAAAAATTCCTCATTGACAACAATTTACCTTTGAAAGCACTGCTGATTCTTGACAATGCCCACCCCCAAGACTTAGCAAACATTCTTGAAATTGATTTTGATTTTATCAAAGTCCAGTTTTTTCCTCCAAACACCACATCACTGCTCCAACCCATGGATCAAGAAGTAATTGCCTGTTTTAAAAAACTTTACACCAAGGCTTTGTTTTCACAGTTTTTTGACGTGACTCATTCTTCTGATAAGACACTGAAGGAGAGTTCTGGAAGACTGAGTTCAATATTCTTCACGCCATTTCCTTTATTAAAACTGCCTGGGAGGGAGTGACACAGAGGACCCTTTGTGCATCATGGAAGAAACTCGTTCCTTTCTTTTTTCGGGATGACAACAATGCAGTCCAAGCCGCTGAAGAATCAGAAGCAACTGCGGCCATGCGAGAAATCATTTCGATGGCAGAGAACCTTGACATAGGAGAAGTTGATGAGGCTGATGTGGAAGAGCTTGTGGAGGATCACGATGACGAACCAACCGTGGAAGAACTCAAAACACTCCGCAAACAGGAAGCAAAAGAGAGAGAAAAGGAAATTTCACTGGAAGAAGAAGAAGAAGACAGGGAAAAAGGGCCGATGCCAACAGCTGCCATTAAAGAAATTTTATTCCATTGGGAGAAGGTGCAGTCTGCTTGTTTAAAATGGCACTCCAACACTGCTGTTGTAACTAGAATGGCAGACTTGTTTAACAACACTACTATGCATCACTTCAAGGCTATCTTGAAAAAGAGGGAGAGACAGTCCACCCTTGATCAATTCCTCATCCCCATTCAAGCTAAGAGGAGAAGAGAAAGGGTAGAACGAGATAAATAAAACATCCTTCCAACATCTAAGGCTCAATGAAATGTATGTACTCATTATGTATTTTGTAATTTCGTTTGTTATATGGTAGAATATAGTAAAGTCAATAATACTGTGTATTTCTCTCCGACAATGAATTAATCAATTTTCCATAAACTTATATGGAAAATATTGACCTGCAATTCGACAAATTCGCAATTCGACTCTAATTCGGTGACGGATTATAGTCGAATTGCGAGGCACCACTGTATTACTTTTTTCACTTAAAATGTTTTACAAAACAAAAGCATCTTGAATATTAGTTTTGGACTTAAAGGTTATTTTTCTTTGGTTTATAAAAGCTGGACAATCTACTAATAAATGCTTAACTGTTTGTTGTACATGGCACTGATTACACTGAGGCAGTTCTTCGGCTCCAAGTAGTTTGTTTGTTTGCTATTTGTTTGTTTGTAAGTAACTAAGGCCATATTGCTCCAGGGATATGCGGTGGTCATTCCCTGACCTTTCCGCATCCTCCATATTTGGTGGTCATGGGCTCGAACCCCGGTCTAATCAAGAAGCGTGTGCTACGCACTGCTGTTCCTGCCCACCTGGCTATGGAGGCGCCGGCTCTAAGTAGATAGGAATGAGTAAGATGTGAGCGTCCAATCCTTAACCTGGCAAGGGTTACTTCTTCTTTTCAGACCTGTCTTTCACTAGTTTTCCACTGTTTTAAAACTGGTTTAATTTGAAAAAGTTTATTATAGGTTTGTTCATTCCATATTTTTTGCCATTGTTCCTTGCTATTCACTTTGATGCAACATCTGTAGTCTGTAAATGGCACTTTGGTGGTTGTTGGTATGATGCCTGTTGCCATTTTTGCTGCATGGTCAGCTTGTTCATTTAATTTAATTCCTGGATGTCCAGGAATCCAACAAAAGGTAACATTTTGTTTTCTTTTAATTAGTTTGTTTAGGATGACTTGAATTTGTCTCAAAGTCAGATGGAAATTCTTTGAGTCACACTGTGTTGCTTGCATTACACTGAGGGAGTCCGTAAAGATCAGACTATGGGTTAACCTTTGGTGTCATATTCGGTCAGTCGCTAACTTCACAGCTTGTAGTTCAGCTGTAAAGATGCTACATTCTGTTGGGAGAACTTGGGTTATTGTGGTATCAGAGAAAACTGCTGCCGCACCTATTTTTGTATCAGTTTTCGATCCATCCGTGACAAACTTCCTATGGATTGTTCGTTATTGGAAGGAATAATTAAGAACAGTGGTGCAACTAGAGGGAGAGTCTCCATCTTTTGTAGCTTAGCTGAACCTGAACCCATTTCGTCTAATTTTCTGCTAGTTTGAGTAGCAGAAACATGGTCTGTGCTTGCCATGTTTGCTCCTTTTAGCCATTGGCTGGAGGACTTTTCTGCCAAGATTTTCGGCACAGGGAGGCACGAGCAGTGCCGCTAGGAGGCCAAGCGGTTGAAGTGTTAGTTGGTTAATGCTACTAAAAATATATAAAAAAGGAAAAGAAAGGTGAGTTTCCTTTCTGCATTCTGACTTGTAGTTTTCAAATATGGAACCATTTTTAAATGAAACTGTTGAGAGCAAGACAGGAACTTAAAAATAATGTTATTCACTTATCAAGAGCACTCTCAGTTGCATTAATGTCGCTTGGCCTCGAAAAACGCTTGGCATCTGGGGCCTGATAAGATGGAAGCTTGTTTAGAAGACCTTTATACAAATCATGATCAAAAGCCTTTGAGATGTCAAGAGCAACTGCTTGTGTTTCAACGAACTTTTCCAGTGAATTTGTTCATAAATGGTAACATAAGCCAGAATATCACCAGTGGATCGACATTGACGGAATCCATATTGGCGATCAGTGATCAGATGGAAGGTTTCTAGGTAGTTTAAGAGTTGGCGGTTAATTTATTTCTCCATTACTTTAGAAAGACTAGAAGTGATTGCAAATAGAACGATAATTGGATGGGAGGGATTTGTCACCCTTTTTAGGAACTGGCTGGATATGAGCAAATTTCCAAGCAGAAGGAAAAACACCTTTGGAATAAGAAAGTGAAAAAAGGTGATAAAGAACAGGAGTAAGTCCAGGAGTGCAGATTTTTTGAGAACAAGTGGAGAAATATCATCAGGACCTGGAGCTTTCTTAGCATCAAGATTCGCCAAAATCCTTCTGACATCCTTTTGATAGAAGACCACAGGAGGCATTGAATGGAGCAGGTTGGGAATGGTGGGAGGTGTTTTACCAAGATCATTAAAACATGAGTTGGAAGAAAAATGGGATGCTAGCAGGTCAGCTTTATCCTTGGCTGAAGTGACAACAGAACCATCTGGTTTTGACAGAGGTGGGAGCAAAAATGGGCAAAAGTTGCAGCCAATAGCTTTAGCAAGAGACCAGAATGCTCGGCTACCATTAGGGCAAGAAGCAAGTTTTCTACTCTTAGCCTGTTCAAAATCTAGTTTGGACTGATTAATAACTACTTTATAATTGTTGCAAGCTTTGGTGTAGGCAGAAAATGAAACTGAAGAATTGGAAACAAGACAATTACGATATGCAACATTCTTCTCTTGAACAGCCTTAACACATTTATTGGAAAACCAAGGTTTAGATAAAGGATGAGATTTTAAAGTGGAGTGTGGGATAAAGAATTCCATTCCCACAAGAATAATTTCACTGACACAATCTGAGAAAATGTTGACATCAGAAGTTTTGAAACAGTAATCCGACGAAGGAAAAGAAGAAAAGAAATCTCACAGGTCATCACATTTTGCATTCTTGAAATGCCAAACAACATGAGGTTGGGAATAGCCATGAGATACAGGCTTCATTGGAGAAGAGACAATCACCAACTTGTGATCTGAGGTGCCTAAAGGACCACTCACTTTGACCGTGTACTTAGAAGGGATGTTTGTGAGAAAAAGATCAAGCGTGTTAGCTGTATAGTTGGGATTGTCTCGTATTCTCATAGGTAAATGAACAATCTATGCAAGGTCATTAGTAATTGCAAAAGCCTCAGCATCTCAACCAGCTGGATCGGTGTAACTAGAAAATGGAAGCTAGCTGGAGTTGTGAACATTAAAATCACCAAGGAAAATTAACTCACAGTTAGGAAAGTTGCAAAGAGAGGAAGTCAAAGAGCTCCAATTGATTAGTGGAGTTGGAAGAACGATAGAGACAACAGATGAATTTCACAGAATGAGGTAGAGAGATATTAAGCCAGAGAAGATCGAAAAGAGGAGATTCCAAATTACCAAGTCTTTGACAGGGAATATCGGAATGGACATATGCACACGTACCATCTTTGAGGCAAAAGGAATCATACAGTGAATAATTTGGGCAACTGAGATGAGCAGTAGTTGAATCAACAGATAACTGAGATTCTGTCAGAAAAAGTACATGGGGTTTGGCAGACTGCAAGTGGAAATGGACATCATTGAGATTATAATTGAGACGATGTATATTTGTGAAATGAACTAGGAAGTGTTTGGGAGGTTTAGTTCTTTTAACAGATAAGTTTACTGTATTAGTTTGACAATTCATTGTGTATTCAATAGTGAAAAAAAGTGGAGGAGGGGGACATGCTGTATGAAGTAATGAAATTTTTGGATACGGTGTACACATGGTAAGAATATACCCAGATCCTCGACATAATGTGACCTGTACAAACTAGCAGCCGGTCTGCAAACACCATTTTAGAGCTGTACCCTTGAAATATAAGGAAGATTGGATCTCGCCATGATGTCCATAATAAACCCAAAACTCATCAGTCATACTGCATGATGGAAGAGATGGGGAAGGGTTGACCGGAACTTAGCTCTGGAGACTAAACATGGGTTCCACCACTTCAAGCCTCCAATAAGCAAAATGGTGGTTGATGAGAGTCATCTACCACCTATTACTCTTCTCCCATATACTTATGAATCTCTTTTCTCTCTGTATATATGTATCTTTTCACAAGCAACACCATATTCACAAGTCTTAGATAACAATACATGCAAAGCATGCATGGACTGTTTAAAGTTAACAATACTGCATTAAAACTATATTTAATCTATGATTTTTTTTTCCATACAATTTGTATTGAAAAATGAAATAATTGCCAGATTTCTATTTGTCCAAATCTAGCGAAATTTGAAATGGCTCAACAAATATTTTTAAAAGTAATATAAAATTTCACAAACATCTGTCCACTCGGGGTAATAGTAATAGTGGCATGAGATGCAAGAAAACAGGTGAGCTGTAACATTAGCCAAAAAAAAAATTCACGCAACCATTCCCTCTAAATGCTTGTTTAGTTCCTCCTTGAATTTATTTCAGCTATCAACTTCCCAACAACAGATGGAAGTTTATTCCAGCAATTAACCACACGCTGGCTAAAGGCAAATTTCCACAACTCTATTCTACAACTGTTTTTTCAATTTGAATTTATGCCCCCTTTAGTTCGTAATCTAAACAATTGGAAGGATCCCATCAGAATTCAGCATGCTCAACCCATTCAAGGCCTTATACACCTCAATCAGATCGTCTCGCAGGTGCCTAGTCTCCAACAGCTGCAATTTGCAGAACTTAAGCCTCTGTCTTGGTAAGGGGATCTCTTCATCTCACCAATCTTGTTGCCCTTCTCTGTACACACTCAAGCAAATCTACATCCTTCCTAAAATGAGGCCTCCAGACCTGTATACAGTGCTAAAGGCATGACCTGACCATTGCCCATATACAAAGGGATAATCACCTCCTTTCCTTGATAGCAAAATTGCTGTATATCACTGACAAAACCCTATGACTTGCTCTTGCAACCTGTCTGCATTGTTAAGAAAACTTCATATCTGACTGCACAATTACTCCCAGGTCTTTTTCATTTTCTACAACCCTAAGTGTAGTACCACACAGTTGGTACTTTCATCTGGGGTTACTTCTACCCATTTGCAGTACTTTTCATTTGTCCATGTTAAACTTCAGTTGCCACTTCTCGGCCCATCTGCCCAAATTTTCTAGATCCTGTTGCAGTAGCACACTGCCATTACTAACACTGCCAACCTTTGTATCATCTGCAAACTTTGAGACTACGCCTGATATACCTTCATCAATATCATTGATAAATATACAAAACAACAGTGGGCCTAACACCGAACCCTGTGGAACTCCACTAATAACATTAGTCCACAAAGAGCCCATTGATTACCACCCTCTTGTCTTTTCCCACTCAACTACCCTTTTATCCATTGTAGTCATCATCATCATCAGCCATTTTCAATCCACTGCAGGATGAAGGCCTCTCCAGCAACTTTCCAGTTCCTTCTGTTTTGAGCACTGGCCATCCATTTACTAATTAAAAACTCATGAATTTCATCTATCCATCTCCGCCTTTGTCTTCCAGGTTTTCTTCTAGCTCCTCTTGGGTACCATTCTGTTATTTTCTTAGTCCATCTGTCATCATGTCTTCGAGCTATGTGTCCTGCCCAAGACCATTTTAGTTCTTTAGTTTTGATAAGAATGTCCTTTATTGAGTTTGCTGCATAATCCACGTGTTTCTCTTCTTATCTAACAGTCTGATTCCCAATATAATTCATTCCATTCTTCGCTGTGTACTTCTTAGCTTCTCTTCCATTCGTTTGGTGAGTGCCCAAGTTTCACTTCCATAAGTCATGGTGGGGAGTATACATTGATTCATTATTTTACATTTCAGACAAACTGGGATATTGCTCTTCAGTATGTGACTATATTTCCTGAATGCTATCCATCCAAAATTTATTCTTCTCTTGACTTCCAGCCATTTATCATTATTACAGCTAATAACTTGTCCCAGATAAGTATATGACTCCACCTTTTCAATTACTGCTCCTTCAATCATTATTTTCAAAATTGCCCTTCATCAAAATTTCCCTTTCCGTGGCATACTTGTTCATCATTACTTTTGTTTTAGCCATATTCATCTTTAGTCCAAAATCCTTACTAACTGTGCATAACTGATTAAGATTTTCCTCTAATTATTTGGGATCATGGCTTATGATCACAATGTCATCTGCAAATCGTAAATAGTTTAGGTACTCTCCGTTCACATTGACTCCTTTCTGCGACCAATCTAATCTTCTGAAAGCTTCCTCAAGGGCAGCAGTAAACAGCTTCGTAGATATTGTGTCTCCTTGTCGAACTCCTTTCTCGATTTTAAATTTGCTACTGTCTTTGTCTAGTCTAATAAATGATGTAGCACTCTCATATATTTTCTTCAAAATCATAATATATGGAGTATCTATGCCTTGTCTTTCCAGTGCCCGAAACATTGCCTTATGCTGTATGGAGGCAAATGCCTTTTCATAATCCACAAATGCCAGGCATAATGGTGTTTTATATTCATTTGCTTTCTCCATTAGCTGTGATATTATGTGAAGGTGATCCATAGTTGAGAATCCTGTCCTAAAGCCAGCTTGCTCTTTCGGTTGATTCTCATCAAGTATTCTTTCTAATCTGTTAGTAATGACCCTTGTGAACAACTTGTAGATATGGGATAACAAGCTAAATGGTCTATAATTTCCAATTTCTGATTTATCTCCTTTCTTATGCAGCAAAACTATGATTGCATTATTCCACTGCTTAGGCATCGCACCTTTTCTAATGCACTTTGTGAAGAGCCTTGCCAGTTTTTGTGTTATGTCTCTTCCTCCCAATTTTAACAACTCTACAGTAACTTCATCTTCCCCCGGGGCTTTCTGATTCTTCATTTTCTTCAATGCATGTTCTACCTCATCAGGAAGAATATTGGGTATGTCGTATGTGTTGCTACTTTGCAATCCATCTTCCCCACTGCTGGTATCATTCCCTCGCTCCTTGTATAATTCTCTACAGTAGTCTTCTGCTATTTGAATTATGCCTTCTCTGCTGTTTATAAGTACACCATTGCTATTTTTAAGTTTCAGTATCAATTGTCTTTCTGTATTACTGCTCATGGCTGCTAATTTAAATCCTTTGTTTTCCCTTAATGCTTGTTCTACTTTTCTTGTGTTAAATCTTCTTATGTCCTCTCTGAGTCTCTTTCTAATGGCTTTGCATAACTCAGTATACTCAATTTTCTCCCTGTCAGTGTTTTCTTGCTCTTCATTTGTCGTCTTTGGTTCATCATGACAAGTGTTTCTTGACTAATTTTTTCTTCTTTGGATTTCTGTTTCCCTATAGGTTTCTTGGGCTTTATCACTTTCAAAAAGTTGTAATATTCCTCGTCGATATCTTGGTCTTCAGCAGTCTGCAGAAGCTCATACTTGTTCTTAAGTTCCATTACATACTGCTTTTTCTCCTCTTCTGTTATCTCAAAGACCTTTGTATTATTTACTCGAGTCAGTTTTTTCCTTTCCTTTCCTACATCTATATCAAGTGTACATCTTACCATTCTGTGATCACTTCCAACATTTACCTTATTCAGGACGGTAACATCAGTCACAATATATCTTCTGTTAGTGAGGATGAAGTCGATTTCATTAGTTGTTAATCCATTTGGACTCTTCCATGTCCACTTTCTGTTCACCCTTTTCTTGAAAAAAGGTTCATTACTGATATTCCTTGAGATTCTGCAAATTCCACAAGTCTTTCACCTCTTTTATTTCTTTCACCAATTCCAAAATTTCCTATAGTTCCTCTTTCTGCGCTGTTTTGCCTTTTTCCAACCTTAGCATTGAAGTCCCCCATAATAATAGTGTAGTGCGTTTTCTGCTCATCTAGAAGACTCTCAATTTCAGTGTACATTTCTTCAACCTCTTCATCATCATGGCTCGATGTTGGTGCATAAATCATTATAATCTTTAGCTCGTACCTCTTAGAAATCTTGAGTATTAGTCTTGACACCCTTGGTGATGTACTTTTGAATTCCAAAATGTTGTTTTTAAAATCTTTATGGACCAGAGACCCAACTCCACCTTCACTCCTTTCACTGTTTCCATTGCTGTACAGCAGATTTCCACTTGATAAACTTATAAGTGATTCATTTCTTCTTCTTGTTTCAGCCAAACCGATGATATTCCAATTCACATTTTCTAATTCCTTTTCCAGCTCTAATATCCTGTCTTCACCGATGAGTGATCGTACGTTATAACAGGCCAGGTTCAATTTCCGTGCATGGCAGCCTGGTCGTACCCAGAGATTCTTAGCACCCTCTGCTTCCACACTGATTCTCTCGCTGCCGTAAGAGGGAGAGTGAAAGCTGAGACAGTATTTAAATTCTATACAGTGGGACCAACTGATGATGTTACCAACAGCAAATTCAAAATGGGAAGCATTAAAAGAACTTACCTTGGAAGCTACTAGGCTTTACATACCAACTAAGAAATATTGTTCAAGGTTTAGGCCTAAATAGATGTCAGAAGAACTAATGAGACAAATGGCAGAGAAGAAAAATGCATAGGATACATACAAATTAACATGTGACACAGAAGCCTATGATAGATACAAGTTGATCTGTAACCAAGTTACAAAGTAGGTTAGGCAGGCGAAGGCAGATTACGAGATATCTTTGGCAAGGGATGCAAAGAAAAACAGCAAAGAGTTCTTTACTTATGTAAACTCTAGAAGGAAGGGGATGAATCAGATTGGCCCACTTTATATCGATGGGTCAACTGTTGATGATCCTGCTCAGGTAGCTAACAAACTAAATGAATATTTTGCATTGACATTCACACATCAGGAGTTATTCAGCGAGGGGAATGCCAGAGGTGTATTCAACTCTGGCAGTAAGCTAGAGAATTTTGTTATCTCTGAGAGTAAAGTGGAGGAGAAATTGTTGAAGATAAACACAAGAAAGGCACCTGGGGTGGATGGGATCTATCCAGTTATATTAAAGGAGGCAGCAAAGGAAGTAAGCAAACCCTTAGCCATAATTAGAGAGCTTCCTTGGACTCAGGGGAGGTACCCATGGACTAGAGATGTGGAAATGTGACCCCCAATTCACAAAGGAGGATCAAAGGCTGACACAAGTAATTATAGACCTGTGAGTTTAACTTCTGTTCCCAGAAAATTAATGGAGGCACTGGTTAAAGAAGCACTGCAGGATCATCTAGACAAGACTTCAGTTATAGCTCGGACACAGCATGGTTTTGTTAAGGGGAAGTCTTGCCTGACCAATTTGATATAATACTATGATGCAGTCACAAAAGAACTGGATGCAGGGAATAACTTTGATATTATATACTTGGATCTTAGAAAGGCTTTTGATACTGTTGCACATGGAAGACTGCTGCACAAATTGGAGCAGTGTGGCATTGGAGGCAAATTGCTGCTATGGATAAAGGGATGGTCGAGGGGAAAAAGACAGAGAGTGGTAATCAATGGACACTGCTCATCGTGGACTAATGTTATTAATGGAGTCCCTCAGGGTTCAGTATTGGGTCCATTATTGTTTTCTGTAATTATAAATGATATTGATGATGGTATATCAAGCTTAATGTCCAAGTTTGCAGACGATACGAAGGTTGGCAGGGTTGTCAAGGACACTACTGACACTATGCTGCTGCAACAGGATCTGGAAAGGTTGAGCAGATGGGCTGAGAGGTGGCAAATGAAGTTTAACATTGACAAATGTAAAGTACTACATA
The DNA here is from genome assembly GCF_048544385.1 of Mastigoproctus giganteus. NCBI lineage: Eukaryota > Metazoa > Arthropoda > Arachnida > Uropygi > Thelyphonidae > Mastigoproctus > Mastigoproctus giganteus. The sequence continues at coordinate 83,445,348 of NC_143580.1, read as the reverse complement.
TGGGAAACAGCAACCCCAGAGCAACGTATCAACTCTGTGGTACTACACTGACAGTGGTAGAGAATGAAAAGGACCTGGGGGTGGTTGTGCAGGCAGATATGAAGTTCTCTGAGCAGTGCAGATGGGCTGCAAGAGTAGCTCATGGTGTATTATCAATGATATATAAGAATTTTTCTAGCAGGGATAAGGAGGTGATTATTCCCTTGTATAAGGTAATGGTCAGACCACACCTAGAGTACTGTATACAGGCCTGGAGGCCTCATTTCAAGAAAGATGTAGAGCTGCTGGAACGAGTACAGAGAAGGGCAACAAGAGTAGTGAATGGAAGAAAGGGGTGCTCTTACGAATAAAGGCTTAAGTTTGCAAATTACAGTGTCTGGAGACTAGGCACCAGCGAGGTGATCTGATAGAGGTGTATAAAGCCTTGAATGGTTTTAGCATGCTCAATGCTGATCTGATTCTTCCTCTTGCTCAGAATAATCACCTGAGAGGGCATAAATTCAAATTGAGGAAAGACAGATGTAGGATAGACGTGCGGAAATTTGCCTTTAGCCAGCGGGTGGTAGGTTGGTGGAACAGACTTCCATTCCTTGTCGTGGAAGTATAGCTTAAATAAGTTTAAGGTTCAGCTGGACAGGTATTTCGAATGAACAGAGGGGTGAAGTGTAAGTGGTTATTTATTTATTTTTAATTAATTTATTTATTTATTTTATTTTATTTTATTATTTTTTTGGCTGATGCTGCATAAGCTTGCTTTCTTGCATCAAATGCCTCTTCTAATGCTAATAGGTATGAAACGTCTAGTAGCTTTGACGATTAATTCCTTGAATGCTTCAGATATAGAATTTTCTGTTGATAACATCGTCAGTTAGTCCCACTGTACAGAATTTAAAAACTGTTTGAAACCAGTGTAGTCACCATTATGGAAGCAAAAACCCTTTCCTTTACCCCTGTAATTATAATGGTAATTATATCTTTAAGGAAATCCCACATTAGTACACTGTGATCACTACCACCCAGTGGTTCCTTTATTTGCAAATTCTTAATACACGAATGATCACTGCTAATAACCAGATTAAGAGTATTACCTTTTCTGGTTGCCTCTCAAACATGCTGCTGCAGAAAAAAATCATTCAATAAATCCCCAAAAGTCTTACTAGTGTGCGAGTGACCAACTCACAAGTTCCAGTCAATATCTGGGAAGTTAAAATCCCGCATTATACGACTATCTGATTTACCAGCCCACTCTATTTCTCTCTATAATTGTTCATTGTGCTCATTTGAGTCATTAGGCCTATAACACACTCCTACTCTTATTTTTGCTTTCCCAGTGCTTATGCCACACCACACTGATTAAACACTGCACTGTCCATCTATGTAAACTAGATGCACTTCCTTTGATTTTATGGTTTTCTTAATTAACAGCATAACTCCTCCTCCTCCCTTCCTATCCTTTCTGTACACACTGTTCTCCCCAAATTCCAATTCTGCATTCCTAATATCTGTCTGACATCACGACTCTGATATCCCAACAATATCTGCCTTTGATATCTTGACCAACACTTCAAATTCATCAAATTTATTTACTATACTTCTAGCATTGGTAAAAATGGAAGTATACATGTACCTATTGTTATTCTTAGTTACCCTAATACATCCCATATATTTATTTGTTTCATGATGACTACCATCAGTCCCTGAAACTCCCAGCACCCTTTGCTCCAGGCCACTGCTTATTCTAATATAAGTCGTGCAAGAATCACCTTCGCCTCTGCCTGCGGCTACTTTTAACCATTTAATCTGTGAATTCTTGCAAGCTAGTAGTATTCCGACCCACCTAACGCTGCCTCGATAGCATTAGCCAATATTCTTGCACCCTTTCTATTTAAGTGTATCCCATCCCTGTAAAAGCAGTCTCTCCTGTTAACAAGCACAGACCATGGTGAAAAAAAATTCTATCCCATTAGCCTTGCACAATCCCTCCCGGGCCAAATTGATTGACAAGGCTCTCATCATGTACTCCCTCCTATCATGTCTGGACAGAACTGCAGACACTTTCAAATTTAACCATAACTGACGTCTTTTTTTTTTAACTTTGACCTGTACTTATTAAGTAAATCTGCAGATCCCCTACTCTTAATGTCATTGGTGCCAACGTGTACAACAATATCACCCTTTGTGCCCATAAAAGATGATATCTGCTTCACGACATCATCAACTTTTGCCCCTGGCAGACATACCCTGGTCCTATTCAATCTATTCTTTTTACACAATACATTATCTGTCTCCCTTTGTTACATGCAGATAGACGGAAGAAAGGACAGATGGACATGGTGAAGTAACAGGTGCACAACTGGAATCACAGCATACGACTTTCTTTAATTATTTTGAAATTAGCATTAGCATAGACATATGATGAAAGAAAGCAAGCTTATGCAGTTTCAGCCAAAAAAAAAAAAAAAAAAAAAAAAAACTGCTCTCATTTCACCCCTCTGTTCATTCCAAATACCTGTCCAGCTCAGCCTTAAATTTATTTAGGCTATCAACTTCCACAACAAAGGATGGAAGTCTGTTCCACCAACCAACTATCCACTGGCTAAAGGCAAACTTCCGCACATCTATCCCACAACTGTCTTTCCCCAATTTGAATTTATGCCCTCTCAGGTGATTATTCTAAGCAAGAGGAAGCATCCCATCAGCACTGAGCATGTTCAAACCATTTAAGGCTTTATACACCTGAATCAGATCACCTCGCAGATGCCTAGTCTCCAGACACTGTAATTTGCAAAACTTAAGCCTTTCTTCGTAAGAGCAACCCTTTGTTCCATTCAGTAATCTTGTTGCCTTTCTCTGTACTCGTTCCAACAGCTCTACATCCTTCTTAAAATGAGGCCTCCAGACCTGTATACAGTACTCAAGGTGTGGGCCTGACCATTGCCTTCTACAAGGGGATAATCACCTTATATCTGCTAGAAAAATTCCTGTATCTCATTGACAAAACACCATGAGCTACTCTTGCAGACTGTCTGCACTGCACAGAAAACTTCATATCTGCCTGCACAATTACCCCCAGGTCCTTTTCATTCTCTACCACTATCAGTGTAGTACCATAGAGACGATACGTTACTCTGGAGTTACTGATTCCCATATGTAGTACTTTACATTTGTCATTGTTAAACTTCATTTGCCACCTCTCAGCCCATCTGCTCAATGTTTCAAGGAATTTTACCAGCAAGTCCAAGGAGGTAACTATCATATTATATAAGACAGAGGTGACCATCTTAATTTGTGATGTAATCTACTTTTTTTCTTCAAAATGTGCCACGATCTATCATATCAAGAATTTCATTGTACACGATTAAAAAAGTTAATCAACACATACTGAAACATTTTTACAAATTTTAAAATTAAATACAATTTAGAATTCTTATTTTAAAATTAAATACAATTTAGAATTCTTATTTTGAAATTAAATACAATTTAGAATTCTTATATTAAATTCATACATATTTAAAATTTTAATTTATGCAAAGTTAGTGTCTTCATGTCATCTGCCAAGCTTTCAAAATTGGGGATATACTGTGATAAGGCCAACCATAAAGAATCTTCTGTATGCAAGTCCGTAAGAGTAGAGCAATTCTTCGTCTTCATTTGTTTCAAATACCAAAAGGCTGATTCACATAGATATGTGGGACCAAAATAGGAATTTAAAAGTTCACTGCATTTTTTTCCTTTGGGCACTTTTCTCAGCACACATATTTCTAAAAGTCTTCTTCTGATGACCTGGCTTTTAAGAAGATATCATTTCGCAATATAATAATTTCATTTTTAAGTAATATTTTCTCAGTGTGAAAAAGTTCAGTGATTTTTTCTACACTTTTTTTTGTATCTAAGTCGACATTAAGTGGATAAGAAATATATTGGACAATGTCTTCAATTGTTTTAAAATCACTGAATCTGGTTTCAAAATCATCTACAACTTTCTCAATTTCAGAAACATATTTCTGACTATTAAATTCAAAAACAGGATATTTTTACAAATGATCTTGCATATTTGCAAAATGATCGAATTTTTTTTCTTTGAGATCCTTAGTCATTGCCAAAAATTTATATTTATATGCAAAATACTACTAATCAGTGTGTTGAAGTGCCTTTTTAAATTTCCTGTTTTTTGGGTATAGCCACAGAAGCATTGCAAATCAAACAAAACATTTTGTTTTATCATTACAAAAAAAAAGTATTCTAGTTCCCACAATTACAATTACAATTTGATCGCTTTTGTTCTCCAGAACTTTGGAGAACAAATGATACACACAATTAAATATGGGCAGCAGTAATCCCAAAATAACACACAATTAAATTGTGTGTTATTTTGGGGTTACTGCTGCCCATATGCTACCCATCAATATTACCTTACATTTATTAATGTTAAACTGCAACCGCCAATTCCCAGTACATCTTCATAATTTTTATAGGTCTTGCAAAGGACACCAATAATAAAATTAGTCCAAACAGAGCAGGGACCATTTATAACTGCACTCTGTCTTTGGCCACTAAACCATCCTTTTATACATAGCAGTAATTAGCTCCTAATGCCACAGTGATCCAACTTGTACAACAGTCTATTGTGAAGAACAGCATCAAAAGCTTTACTAAGTCTAAATATATGATTTTGAAATTACTGTTTACATCTAGTTTCTGTGCTACTGCAACATAGTACAATTCAATCTGAATTCAATCAAATCCAGAATTCAGAGAATTAGTCTGGATTAGCTAGTTAGCATTATAAGAGGCATATGATACAAGAAAACCAGCTTATATGGCATCAGCCAAAAAAAAAAACCCTCCAATTGCACCAATCCCATTCACTCCAAATGTTTGACAAGTTCTGCATTGAACTTGTTTAATTTGTTTATCTCCAACAATAACAGATGGATGTTTGTTCCAACTATCAACCACCTGCTGGTTAAAGGCGAATTTCCACACATCTATTCTACAATTGTCTTTCCTCGATTTCAATTCATGTCCCCTCAGGTGAATAATCTGAGCAAGGGTTAGAATCCCATTGAGCTTGCACAAACCAATCAAGGCATTATACACCTCAATTAGGTCACCTCCCAGGTGCCTAGTCTCCAGAAGCTGGGATTTGCAGAACTTTAAGCCTTTCTTGGTAACACCAACCCTTTGTTACACTCACCAATCTCGTTTCCCTTCTCTGTACTCATTCCAACAGCTCTACATCTTTCCTAAAATGAGGCCCCAGACCTGTATATACTCAAGGTGTGGCCTGACCATTTGCCTTATACAAGGAGATAATAACTCACTTTTAGCATTAGCATTAGTAGAGGCATTTGATGCAAGAAAGCAAGCTTATGCAGCATCAGCCCAAAAAAAAAAAATAAATTAAATTAAAAAATAAATAAATAACCACTTCCACTTCACCACCCTGTGTTCATTTGAAATACCTGTCCAGCTGAGCCTTAAACTTATTTAAGCTATCAACTTCCACGACAAGGGATGGAAGTCTATTCCACCAACCAACCAACCACCCACTGGCTAAAGGCAAATTTCCTCACGTCTATCCTACATCTGTCTTTTCTCAATTTGAATTTATGCCCTCTCAGGTGATTATTCTGAGCAAGAGGAAGATTTCCCATCAGCACTGAGCATGCTCAAACCATTCAAGGCTTTATACACCTCTATCAGATCACCTCGCCGGTGCCTAGTCTCTAGACACTGTAATTTCCAAAACTTAAGCCTTTCTTCGTAAGAGCACCCCTTTGTTCCATTCACTAATCTTGTTGCCCTTCTCTGTACTCGTCCCAGCAGCTCTACATCCTTCTTGAAATGAGGCCTCCAGGCCTGTATACAGTACTCTAGGTGTGGTCTGACCATTGCCTTATACAAGGGAATAATCACCTCCTTATCCCTGCTAGAAAAATTCCTATATATCATTGACAATACACCATGAGCTACTCTTGCAGCCCATCTGCACTGCTCAGAGGACTTCATATCTGCTTGCACAACCACCCCCAGGTCCCTTTCATTCTCTACCACTGTCAGTGTAGTACCACAGAGTTGATACATTGCTCTGGGGTTGCTGTTTCCCATGTGTAGTACTTTACATTTGTCAATGTTAAACTTCATTTGCCACCTCTCAGCCCATCTGCTCAACCTTTCCAAATCCTGTTGCGGTAGCATAGTGTCAGTAGTGTCCTTGACAACCCTGCCACCCTTCGTATCATCTGCAAACTTGGACATTAAGCTTGATATACCATCATCAATATCATTTATAAATACAGAAAACAATAATGGACCCAATACTGAACCCTGAGGGACTCCACTAATAACATTAGTCCACGATGAGCAGTGTCCATTTATTACCACTCTCTGTCTTCTCCCCCTCAACCACCCCTTTATCCATAGCAGCAATTTTCCTCTAATGCCACACTGCTCCAATTTGTGCAGCAGTCTTCCATGTGCAACAGTATCAAAAGCCTTTCTAAGATCCGAGTATATAATATCAAAGTTATTCCCTGCATCCAATTCTTTTGTGACTGCATCATAGTATCCAATCAAATTGGTCAGGCAAGACTTCCCCTTAACAAAACCATGCTGTGTCTGAGCTATAACTGAAGTCTTGTCTAGATGATCCTGCAGTGCTTCTTTAACCAGTGCCTCCATTACTTTTCCAGGAACAGAAGTTAAACTAACAGGTCTATAATTACTTGTGTCACCCTTTGATCCTCCTTTGTGAATCGGGGTCACATTTGCACATCTCCCCAGTCCATGGGTACTTCCCCTGAGTCCAAGGAAGCTCTCATAATTATGGCTAAGGTTTGCTTACTTCCTTTGCTGCCTCCTTTAATATAACTGGATAGATCCCATCCACCCCGGGCACCTTTCTTGTATTTATCTTCAAAATTTCTCCTCCACTTTACTCTCAGTTATTACAAGATTCTCTAGCTTACTGCCACAGTTGAATACACCTCCGGCATTCCCCTTGCTGAATAACTCCTCATGTGTGAATGTCGATGCAAAATATTCATTCAGTTTGTTAGCTACCTGAGCAGGATCATCAACAGTTGACCCATCGATATCAAGTGGACCAATCTGATTCATCCCCTTCCTTCTAGTGTTTACATAAGTAAAGAACTCTTTGCTGTTTTTCTTTGCATCCCTTGCCAAAGATTTCTCGTAATCTGCCTTTGCCTGCCTAACCACCTTTGTAACTTGGTTCAGATGAACTTGTATCTATCATAGGCTTCTGTGTCACGTGTTAATTTGTATGAATCCCATGCATTTTTCTTCTCTGCCATATGTCTCATTAGTTCATCTGACATCCACAATTTGAACAATATTTCTTAGTTGGTATGTAAAGCCTAGTGGCTTCCAAGATAAGTTTTTTGAATGCTTCCCATTTTAAATTTGCTGTTGGTAACATCATCAGTTGGTCCCACTGTATAGAATTTAAATACTGTCTCAGTCCATCGTAGTCGCCTTTTCGAAAGCAATAACCCTTCACTTTACTCCTAATGGTAGTTACCTCTTTGAGTAAATCCCACTTCAGCACACTGTGATCACTGCCACCTAGTGGTTCCTTTACCTGCAGATTCTTAATGCATGAAGAATCACTACTGATAATCAAATCAAGAGTATTACTCCCTCTAGTTGCCTCCCGAACATGCTGATGTAGAAAACAATCATCCAATAAATCCACAAAAGCCTTGCTAGTGTGTGAGTGACTAGCCCCCAAATTTCAGTCAATATCTAGGAAATTAAAATCCCCCATTATAAGACTCTCTGATTTACTGGCCCACTCTATTTCCCCGTACAGTTTCTTATTATACTCATCAGAGTCATTAGGCCTATAGCACACTCCTACTTTCAATTTTGATCTCCCAATACTTATGTCACACCAAACTGACTCGACACTGCACTGTCCAGCAATGTCGACTGGCTTCACTTCCTTGGATTTTATGTATTTCTTAACTAATAGCATAACCCCTCCTCCCTTCCTACCCTGTCTATCCTTTCTGTAGCCACTGTACTCCCCAAATTCCAGTTCTGCATTTCTTATATCTGTGTGACACCACGTCTCTGAAATCCGAACAATATCTGCCTTTGATGTTTTGAGCAATACCTCAAATTCATCAAATTTATTAACTAAACTCCTAGCATTGGTGTACACGCAAGTATACATGCACCTGTTTCTATTCTTAGCTACCCTAACACAACATATGTGTTTATTTGTACCCCAATGATTCCCAGCAGTCTCTGAAATATCCTGCATCTTATTTTCCAGGCTGCGGCTCATTCCAATAGAAGCAGTGCAAGAATCACTTTCACCTCTGCCAGTGGCTACTGTTAATCTATTAGTCCTTGTATCCCCCCAATCTAGCAGTTTTCCGACCCACCTAACACTGCCTCGATAGCATCAGCAAACATTCTTGCATCCTTTCTATTTAAGTGTATCCCATCCCTGTAGAAGCAGTCTCTCCTGTTAACAAGTACAGACCAGGCTGAAAAAAATTTTACCCCTTGAGCCTTGCACAATCCTTCCAGGGCCGAATTGATCGACTGGGCTCTCATCATATACTCCCTCCTATACAACTATATCACCTTTTGTGCCCTTAAAAGATGATATCCGCTGTACAACGTCATCAACCTTTGCCCCTGGCAGACATACCCTGGTCTTGTTCCACCTATCCTTTTTACAAAGCATGTTTCCCATTTCCCTGACAATAGAGTCACCAACAACTACTAGTTCCTGTGGGACCAGCGCATTCTGCCTTGGAGGCTGCCGCTGTGTTGCGTGATGACCAAGTGCAAGCTCTGGCATTGGTGTGGGCAGCTGAGAGCTTGATGGGCCCCTCACTCTTAATCCTTCGAGGGCATCCACGCTGTCCTTGCTCTTATATAGGCCCATAACAATGCTGAGTTGTCGCCTGATTTCCTTACACTCCTTGCATCGCGTACACACAAAGACATCCCCCATGGCAGTATCATGTCACGTACCTGACTGCTCCACAAAAATCAAGCAAGTAGTACATTTTAATAGGCTGTGATTCAGAGGGAAACTGGCCCCCTCAGTTCTCCCCTGAGCCACAGCACTCCCATTAGCTTGAGCCTTTTGCTTTGCTGCTCTGGTCAGCGTCATATCCCTTATCCCTGCTACCAAAAATCCTTTATATCATTGACAAGACACCATGAGCTACTCTTGCAGCCTGTCTGCACTGACGAGAAAAGTTCATATTTGACTGCATAATTACCCCTAGGTTCTTTTTATTCTCGACTACACTCACCAATCCCATTGCCTTTCTCTGTATTCGTTCCAACAGCTCTACATATTTCCTAAAATGAGGCCCCAGACCTGTACATACTCAAGGTGTGGCCTGACCAATGCCTTATACAAGGGGATAATAACTCCCTTATCCCTGCTACCAAAAATCCTTTATATCATTGACAAGACACCATGAGCTACTCTTGCAGCCTGTCTGCACTGACAAGAAAAGTTCATATTTGACTGCATAATTACCCAGTTGATATGTTACTCTGGTGTTACTGCTACCCATATGCAGTACTTTAATATTTGTCAATGTTAAACTTCAGTTGATACCTCTTAGCCCATCTGCTTAAATTTTCCAGATAGTGTTGGAGTAGTGTACTATCATTATTGTCATTAACAATCCTGCAACCTTCGTATCGTGTGCAAACTTAGACATTAACCCTGATATACCTTCATCAATATTATTGATAAATACCAAAAACAACAATGGGCCCAACACCGAACCCTGGGGGACTCCACTAATAACATTAGTTCATGAAGAGCAGTGTCCGTTGACACTGTTTCAAGGCTTGTTGGTTGCTCTTCGGTGGGTGGGCAGGTATCCTGATGGTGCAATAGTGAAAACCCAGTTATGAAGTATAACTCCACAATATGAGAATTGCCTGATGGTGTGCACTTGTTTAGATTAAAGGATATTTTATACCTACACATATAAAAATGATGCAAACTGCACTAACCCATACGTCAGTAAACTCCACAGTCTAGACAAAAATACCCTTTAGTCTAAATTACTGCACATCATCAGGCATCTCTCATATTGTGGAGTTATACTTCATAACTGGGTTGTTACTATTGCAACATTAGGGTATCTGCCCACCCACCGAAGAGAGGCCAACAAACCTTGAAATGGTGCCATCTGGGTGGTGGTATCCATCAAGAATAAGTAATATAATCTTCTCCATTGGTGAAGCATTACTTATTCAAGGTAGTGCAATAGAATGGCAACTCATTGTGAAGATATTCACAATATGAGATACAATTAAAACGATGTCAATTCATCTACCTGGGTAGATGATAATTTTATACCTACACATATAAAAATGATGCAAATTGCACCAATCCATATGTCAGTAAATTCTGTAGTCCAGGCCAAAAATGTCTTTTATGAAATTTTCTCTTCCAATCCACTTTCAGGGATCACAAAATTATTCATATAACATATCGGGAACTATAGGCGCATTATAGCCAAAGCAGCTTATGCGCCATCAAACCCCCATAACAACAACAATTGGGAACTATATGATTTATTTATTTATTATTTTTTTTTTTGGTAGTTGTTGGCGCATAGGCTTCTGTGGACATAAGGCACCTCCCAAGGTTTTTGCAGTACTTTGATATAAGCCCGAGGTGGGAATCGAACCCGCGCCCTTTGGGTTACCAGGCAGGCACTTTACCCACCCGGCTAGCCCGGTCGGCACTATATGATTGTGCATACTATCAAACCTAAAATAAAGTTCACAGAAGTTATAAAAAGATTATTTTACACAGAGTGGCATTACATGTTAAGAAAAAATTGAACATTGTTTTTAAAAATGATAAGGAATCTTTACCACGAAATGATCTTTAACTGATGTAGGCTGAACATCTTCTGCCTCACACTGTGGTTCTACTCTTAATTGACAGCCAGGATCTTCAGGTGGAACAGCACACTTTTCATCTGATTGGCTTGCTTCATTTGTATTTGTTTGGTCTTCAGGTAATTCTTCTTGTTTCCTTATTTTGTGAAAACCTAAAAATTAATCAGAACTGCAAATAGATTAATACAGTAGAAATAAATGTGTTTTTTTTTCTTTTTTCTATGAAAATTCCGCAATATTTTATAATAAAAAGTAGAATATATTTTTATACTGGATAAATTGGAATAACTCAAAGTCAGCAATTCTCATCCATGAATCTAAATCTAAATGTCGGTAACTCAAAATTTGGTTACTCTGCAATCTGAATGTCCCGAGTGCCAAGTGTATTGATGGTCAAACAATTCTTGGGTGATCTATAGAGTGCCTTTTGATTAGCAAAACTAAAGTTATATTTAAGTTTGTCATTCTCTATTTGGTTTATTTAAAAGTAGTTCTTTACTTGAAAAGATTGATTGATTGATTTTTTGATATTTTGTGGCGCAAATACTTGAAAATGCACAAGTAACACTCAGGAAGAAAGGTCTACTTTCTTTTTCTTAGTATACAGCCACTCACAACTTATGCAACCTGACTTACGTAAGGGTTGCATTCCGTGGAACTCGACGTAAGTCGGAATTGCCGTAAATGCTTATGCAGCACTCGCAAATTTGATTGAAGCAAAAAATAAATGTTCGACGAACATGTAACTCAAATTATTTATTAAATTTTGTTATCTCATGTGCACAAAAAATTACAAAATTGTACAAAATTACAAAAATTTCAAAATTATTAAATTATAAAAGGAGAGAGGAGACAGGCAAAATGTAAGCAAATTTTACCTTTCGGGCATCGCTGTAAGAATTAACTCTCCAGCTGATAAGCACGCTGCAGCAGAAGTTGAGGGCTGTGGAGATTTGTAAGGGGTTTTTTTCCAACACATTACAAAATTTCCCTGAAGCTGCAGAATGGCACTGCTGACTTCATCGTATACTTTAATGTTTAGGAAACCAGCACAATTCTTGAACCGATTAAACCACCCGTTGCTTTTCACGAATTTGGCTTTGAGTTTGCTAAACTTATCCTTAATATCTTCATAAATACTTCTTGCTTTTGCTTGAATGGCCATTTGACTCATCGGCACTTGCTTCTGAGCCTGGCAACCCAAAAGTTGCAGGTTCGATTCCCGCCTCGGGCTTGGATCAAAGTACTGCAAAAAACCTTGGGAGGTGCATTATGGCCACAGAAGCCTATGCGCCAACAACTACCAAAAAAAAAAAAAAAAAACTTGCTTCTGAATCTGATTTTCCATCCACACTATTAATAGCTTTTCCATCTTCGATATAGCACCTGAATGCTGTTTTGTGATCATTGTTAGCATTAGTAGAGTCACATAATGAAAGAAAGCAAGCTCATACAGCATCAGCAAAAAAAAAAAAAAAAACCTTCACATTTCCCTGATGTAGTCATTCTAGATGTTTGTCTAGTTCTGGGTTGAATTTATTTAAACTATCAACTTCCACAACAACAGAGGAAAGTTTGTTCCAGCATTCAATTACCCATTGGCTAAAGGCAAACTTCCACACATCTATTCTACAACTGTTTTTCCTCAAATTGAATCAATGCCCCCCCCCTCAGGTTTGTACACAGTACTCAAGGTGTGGCCTGACCATTGCCTTATACAAGGGAATAATCACCTCCTTATCCCTGCTCACAAAATTCTTGTATATCATTGACAAGACCCCACGGCCTACTCTGGCAGACTGTCTGCACTGCTCAGAAAACTTCATATCTGACTGCCAATTACCCCAAGGTCTCTTTCATTCTCCACAACCCGAGTGTAACAACACATAGTTGGTACATTTCTCTGGGGTTACTGTCACCCACATTCAGTACATTGCATTTGTCAATGTTAAACTTCAGTTGCCACTTGTCAGCCCACCTACTCAACTTTTCCAGATTCTGTTGCAGCAGCATACTGTTATTACGAACCCTGCCAACTTTGTATCATCTGCAAACTTTGATATTAAGCTCGATATACCTTCTTCAATATCATTGATAAATATACAAAACAACAATGGGACCAAAACCGAACCCTGGGGGACATCACTAATAAAATTAGTACACGTAGAGCAGAATCCACTGACCACAACTCAGTCTTCTTCCACTCAATCATCCTTTTATCCATTGTAGCAACTTTCCCTTAATGCCATACTGCTCCAATTTGTACACTAGTCTTCCATGCACAACAGTGTCAAAAGTTTTCCTGATATCCAAGTGTATATGATATGAAAATTATTTTTGACATTCAGTTCGTTTGTGACCATATCATAGTTATCCAATCAAATTTGTCAGACAAGACTTTCCCTTAACAAACCAATGCTGTGTCGGAATTATTGCTGCAGTATTGTCTAGATGATCGTGCAATGCATTTTTAACCAGTGACTCCATTATTTTTCCTGGAACAGAAGAAAAACTAACAGGTCTGTAATTACTTGTGTCACACTTTGTCCCCTCTGTGAATTGGAGAAACATTTGCACATCTCCAGTCCGTGGGGACTTCCCCTAAGTCCAAGAATGCTCTCATAATTATGGCTAAGGGTTTGCATACTTCCTTTGCTGCCTCCTTTAATATAACTGGATAGATCCCATCCACCCCAGGTGCCTTTCTTATGCTTAATTTCAACAATTTCTCCACCATTTTGCTCTCAGTTATTACAAAATCATTTAACTCCCTGTAGAGTTTGATAAATATCTGGCCCTCTCCTCCTTGAATAACTCGTGTGTGAATGTAGATGCAAATTACTCATTTAGTTCAGTAGCTATCTGAGAATTATCATCTACCGTCAAACCATTGGTATCAAGTGGCCAATCTGATTCATCCCTTTCCTTTTAGAGTTTATATAAGTAAAGAAGTCTTTGATGTTTTTCTTTGCATCCTTTGCCAAAGATTTTTCATAATATGCCTTTGCTTGCCTAACGTCCTTTGTGATTTGATTACAGACTAGCTTGTATCTATCATAGGGATCTGTGTCACCTGAAAATTTATGTGCATCCCATGCATTTTTCTTCTCTGCCACGAGTGTCATCTGTTCATCTGACATCCATTTGGGCCTGAACATAGAGCAATATTTCTTAGTTGAAACAAAAAACCTAACAGCTTCCAAGATTACTTCCTTGAATGCTTCCCATTTTGAATTTGCTGTTGGTAACATCATTAGTTGGTCCCACTGTACAGAACCTAAAAAATCTCTGAGACCACTGTAGTCGCCTTTACGAAAGCAAAAATCTCTTCACTTTACCCCTGATAGTAGTTACATCTTTAGCATTAGCATTAGTAGAGGCATATGATGCAAGAAAGCAAGCTTATGCAGCATCAGCCAAAAAAAAAAAAAAGAAACCCCCACTTCCATTTCGCCCCTCCGTTCTTCAAAATACCTGTCTAGCTGAGCCTTAAATTTGTTTAGGCTATCAACTTCCACAACAAGGGATGGAATTCTGCTCCACCAAGCAACTACCCGCTGGCTAAAGACAAATTTCTACACATCTATCCTAAATCTGTCTTTCCTCAATCTGAATTTATGCCCTCTCAGGTGATTATTCTTAGCAAAATAAAGAATCCCATCGGCATTGAGCATGCTCAAACCATTCAAGGCTTTATACACCTCTATCAGATCACCTCGCCGGTGCCTAGTCTCCAGACACTGTAATTCACAAAACTAAGCTACTCTTGCAGCCCTCTGCACTGCTCAGAAAACTTCATATCTGCCTGCACAATTACCCCCAGGTGTTTTTCATTCTCTACCACTGTCCGTGTAGTACCACAGAGTTGATACGTTGCTCTGGGGTTGCTGTTTCCCATATGTAGTACTTTACATTTGTCAATGTTAAACTTCATTTGCCACCTCTCAGTCCATCTGCTCAACCTTTCCAGATCCTGTTGCAGCAGCATAGCATCAGTAGTGTCCTTCACAACCCTGCAAACCTTTGTATCGTCTGCAAACTTGGACATTAAGCTTGATTTACCATCATCAATATCATTTATAAATACAGAAAACAATAATGGACCCAAAACTGAAACCTGAGCGATTCCACTAATAACATTAGTCCACGATGAGCACTGTCCATTGATTACCACTCTCTGTCTTCTCCCCTTTATCCATAACAGCAATTTGCCTCCAATGCCACACTGCTCCAATTTGTTCAGCAGTCTTCCATGTGCAACAGTATCAAAAGCCTTTCTAAGATCCAAGTATATAACATCAAAGTTATTCCCTGCATCCAGTTCTATTGTGACTGCATCATAGTATCCAATCAAATTGGTCAGGCAAGGCTTCCCCTTAACAAAACCATGCTGTGTCTGAGCTATAACTGAAGTCTTGTCTAGATGATCCTGCAGTGCTTCTTTAACCAGTGCCTCCATTAATTTTCCTGGAACAGAAGTTAAACTCACAGGTCTATAATTACTCGTGTCAGCCTTTGATCCTCCTTTGTGAATTGGGGTCATATTTGCACATCTTCAGTCTATCGGTACCTCCCCCTGAGTCTAAAGAAGCTCTCATAATTATGGCTAAGGGTTTGCTTACTTCCTTTGCTGCGTCCTTTAATATAACTGGATAGATCCCATACACCCCAGTTGCCTTTTTTATGTTTATCCTCAACAATTTCTCCTCCACTTTCGTCTCAGTTATTACAAAATCATCTAGCTCACTGCCAGAGTTTTCTTCACCTCTGGCATTCCCCTTCCGGAATAACTCCTCATGTGTGAATGTAGATGCAAAATACTAGTTTAGTTTGTTAACCACCTGAGCAGGATCATCAACAGTTGAACCACCAATATCCAGTGGACACAATCTGATTCATCCCTTTCCTTCTGGAGTTTACATAGGTAAAGAACTGTTTGTTGTTTTTCTTTGCATCCTTTACCAAGGATTTCTCATAATCTGCCATTGCCTGCCTAATCTCCTTTTTGAGTTGGTTACAGACCAGCTTATATCTATCATAGGCTTCCAAATCACCCATTAATTTATATGTATCCCATGCATTTTTCTTCTCTGCCATATGTCTCATTAGTTCATCTGACGTACATTTAGGCCATAACTTTGAACAATATTTCTTAGTTGGTATGTAAAGCCTAGTAGTTTCCAAGATAAGTCCTTTGAATGCTTCCCATTTTGAATTTGCTGTTGGTAACATCATCAGTTTGTCCCACTGTATAGAATTTAAATACTGTCTCAGACCATCGTAGTCGCCTTTACGAAAGCAAAAACTCTTCCCTCTACCCCTGATGGTAGTTACCTCTTTGAGTAAATCCCACTTCAGCACACTGTGATCACTGCTACCTAGGGGTTATTTATCTGCAAATTCTTAATGCATGATGAATCACTACTTATAATCAGATAAAGAGTATTACTCCCTCTAGTTGCCTCCCAAACATGCTGATGTAGAAAACAATCATCCAATAAATCCACAAAACTTTTCTAGTGTGTGAGTGACCAACCCACAAATTCCAGTCAAAATGTGGGACATTAAAATCCCCCATTATAAGCCACTGATTTACTGGCCCACTCTATTTCCCTGTACAGTTTCTTATTATACTCGTCAGAGTCATTAGGCCTATAACACACTCCTACTCTCAATTTTGATCTCCCAATGCTTATGTCACACCGAACACTGCACTGACTCAACACTGCACTGTTCAACGATGTAGACTGACTTCACTTCCTTGGATTTTATGTGTTTCTTAACTAATAGCATAACCCCTCCTCCCTTCCTATCCTGACTATCCTTTCTGTAGATGTTGTACTCCTCAAATTCCAGTTCTGCATTCCTTATTTCTGTGTGACACCACGTCTCTGAAATCCGAACAATATCTGCCTTTGATGTTTTGAGCAATACCTCAAATTCATCAAATTTATTTACTAAACTCCTAGCTTTGGTGTACACGCAAGTATACATGCACCTGTTTCTATTCTTAGCTACCCTAACACAACCCATGTGTTTACTTGTACCGCAATGACTCCCAGCAGTCTCTGAAATATCCTGCATCTTGTTTTTCAGGCTTCTGCTCATTCCAATAGAAGCAGTGCAAGAATCTCTTTCACCTCTGCCAGTGGCTACTGTTAATCTATTAGTCTTTGTCTTCCCCCCAAGCTAGCAGTTTTCCGACCCACCTAACACTGCCTCGATAGCATCAGCAAACATTCTTGCATCCTTTCTATTTAAGTGTATCCCATCCCTGTAGAAGCAGTCTCTCCTGTTAACAAGTACAGACCAGGCTGAAAAAAATTCTACCCCTTGAGCCTTGCACAATCTTTCCAGGTCCGAATTTATCGACAAGGCTCTCGTCATATATTCTCTCCTATCGTGTCTGGGCAGAATTGCAGACACTTTCAAATTCAATCCTAACTGACTGCTTTTTTAACAGTGACCTGTACTTGTTAAGTAATTCTGCTGATCTCCTACTCTTGATATCATTAGTGCCAACGTGTACAACTATATCACCCTTTGTGCCCTTAAAAGATCTTCGACCGCTGGGCGTAAAAAATTTTCAAGCATTGTCCTATACAGAGCCCCGCTGATTCTTTGGCTGTGTTTCCTCATTTTCAACGAAATATGGGCCGATAACTCTTTCAGCCATAACACTGCACCAAACAGTGCATTTTTGGGGATGCAATTGATGCTGATGTAATTCCCTGGGATTCTCAGTACCCCAAAATCTGCAGTTTTGTTTGTTGATGTACCCTTTTAAATGAAAATGGGCCTCATCACCAAGTTGTTCAAAAAGTTGTTGTTATCTCTGGCTAGGTGTTGAAATCGAATGGCGTAATGCAGGCGCTGCTGAGTATCTTGGGGTAGTAAAGCTTGGACCATATGGATCTTGTATGGAAACATTTTTAAATCCAGTTTCAGAATCTTCTGAAGCGATGTTCTGGCAATACCTACTTGAGCAGAGCGACGACAGGTAGAAGCAGATGGATCCTCAAGGACACTCTGCCATACAGCTTCCACCACTGCATCAGTGCGCACAGTGTGCAGTGTGCTTAGGACTTCCTCCCGGAAGATCGGCAACTGATCCAGTTATTTCACACCGGGCGATTAGGTTCTGAATCATGTTATCGCTAGGAGACACTCTTACTTTAAAATGTTGCCAGTATTTTCTCTGAGTTTCAATAATTGATCTTTCACTAGAATAGAAAAACCCAATGAGTTTTACTCATTGTTGGACATCATACGTAGCCATTTTAATCTCAAAGGGATCCTCTATAACCTGTAAAAAAAAGAAAATAAAAAAGATTGAAAATGAACAAGTTATGACTTTTTCAAACCGTTCAGTCTTTCAGTGGCCACTCATATGTAGTACCTTGCACTGTTAATAGAAAATACAACCAAATCCTTTGCCTTTAACAACCGCTACATTTCTTCTTGTTGTAGTTATTTGGTTTTTAGGAGCATTAGCAACTAAGGCCATATTGCTCCGGGGATATACGGTGGTCATTCCCTAACCTTTCCGCATCCTCCGTATTTGGTGGTCACGGGCTCGAACCCCGGTCTAATCAAGAAGCGTGTGCTACACAGTGCCGCTCCTGCCCACCTGGCTACGGAGGCGCCTCTACGTTTCTTGTCATTATCTAACTCAGATCTACATCCTTCCTGCATCACCTGTCCATCTCATCTAATAGTCTACTTCTTCCTCAAATTTATTCAAACTACCTGCTTTCATAACACTAGTAGTGGCAGTAGAAGATTAAACTTCTACTGCCACTACTCAGCCCATCTGCCTAATTTTTCTAGATTATGTTACAGCAGCATGCCCTGATGTCTGTCATTAATTATCTGGCCAACTTTATATCATTAGCAAACTTAGACATTAAGCCTGATATGCCTTCATCAATATCATTAATAAATACTGAAAACAACAATGGTTCCAGGACTAAACCAAGTGAAGGAGAAATCTACTAATAATATTAATTCAAGAAGATTAGTGCCCATTCATGACCACTCTTTGTCTTCTCCAATTCAAATGTCCATTATCCATAGCAGTAACTTGCCCCTAATGCCACATTGCACCAATTTGTACTGCAGTCTTTTATATGGAACAGTATCAAAAGGATTTCTAAAATCTCAGCCAAAAGTGTTTTTAGTATACAGTTCCTTCATTACTGTATTATAGTATCCAATAAGATTGGTCAGACAAGACTGGACCTTAAATCCATACTGTGAATGCTGTATAGCTGCATTCCTGTCTAGATAGTCCTGCATTATTTTCCCTCAAATAGAATTCAAACTTACAGGTCTGTATATACTCACTTCACCCTTTAATCCCCTTTAGATCTTCCATAATTATGAAAGATCCAAGGATTCTCATTATTATGGCAAAAAATCTGCTCATCTCTTTTGCTGATTCTCTCAGTATAACTAGATAGATCCCATCTACTTGAGGCACTTTATTCACTTTTAGCTTCAGCAACCACTCCCCCCCCCCCCCCGTAAGAACGCGATACACTTCTGGCATCCCCAAGATGCAAAACATCTATTCAGCTGGTCACAACCACTGATGACACTGAAGCAACCTGAGCAGGATAATCAACAGTTATACCATTCATATCTAGTGCACCAATGTTATTCACTGGTCTGCTAAATATGAATTCAAAGAAAAGTAGAAAAGGAGTCTTTGCTACTTTTCTTTGCATTCTCTGCCAGAGTTTTCATAATCTGCCTTAGCTTGACTAACCTCTTTTGTGGCATTGCAGTCACCTTGATGAAGGCACAAGCCCTTCCCTTTGCTCTTGACAACAGATTCTTTAAATAAACCCTACACACTTTGATCATTGTCACCTAGTGGGCCTTTTATTTGCAGATTCTTAATGCACATGAAGAATGACTACTGATAATCAGAGCAAGAGTATTGGTTTCTCTTGTTGCCTCTCTAACATAGCAGTGTAGAAAACAATCATCCAATAAATCCACAAAAGCCTTGCTACAATGTGAGTGACAAACCCACACGTTCCAATTAATATCTGGAAATTAAAATCCCTCTATGTTATGACATTTTGATTTGGTGACCCACTCTATCTGTCTCTGTATACTTATTGATTATGCTCGTCATAATCATTAGGTCCATAACTTACTCTTACTCTCAATTTTGTATTCTTATGTTACACCAAACTGATCCAACACTGCACTTGCCATCCACACAGACTGTGTGCACTGCCTGAGATTCTGTGTGCCTCTTAACTAAGAGCATAACTCCTCTCAACCTCCTGTCATTGTTTGTTCTTTCTGAAAAAAAAAAATATATATATATATAAAAGTGAAATTTAAAAACAGTAATAATTTCTTAGGAAGCGATAACGTAATTTTACTGAACCTGTTAAATGGTTAAAATTATTATAAGAAAATAACAGTAATAATAACAGAAATAATAGTAAACAATTTTACGAGCTTGAAGTGATAGTCAAGACATCAAAAGTAGATATTGTTGGGATATCAGAGATGTGGTGTCACGCAGGCATAAGCAGTGCAGAATTGAAATTTGGAGAGTACAATGTGTACAGGAGGGATAGACAGGACAGGAAGCGAGGAGAGGTTATGCTGTTAGTTAAGAAACATAAAATCTAAGGAAGTGCATCTAATTGATGTCGGTGGACAAAGCAATGTTGAGTCTGTTTGGTGTGACATAAGCACTGGGAAAGGAAAAATGTGAGTAGGTGTTTGTTACCCGCCTAATGAATCTGATGAGTATAAACAGCAATTGTGCAGAGAAAGAGGGTGGGCCAGTAAATCAGAGAGTCTTATAATGAGGGATTTTAATTTCCAGAGATTGACTGGAATTTGTGAGTTGGTCACACACACACACACACACACACACACACACACACACACACACACACACACACACACACACACACACACACATGCAATAAATCCACAAATGCTTTTGTCGATTTATTGGATGGTTTTTTTCTACAGCAGCATGTTCGGGAGGCAACTAGAGGGAGTAAAACTCTTTATCTGATTATCAGTAGTGATTCTTCATGCATTAAGAATCTGCAGATAAATGAACCATTAGGTGGCAGTGATCACATTGTTCTGAAGTGGGATTTACTCAAAGAGGTAATTATCATTAGGGGTAAAGGGAAGGGGTATTGCTTTCGTAAAGGCGACGACAATGGACTGAGACAGTATTTAAATTCTATACAGTGGGATCAACTGATGATGTTACCAACAGCAAATTCAAAATGGGAAGCATTCAAAGAACTTATCTTGGAAGCTACTAGGCTTTACATACCACTAAGAAATATTTTTCAAGGTTTAGGCCTAAATGGATGTCAGATGAACTAATGAGGCATATGGCAGAGAAGAAAAAGGCATGGGATACAGACAAATTAAGATGTGACACAGAAGCCTATGATAGATACAAGTTGATCTGTAACCAAGTTACAAAGGAGGTTAGGCAGGCGAAGGCAGATTACGAGAAATCCTTGGCAAGGGATGCGAAGAAAAACAGCAAAGAGTTCTTTACTTATGTAAACTCTAGAAGGAAGGGGATGAATCAGATTGGTCCACTTGATATCGATGGGTCAACTGTTGATGATCCTGCTCAGGTAGCTAACAAACTAAATGAATATTTTGCATCGACATTCAGCGAGGGGAATGTGAGAGGTGTATTCAACTCTGGCAGTAAGCTACAGAATCTTGTAATAACTGAGAGTAAAGTGGAGGAGAAATTGTTGAAGATAAACACAAGAAAGGCACCTGGAGTGGATGGGATCTATCCAGTTATATTCAAGGAGGCAGCAAAGGAAGTAAGCAAACCCTTAGCCATAATTATGAGAGCTTCCTTGGACTCAGGGGAGGTACCCATGGACTGGAGATGTGCAAATGTGACCCCAATTCATAAAGGAGGATCAAAGGCTGACACAAGTAATTATAGACCTATGAGTTTAACTTCTGTTCCCGGAAAATTAATGGAGGCACTGGTTAAAGAAGCACTGCAGGATCATCCAGACAAGACTTCAGTTATAGCTCGGACACAGCATGGTTTTGTTAAGGGGAAGTCTTGCCTGACCAATTTGATTGGATACTATGATGCAGTCACAAAAGAACTGGATGCAGGGAATAACTTTGATATTATATACTTGGATCTTAGAAAGGCTTTTGATACTGTTGCACATGGAGGACTGCTGCACAAATTGGAGCAGTGTGGCATTGGAGGCAAGTTGCTGCTATGGAAAAAGGGGTGGTTGAGGGGGAGAAGACAGAGAGTGGTAATCTATGGACACTGCTCATCGTGGACTAATGTTATTAGTGGAGTCCCTCAGGATTCAGTATTGGGTCCTTTATTGTTTTCTGTATTTATAAATGATATTGATGATGGTATATCAAGCTTAATGTCCAAGTTTGCAGACGATACGAAGGTTGGCAGGGTTGTCAAGGACACTACTGACACTATGCTACTGCAACAGGATCTGGAAAGGTTGAGCATATGGGCTGAGAGGTGGCAAATGAAGTTTAACATTGACAAATGTAAAGTACTACATATGGGAAGCACCAACCCCAGAGCAACGTATCAACTCTGTGGTATTACACTGACAGTGGTAGAGAATGAAAGGGACCTGGGGGTGGTTGTGCAGGCAGATATGAAGTTCTCTGAGCAGTGCAGATGGGCTGCAAGAGTAGCTCATGGTGTATTGTCAATGATATATAGGAATTTTACTAGCAGGGATAAGGAGGTGATTATTCCCTTGTATAAGGCAATGGTCAGGCCACACCTAGAGTACTGTATACAGGTCTGGAGGCCTCATTTCAAGAAGGATGTAGAGCTGCTGGAACGAGTACAGAGAAGGGCAACAAGATTAGTGAATGGAACAAAGGCGTGCTCTTACGAAGAAAGGCTTAAGTTTTGCGAATTACAGTGTCTGGAGACTAGGCACCAGCGAGGTGATCTGATAGAGGTGTACAAAGCCTTGAATGGTTTGAGCATGCTCAATGCTGATGGGATTCTTCCTCTTGCTCAGAATAATCACCTGAGAGGGCATAAATTCAAATTGAGGAAAGACAGATGTAGGATAGATGTGCGCAAATTTGCCTTTAGCCAGCGGTTGGTTGGTAGGTGGAACAGACTTCCATCCATGGTCGTGGAAGTTGATAGCCTAAATAAGTTTAAGACTCAGCTGGACAGGTATTTCGAACGAACAGAGGGGTGAAATATTAGCTTCTTTTTTTTTTTTTTTTTTTTGGCTGATGCTGCATAAGCTTGCTTTCTTGCATCATATACCTCTACTAATGCTAAAAGATCCTCATATATAATATCAAAATTATCCTTTGCATCCAGTTCCATTGTGACTACATCATAGTATCCAATGAAATTGGTCAGACAAGATTTCCCCTTAAGAGCATTTAAGGGGAAATAAAACTAAACTCGAACACAACATTTTCCCCATGCTGTGTACAAGCTTTAACTGAAGTCTTGTCTAGATGATCCTGCAGTGCTTCTTTAACCAGTGTCTCCATTAATTCCCTAGAATAGAAGTTAAACTAACAGGTCTGTAATTACCTCTGTCTTCATTAGTTTCATTAACCACGCTGCCAACCTTTGTATCGTCTGCAAACTTGGATATTAAGCTTGATATACCATCATCAATATCATTAATAAATACAGAAAACAACAATGGACCCAATACAGAACCCCGAGAGACTCCAATAATAACATTAGTCCATGATGAGCAGTGTCCATTGATTACCACTCTCTGTCTTCTTCCCCTCGACCATCCCTTTATCCACAGCAGCAATTTGCCTGCAATGCCACACTGCTCCAATTTGTGCAGCAGACTTCCATGTGCAACAGTGTCAAAAGCCTTTCGAAGATCCAAATATATGATATCAAAGTTATTCCCTGCATTCAGTTCCTTCATGACCACATCATAATATCCGATTAAATTGGTTAGACAAGACTTTCGCTTAACAAAACCATGCTGTGTCTGAGCTATAACTGAAGTCTTGTCTCGATGATCCTGCAGTGATTCTTTAACCAGTACCGCCATTAATTTTCCTGGAACAGAAGTCAAACTAATAGGTCTATAATTACTTATGATCCTCTTTTGTGAATTGGGGTCACATTTGCACATCTCCAGTCCATGAGTACCTACCCTGAGTCCAAAGAAGCTCTCATAATTATGGATAAGGGTTTGCTTACTTCCTCTGCTGCCTCCTTTAATATAACTGGATAGATCCCATCCACCCTGGGTGCTTTTTTAATGTTTATCTTCAACGATTTCTCCTCCACTTTTCTCTCAGTTATTACAAAATCATCTAGCTCACTGCCAAAGTTTAACTCACCTCTGGCATTCCCCCTGCCTGAATAACTTCCCATGTGTCAATGTAGATGCAAAATACTCATTTAGTTTGTTAGCCACCTGAGCAGGATAATAAACAGTTGAACCATCAATATCCAGTGGGCCAATCTGATTCATCCCTTTCCTTCAAGAGTTTATATAGGTAAAGAACTCTTTGTTGTTTTTCTTTGCATCCTTTTCCAAGAATTTCTCATAATCTGCCTTTGCCTGCCTAATCTACTTTGTGACTTTGTTACAGACCAGCTTATATCTATCATAGGCTTCCATGTCACCGATTAATTTATATGTATCCCATTCATTTTTTTCTCCCATATGTCTCATTAGTTCATCGGACATCCATTTAGGCCTAAACCTTGAACAATATTTCTTATGAGAAGTCTTTTAGTTGGTATGTAAAGCCTAGTAGTTTTCAAGATAAATTCTTTGAATGCTTCCCATTTTGAATTTGCTGTTGGTAACATCATCAGTTGATTCCACTGTATAGAATTTAAATACTGTCTCAGACCACCGTAGTCGCCTTTTCGAAAGCAAAAATCCTTCCCTTTACTCCTAGGTAGGTAGTCACCTCTTTGAATAAATCCCACTTCAGCACACTGTGATCACTGCCACCTAGTGGTTCCTTAATCTGCAGATTCTTAATGCATGAAGAATCAATACTGATAACCAGATCAAGAGTATTACTCCTTCTAGATGCCTCCCGAACATGCTGATGTAGAAAACAATCATCCAATAAATCCACAAAAGCCTTGCTAGTGTGTGTGTGTGTGTGTGTGTGTGACCAACTCACAAATTCCAGTCATTCTCTGGGAAATTAAAATCCCCCATTATAAGACTGTCTCTTTTACTGGCCCACTCTATTTCCCTGTACAGTTTCTTATTATACTCTTCATTAGGCCTCTAACACACTTCACTCTCAATTTTGATCTCCCAATGTTTATGTCACACCAAACTGACTCAACACTGCACTGTCCAGCGATGTCGACTGGCTTCACTTCCTTGGATTTTATGTGTTTCTTAACTAATAGCATAACCCCTCCTCCCTTCCTATCCTGTCTATCCTTCTTATCTTAGAAAGGCTTTTGATACTGTTGCACATGGAAGACTGCTGCACAAATTGGAGCAGTGTGGCATTGGAGGAAAATTGCTGATATGGATAAAGAGATGGTTGAGTGGGAGAAGACAGAGAGTGGTAATCAATGGACACTGCTCTTCATGGACTAATGTAATTAGTGGAATACCCCAATGTTGAGTGTTGGGTCCATTGTTGTTTTCTGTATTTATTAATGATATTGATGATGGTATATCAGGCTTAATGTCTAAGTTGTCCAAGTTTGGAGATGATATGAAAGTCGGTTTGTTTGTTAATTAGCATTAGCATTAGTAGAGGCATATGATGCAAGAAAGCAAGCTTATGCAGCATCAGCCAAAAAAAAAAAAAAAAAAAAAAACCCTTCCACTTCACCCCACCGTTCGTTCGAAATACCTGTCCAGCTGAGCCTTAAATTTATTCAGGCTATCAACTAATGACACTAATGACAGTATGCTGCTGTAACAGGATCTAGAAAAGTTGAGCAGATGGGCTGAGAGCTGGCAACTGAAGTTTAACATTGACAAATGTAAAGTACTGCATAACTTCATATGGGAAGCAGTAACCCTAGAGTAACAGAGGAACTGTGTGGTACTACACTGACAGTGGTAGAGTGAAAGGTACCTGAGGGTAATTGTGCAGGCAGATATGAAATTTTCTGAGTAGTGCAGACGGTCTGCAAGAGTAGCTCATGGTGTCTTGTCAATGATATACAGGAATTTTTCTTTGGTATAAGGCGGTGATTATCCCCTTGTATAAGGCAATGGTCAGGCCACACGTCGAGTACTGTATACAAGTTTGGAGACCTTATTTTAAGAAGGATGTAGAGCTTTTGGAACGAGTACAGAGAAGGGCAACAAGATTAATGAATGGAACAAAGGGTTGCTCTTATGAAGAAAGGCTTAAGTTTTGCAAATTACAGTGTTTGGAGATTAGGCACCTGAGAGGTGATCTGATTGAGTTGTATAAAGCCTTGAATGGTTTGAGCATGTTCAATGCTGATAGGATTCTTCCTCTTGCTCTGAATAATCACCTGAGAGGGCATAAATTCAAATTGAGGAAAGGATAGACAGTTGTAGGATAGATGTGCGGAAGTTTGCCTTTAGCCAGTGTGTGGTTGATTTCTGGAATCAACTTCCATCTGTCGTTGTACAAGTTGATAGCTTAAATAGATTCAAGGCAGAACTAAACAAACATTTGGAGCGAGTGGATGGGTGAAAGTATAAATTTTTTTTTTTTTTGGCTGATGCTATATAAGCTTTCTTTCTTGCATCATGTGCCTTTGTTAATGCTAATGCTAACATCTGTTTAGTCCTTGAAATAGTTTAACAATGTCAGAGAAATAAAAAGGAAAGAAACTAGTAAAGATGAAAGTAAGAAATTAGATATCAGTGGTGACTCAGGTATATTCAGGATTATAAATCCACTATTTTGGATAAGGACTTGATTGTTTTTTTTTTTTTTTTTTTTTTTTATGAGCATTAGCAACTAAGGCCATATTGCTCCCTGGATATGCGGTGGTCATTCCCTAACCTTTCCGCATCCTCTGTATTTGATGGTGATGGGCTCGAACCCCGGTCTAATCAAGAAGCGTGTGCTACGCACTGCTGCTCCTTCCCACCTGGCAACAGAGGTGCCTATAAGGACTTGAAAGAAAGCCCTGCACCTATCCTGTGTCAGCTTAATTATGACTAGATAAAAGAAAATACAGGGATGAAAATCTTGAATGGACAACTCCTGAACAGAAAATTGGGATGAAATTCCTAAATAGAAAAATATGAATATGAAAAGATCAAAATCAAAAATGCATGAATTATGCAAGAAAAGACAACTGATATGTATATTTTTGATATGTGTCTTTAAAGGATGTAGATATTGTGCTAACTGTGGGTTTATTGCATTTTTAACTTGCTGGCACCAATATGAAACCTCACATGTGCTTCGAGATAATTTTTGAAAAGAATTGTGATTCATAGCTAGATGAATGGAGTAATATTTAGAGCCCAAAGAGCTGGAAAAAAAAAAAAAAAGGGCTGAGGTGGATTCCCTGGTATTAACATGTTAAAATAATCTTTGACATTTTTTTGGAAGTCTGTTTAATATTTCCAATTTACAACAGTTTAAAATCTCTGCAAGAGTTTTATGTTTAGTCACAAAAAAGAAACTTATTTTGGCTCTCTTAGCATTCAAATCATAATTTGTTACTTGCTTGATTTATTCAAGAATGAATATGGGTATCGTGGATGTATGAACTGTGTTAAGAATATTACCTGAATTTTCTTCATCTTTTTGTTGCTCTATTTCTTCATCAAGAACCATTCGATCATCTTCCAATCCAAATTCTTCATTTTCTACTCCCCTAGTTGTCAAATGACGTTGATATAACTATATTAAAGGAAACAATTTTAAACTTTTTGATTTAAAAAAATTATAAAATGAAAGATATATTTGTTATTGACTTATTTACTAAAATTAATTACTAGTGTATTCCAATGAATAGCCAACAGGAATTTGCTTTCCAATGTCTTGCATGCATTAAAAAAAAAAGAAAATAAAAAATTATATTTATAATCTCACACACACACACACACACACACACACACACACACACACACACACACACACACACACACACACACACACACACACACACACAGAGTGAACATTGTTTTATTCTTGGTACTATGCAGATATGTAAATATCTGCATAGTACGAACTATTAGTATTAGTGTAGCAGGGGCAAATGATATGAGAAAGCTAGCTTATAGAGTATCAGCCAAAAGGAAAAAAAAAAAAAAAAAAAAAACTACCCACCTCACCCAAGAACTTGTCTAGTTCTTACTTTCCTATGGAAGTGGTAATATGAATTTATTCCAACTACCCACTTCCACAATAACAGATGGAAGTTTATTCTGAAAATCAACAATCTGCTAGCTGAAGGCAACTTCTGCACATCTATTCTGCAACCATCCTTCCCCAGTTTGAATTTAAGTTCCCTCATGTGTGTAGTCTCAGAAAGAGGAAGAATGCCATCAACATTAAGCTTACTCAATCCATTCTAGGCCTTAAACACCTCAATCACCTTAAACACCAAAATAAAATAAAGGCCATAAAATATAAAAGTATAAAATAAATGTCTAAAAATCAGAAACATTTACCAGGCATGATGAGAACATACATTACATACGTCCCTAAATTACAAGGGGGGGAAGTTGAAAATATTTGTATTCACACAGAAGTAGTTGCGATAAAGATTAAAATAAACACCATGTATTACACGCTTTCAATATGTCACCAGAAAAATTACACATTTTTGCCACCTCTCGATACACTTCTGCAGAAGTCCTCTGACTGTCCTTCAAACCATGGCTTGGCAGCAGAAATCACCTCATCATCAACAGTAAAATGTTTTCCATAAAGAAGGACTTCAGGGCAGGAAAGAGGAAGAAATCTGAGGTTGCAAGGTCAGAAGAATAAGCAGGACGTGGCAATTTCAAATCCACAATCGTGGGCACACCTCACTGCAGCATGCAAGGAATGTGCAGGGCATTATCACGGAACAGGTGCACACCTCTTGACAACTTTCTCCATCTTTTTTTCTTTTATAGCACCACATATCTTTATGCGGAGACTGGAATAATACTTTGCCATCACAGTATGGCCCTTTTGAAGGTAATCTGTTAGTGCTGATCCCAAAAACTGACAGCATCACCTTTCCAGCATGTGGTTACACCTTTGCCTTTTTTGGAGGTGGTTATTATAAGTTGTATCTATTTGATTATTATTATTACTTTTTTATTATCATGTTTCATTTTGAGGTCCCTATTATGAGGCGCTAGTGGGCAATCTGCCTCTGCACTATACAATTACACTTGTAAAGTTATAAGTCAATCATAATAGCTAATAAAATTATCTACTAACTAATTATTTACTACTGATTTGAACTTTTGAGATACCTATTTGCAACTACAGTATAAAGCTACAAGATACAATATTCATGCAAAATCACCAATACAAAGGTAACTTTTCTTTGCATTCTAAACACAATAAACTAAGGAGCATGACTATTACTATAAAGCTATTATTACTGTTTTTATTGTTGCATGTGTAGATAACATTAAAAATGCTTTTTTTCACAAAAGCATGATGAAACGCCTGATTAAATACCTAATTCCATAATAATATTCAAAATAAATTTGTAATAAAAAGGGAACAACAAAACAAGAGTTCTGTCTGTTCCCTTTTTATTACAAATTTCATCCCTTGTCTTTGAGTACCCTTGCTACACCAAGGTAAAATTCACAATATAATGAATTAATACTTATATTGCAGTATAACATAAAACTGTTTATGATACCCTAGTAAATAAAAATTAGTAAATAGTTCAAAAAATCATTTTTACCGAAAAAGTTTCATTATTGAAACTTCTGATGTTTGCCTCTTTCTAATTAACTGTCATTATATAAAGAGACTGGAGAGTAGCAAGCCCACGGTAACTTCCAAGTGCACTGGCTTAGTTTTCAGTTTGAATTAACTCGCAAAAATAGAACTCACACAAGCTTTATGACTAAGTAAAAAATAAATTATTATAACATGACAAGCTTAAATAAATATATTGCACCTGGGGTCTGCACTGCTCTCAAAACTTCATATCTCATGGTGACACAATTACCCCCAATCTTTTTCATTCTCCACAATCCTGAGTGTAGTACCGCATAGTGGGAATATTACTTTACAGTTACTGCTATTCATAAGCAGTACTCAGCATTTGTCAATGTTAAACTTCAGTTGCCACCTCTCAGCCTATCTACCCAACTTTTCTAAATCCTGTTGCACCCACATACTGTCATTACTGTCATTAACAACCGTGCCAACCTTTGTATCATCTGCAGACTTGGACATTAAGCCTGTTATACATTCATCAATATCATTGATAAATACAGAAGACAACAATAGTCCCAACACCGATTGGTCTACTCCACTTGATATTAATGGTTCTACTGTTGATGATGCTGCTCAGGTAGCTGGCATTTGTTATTTTGTTATTTGGTTTTTAGGAGCATTAGCAACTAAGGCCATATTGCTTCGGGAATATGCGGTGGTCATTCCCTGACCTTTCCGCATCCTCCGTATTTGGTGGTGATGGGCTCGAACCCCGGTCTAATCAAGAAGCATGTGCTACGCACTGCTGCTCCTTCCCACCTGGCTATGGAGGCACCTAGGTAGCTGGCAAACTGAATGAGTATTTTGCATCTACAATCACTCATGTGGAATTTCCCTACTGAACCCTGAGGGACTCCACTAATAACATTAGTCCAAGAAGAGCAGTGTCCATTGATTACCACTCTCTGTATTCTTCCACTCAACCATCCTTTCATCCATAGCAGCATCTTTTTTTAATGCCGTACTACTTCATTTTGTACAGCAGACTTCTATGTGCAACAGAATCAAAGCCTTTTGTGATATCCAAGTATATTATATCAAAATTATTTTTTGCATCCAGTTCCTTTGTGACCACATCATAGTATCCAATCAAATTGGTCAGGCAAGATTTCACCTTAACAAACCCATGCCGTGTCCGAAATATAGCTGCATTCTTGTCTAGAAGATTAGGCATTGCTTCTTTAACTAGTGACTCCATTACTTTTTCCAGAACAGAAGTTAAACTAACAGATCTGTAATTACTCGTGTCACCCTTTGATCCCCCTTTGTGAATTGGGGATATATTTGCACTTCTGCAGTCTGTGAGGATCTCTGCTGAATCCAAAGATGCTCTCATAATTATGGCTAAGGGTTTTCTTACTTATTTTACTGTCAATCTTAATATAACTAGATAGATCCCATCTAACCCAAGTGCTTTTCTTATGTTTAACTTCAACAATTTCTCCTCCACTTTCCTCTCAGTTATTACAAAGTCACTTAGTTCCATATTAGAGTTGGATAAACTTCTGACCTCCACTTCTCTACAGAATTCCACGTATATATGATTGTAGATGCAAAATAGTCATTCAGTTTTTCAGCTACCAAAGCAGCATCATCAACAGTAGAACCATTGATATCAAGTGGAGTGGAACAACCTGATTCATCCCCTTCCCTCTAGTGGTTATATAAGTAAAGAAGTCTTTGCTTTTTCCTTTGCATCCTTTGCCAAAGATTTCTTGTAATCTTCCACATGTTTCACTCAATATACGAAAAGTTAAAATCTCCCATTATACGACATTCTGATTTACTGGCCCAGTCTATTTTTCTGTACAGCTGTTTGTTGTATTCAGCAGAGTCATTAGGCCTATAACACACTCCTACTCTCATTTTTGCTTTCCCAGTGCTTATGTTACACCAAATTGACTCAACATTACACCAGCTACCCATGTCAACTGGATGCACTGTCTTAGATTTTATGTGTTTCCTAACTAACAGCATAACCCACCCTCCTTCACTATCCTGCCTATCCTTTCTATACACACATTGCAATGCCCAAATTCAAATTCAAATTCCTTATATCCAGGTGGCACTTATTCTTTATATCCATCTTGACCAGCACTTCAAATTCATCAAATTTATTTGCTATACTCCTAGCACTGGTGTACATGCAAGTATACAACCACCTATTCTTACTCTCAAAGTAAATACATGGACTATGTTAACCCAAACATAGTCCATGTATTTACTTGTTCCACGATGACTCCCAGAAGTTCTAGAAATCGAAAGCACCTTGCTTTACAGGCTGCTACTCATCCGAATAAAAGCAGTGCAAGAATCACTTTCTCCTCTGACTGTGGCCATTGTTAATCTATTCGTCTGTATATCCCCACAAGCTAGATGCTTTCCGACCCACCTAACACTGCCTCGATAGCATCAGCAAATATTCTTGCACCCTTTCTATTAAAGTGTATCCCGTCCCTGTAGAAGCAGTCTCTCCTGTTAGCAAGCACTGACCATGCTGAAAAAATATTCTACCCCATGAGGCTTGCACAATTTCTCAAGGGCCAAACTAATTGATAAGGTTCTCATCATGTACTCCTTCCTATCGTGTCTGGGCAGAATTGCAGACACTTTCAAGTTTAACCCTAACTTGCAACTTTTTTCAACATTGAGCTGTACTTGTTATATAAGTGCACATATCTTCTACTCTTAATGTTATTAGTGCCAAGGTGTACAACAGTTTTGTCCCCTTAAAAGATGATATCTGCTCTACAACAACATCAACTTTTGCCTCAGGTAGAAATTCCTTGTTCCTATTCCACCTATTCTTTTTGTACAATATATTTCCAATTTCCCTGACAATAGAACCAACAACAACTAGTTCCTGTGAGACCAGCACATTCTGCCTTGGGGATTGCCGCTGTGTTGCCCGATAATCAGGGGCAAGCTCTGGCATTGATGTGGGCAGCTGAGAGCTAGATGGTCCTGTTCTTCATCCTGTTCTTCAAGCTCTCATAAAGATACATAACAATGCTGAGTTGGTGCTTAACTTTCTCACACAACCAAAAATCATCCACCTTGGCAATATGACCCATTCATGATAGCTCCACAAACATCAAACAAATAGTACATCTCAAAAGGCTGTGATTCAGAGGATAACCACCCCCTCAGTTCTCTCCTGAGTAACAGCTCTCCCACTACCTTGAATCTTTTGCTTTGCTGCTCTGATCTGTGGATTGATTTCAATTCGATTTCAATACAATTAAAAATACTACACTAAACTTATTAGCATTAGTAGAGGTATACGACATTGGAGGCTTGAAGTGGTGAAACCCATGTTTAGTCTCTAGAGCAAAGTTTCCGGCATCCCCCCCATACTTCTCTTTCAACCCATGCACGGTACTAAGTACTATAGGTTTTGATACGTTTTGTGTTTGGGGTTTTCATAAAAAAAAAAAAAAAAAGAAAGACAGCTTATGCAGCATCAGCCAAAAAAAAAAAAAAACACTCCCATTTCACCCCTCCATTCGTTCCAAATGCCTGTCTAGCTCAGACTTAATTTTATTTTGGCTATAAACTTCCACAACAATAGAGGGGATGTCTGTTCCACCAATCAACAACCCACTGGCTAAAGGCAAATTTACACACATCTATTCAACAACTGTCTTTTCTCAATATGGATTTATGCCCCCTCAGGTTCTTAATCTAAGCAAGAGGAAGAATCCCATCAGCATTCAGCTTGCTTGACCAATTCAAGGCCTTAAACACCTCAATCAGATAACCTCGCAGGTGTCTACTCTCCAGGCACTGCAATTTGCAGAACTTAAGCCTTTCTTGGTAAGAGCACCCCTTTGTTCCCCTCACCAATCTTGTTGCTCTTCTTTGTAGCAACTTGTTCTAGCAACTCTACATCCTTCCTAAAACGAGGCCTCCCGACCTATACACAGTACTCTAGGTGTGGCCCGACCACTGTCTTGTACAACGGAATAATCACCTTCCTGTTCCTGCTAGCAAAATTCCTATATATGAGGTGTGTCTAAAAAGTAATGAGACTGAATGCTTGGCTTGAAAACTGGCAACACTGTAGCCCATGCCTCCAACACCAACTGAAACGTACATTCTTACTTGATGTTCAGTGCAAGTTTCAACTTGATAGCCTTAATATGCCTGACTTGAGAGTGAATTGTGTGTGTGTGTAGTAGTGACACATGATGAAAATAGAAAAACAAAATCTCCAGCAGAGTTATATGATCAAATTTTGCATCAAACTTAATGAAAATGCAACAGAAACTTACGAAAAATTAAAACAGGCTTATGGAGAGCATGCTCTGTCGAGGGCACAGGTTTTTAAGTACCATAATGCATTTTTGGATGGCTGTGAGAGTGTGGAAGATGAACCTCGTTCTGGAAGACCTTTCATGTCAAAAACGGATGAAAACAACATTTGAGAGTCAGAATGATCGGTAGTGAGTTGAATTTGAATCACCAAACCATTCATATTTTGACCAAGGAATTGGGCATGTGGAAAATTTGTGTAAAGCTGGTTCCAAGAAACCTCACCAACGAACAAAAAGAAAACCGAAGGAATGTGTGCCTGGTCCTCCTTGAATGCATCGAAAATTTTTTAAAACATGTCATAACAGGTGATGAAGGGTGTATTTTTGAGTACAATCCTGAAACCAAATGACAAAGTTTGGAGTAGCACATGAGCAACTCACCATGCCACAAAACATCCCACCACAAAAGCAAGAATGAACAAATCGAAAATCAAATCCATGCTAATTTGTTTTTTTGACAGTCAAGGTGTTGTTCATAAGGAATTTGTGCCTCAAGGACAAACATTAATCAACAATACTATCATGAGGTCCTTGAACGACTCAGGAAAAGGGTTAATCGTGTCCTGCTTGAGATTGCAGACTCTTGGATGCTGCATCACCACAACACTACATGTCACACTGCCATTTCCGTGAACGAATTTTTGACCAAAAAAGGTATTCAAGTGGTTCTGCAGCCCCCATACTCACCTGATCTGAGTCCGTGTGACTTCTTCCTTTTTCCCAAGCTCAAATTCCGCCTCAAAGATCGTCATTTTGGAGCTGTGGACAACATCCGAAAGGTCATGGCAGACCAGATGAAGGCACTTTCAGTTGAAAACTTCCAGCATTGCTACTGGGACTGAGAGCGTCTCCGGCAGTGTATGGCTTCCCAAGGGAACTATTTTGAAGGGGATAATTTTGATTTGTAGTTCAGTTGTTAATAAAAAATTTTATAGCACCAGTCTCATTACTTTTTTAGACACACCTCGCATCATTGATAAGACTCCATGACCTGCCTGGCAGCCCGTCTGCACTGTCCAGCAAACATCATATTTGACTGCACATTTACCCCCAGGTCTTTTTCACTTTCAACTTCCCTGAGTGTAGTACCACACAGTTGGTACATTTCTCTTGGGTTATTGCTACTATATGTAGTATTTTGCCTTTGTCAATGTTAAACTTCAGTTTGCTAGCGTGCAAAAGTCGTGCTAACGTGCAAGTGACCAATCCACAAGTTCCAGTCAATATCGGGAAAGTTAAAATATCCCATTACAAGACATTATGATTTACTGACCTACTCTATTTCTCTGCCCAATTGTTCATTGTACTCATCAGAGTTATTAGGCCTAAAATGGTTGTCAGATGAACAAATGAGACATGTGGCAGAGAAGAAAACTGCATGGGATACATATAAATTAATGGGTGACATGGAAGCTTATGATAGATATAAGCTGGTCTGTAACCAAGTCACAAAGGAGATTAGGCAGGCAAATGCAGATTATGAGAAATCCTTGGCAAAGGATGCAAAGAAAAACAACAAAGAATTCTTTACCTATGTAAACTCCAGAAGGAAAGGGATGAATCAGATTGGCCCACTGGATATTGATGGTTCAACTGTTGAAGATCCTGCTCGGGTGGCTGACAAACAAAATTAGTATTTTGCATCTACATTCACCCATTAAGAGTTATTCAGAAAGGGGAATGCCAGAGGTGAGTTAAACTCTGGCAGTGAGCTAGATGATTTTATAATAACTGAGAGGAAAAATTGTTGAAGATAAACATAAAAAAGGCACCTGGGGTGGATGGAATCTATCCAGTTTTATTAAAGGAGGCAGCAAAGAAAGTAAGCAAACCCTTCGCCATAATTATGAGAGCTTCTTTGACTCAGAAGAGGTACCCATGGACTGGAGATGTGCAAATGTGACCCCAATTCACAAAGGAGGATCAAAGGGTGACACAAGTAATTATAGACCTGTTAGTTTAACTTCTGTTCCAAGAAAATTAATGGAGGCTCTGGTTAAAGAAGCACTGCAGGATCATCTAGACAAGACTTCAGTTATAGCTCGGACACAGCATGGTTTTGTTAAGGGAAAGTCTTAATGACCAATCTGATTGGATACTATGATGTGGTCACAAAGAAACTGGATGCAGGGAATAACTTGGATATCATATATTTGGATCTTAGAAAGGCTTTTGATACTGTTGCACATGGAAGACTGCTGAACAAATTGGAGCAGTGTGGCATTGGAGGCAAATTGCTGCTATGGATAAAGGGATGGTTGAGTGGGAAAAGACAGAGAGTGGTAATCAATGGACACTGCTCATCTTGGACGAATGTTATTAGTGGAGTCCCTCAGGGTTCAGCGTTGGGTCCATTGTTGTTTTCTGTATTTATAAATGACATGCTTCTTATCATAACCCCTCCTCCCTTCCTGTCCTGTCTATCCTTTCTGTACACATTGTATTCCCCAAATTCCAATTCTGCACTGCTTACATCTGTGTGACACCAAGTCTCTGATATCCAGACAATATCTGCCTTTGATGCCTTTACTAGCACTTCAAACTTATTAACTATACTCCTAGCATTGGTGTACATGCACCTGTTTCTACTCTTAGTTACCCTAACTTATATCCTAATGCCGTAATAACACATATACATATTTCAGTATTGAGCTTACAGTATACATATTTTGTATCTCCTACCAAGTTTACATTATGTGAATTTCTTATCTCCTATCAAGTTTTAGTTATATGCATTAAGCTATAATGTTACATTTGTAATTTGTAAGTAGTTATAATAGATAATAAATTAACTATCTATTGCCAAACTACATGATCTGTACTGTCACGCGAGCTATTTGCGATACTATATCTAAGCGAAATCACCGATTATAAAAGCTCTACATATATTAATGTTGTATTTTACGGACTACACAATAAAGTTAAATTATTAAAAAAACATAAGTAGTGCGATAAAGTAGTTTATAATCCTCTGTTGATACTGATTACACTGCTACAAGCTACGTAGAAACTTCCAGTATCTGCTATATCAATACAACAACAATGGCGGCAGAATTTGAACACTCCTATCAATACAATGTCAGCAGAAATAGGGGATGGTGAGTTTTAGTACGGTATGTACAATGTATTTATGAAGGACAGGGGAGATAGAAAGGGTGGTGGAGTCATGCTTCTTATCGAAAGTAGCATGCGAGTGACAAAACCTTTCCTGGATTCAGACATTTTGCATATTAGCATACAATCTGTATGGGGTGAGATAGTTAGAAGCAAAGATATAATGAGAGTGGGAGTAATCTACAGGCCAAGTGATTGTGAATATTAATGTGAGAGCATTTACATGCAAATGGAATGATTAAGGAAGTGTTGATGTCTTATTATGGGTGATTTTAATTTGCCTCTAATTGATTGGAGCAAATGGGAAGGAAACTCGCCATGGGGAACAAAATTTTTAAATCAACTAGATGATTGTTATTTGTATCCCTGTTAGGGAAGGTACTGGAAAAAGAATATCCTAGACCTGATCATCACTCATGAGTCAGATGACATAATTAATAGGGCTGACAGTACAGGAACCAGCAACAGGAAGTGATCACATCGATGAAGAGGGAGGTAGCAGTAGTTAAAGGCAAAGGAATGGGTTATAATTTCAGGAAAGAATATTACGATGCCTTAAGGTGCTACATGGACTCTATTAACTGGGTAGATATCTCACAGACAGCAAATACAATAGAATTATGGTATACCTTTAAAACATTACACGCAGAAGCCTTGAATGCACATATACCATTAAAAAATACTCCATAAGGAGGATTCCAATTTGGATGAATAATGAAGTTGCCAGATTACATGAGCAGAAAAGATGACATGGGAAAGTTACAGAGCAATAAAAACTACTGAAGCCTATACAGCTAGGCTTCAGTACTTCAGCTGTAATAGTGAAACAGAAAAGGTTAGAATAACAAAGACAGATTACGAGAAATTGCAGGCAAAGAGAGATAGAGAGGAGACAAGGAATTCTTCACATATATAAATGCAAAGAAGAGAAGGACAAACCAGATCAGACCCTTATGTAATGGCTGTGCGATAATATTAGATTCCCTAGTTGATGTTGTAAATGAACTGAACACTTATTTTGCATCGATATTTACAGAAGAAAAATCCTGTATGTCAATGAGATGTTATGAGAGTGAAGCAGAAAATTATGTAATTAATGATATTGAAATTTCACATATTATTTAAGGAAAAAACTTTTGAGCCTACAGGCAAGTAAGGCTACTAGGGTTGATGGCATATACCTTATAATTTTAAGAGAGCTGGCAAGTGAGTGGAATGAATTATTAAAGCTAATTATGTGAGCCTCATTGGTTCTTTGATTGAAAAATTGCCAATGTATTGCCAATACATAAAGGTGGTTCTAAGAGTACAGTGGGAAATTACTGACCAGTAAGTCTAACTTCAGTAGTAAGGAGGCAAAGATCAAGGGTGGAATTAAGGATCATTTAGATAGAAATGGAATTCTTAAGGATACACAGCATGGTTTTGAAAAGAGAAAATCATGTTTAACAAATCTGGTTAGATATTTTTACAGGGTCACTCATGAGACAGATTTAGAGAATAATTTTGACATTGTTTTTTTAGATTTCAGCAAAGCATTTGAATCAGTCCCACACAAGCAGTTATTTTATGAGCTGCAACAGGTTGGAATCATAGGGAAAATCCTTAGAGGGATAGCATGATGACTTCAGCAAAGAAAGCAGAGGGTTGTGATAAATGGTTATTCCTCAGATTGGGTTAATGTAAAAAGTGGAGTTCTCCAAGGATCGGTATTGGGACCAATGTTGTTTTTGATTTTCTTAAATGACGTGAAGGGATAGAGGGCGTGGATCTGCAGATGATATAAAGATTGGTAGAGTAGTTAATGATCACCGCCAAGCAGAGCTTCTTCAGAGTGACCTAGATAGACTTCAGGGTTGATCAAAAAAGTGGCAGCTATGCTTTATGTCAGCAAAGTGTAAGGTATTACAGCTGGGGAACAGTAACCCCAAAATAACTTATACACTTGGTGGAATTGAACTATAGCTGGTAGTGGAGGAGAGGGACTTGGGTGTTATGATATGATCAGACTTCAAGCTTGCCGAGTACTGTAGACAGACTGCAAGTAAAGCCCATGGTATCCTATCGATGATTTATCAAACATTTGCTGGTAGAGATAAGAACATCATAATCCCATTATATAAGACTATTGTTAGCCTACACTTGGAATACTGTGTTCAAGTATGGAGACTGAATCTAAAAAAAGACATTAAGCTTTTTGAAAAAGTCCAAAGATGGGTAATTCGCCTGGTGAAACGAGCAAAAGGGTGTCCATATGAGGAAAGACTTTGAATATATGTGGGTTGCACAGCTTGGAAACTAGGCACCTTAGATGAGACTTTATTGAGATATTTAAGACTCTGAGAGGCAAAAGTAAAATGAATGAGGACGAAATTTTCACGGTTATAAATGATTCTATAACTAGAGGCTATAAATTCGAGTTACGGGGGGACAATGTTTAGACTGGACTGCAGGAAGTTTTATTTTAGCCAGCAAGTTATAAATAAATTACCTACATGGGTGGCTGTGACTGAAAGTTTGGGTAAAATCCAAAGATCAGTTGGATAGTTTCCAATGGAAGGCGGGTAATGCATAGGTTGTCTGTTTCCTTTTCTTTTATTATTTATTTTATTTTATTTGATCATTATTATTATTTTACCTTTTTTTTTTTTTTTTTTTGTTGTTTTATTTTATTTTGGCTGATGAAGCACAAGCCTTAGGCTTACTTGCACGATAGGTCATTACTAATACTAACTTTTCCATTGAATTTGTCCATATATGTGTCACAAAAGCTAGTATATCACCAGTGAATTGACACTGACAGAATCCATACTGGTGATCATTGATCAGATGGAAGGTTTCTAGATAGTTTAAGAGTTGGCAGTTAATTGATTTCTCCATTACTTTAGAAAGAGTAGAAATAAGTGCAATGGGTTGATAAATGGATGGGAGGGATTTGTCATCCTTTTTAGGAACTGGTTGGCTATGAGCACATTTCCAAGCAGAAGGGAATAAATTAGTTAAAAAAAGGTGAACAAAGAACAGCAATAAGTTCAGGAGAACAAGTGGAGAATACTATCAGGACCTGGAGAATTCTTAGCATCAACATTGTTCAAAATCCTTCTGACATCCTGCTGATAGAAGACACCAGGAGGCATTGAATGCAATGTACTGAGAATGGTAGGAGGTCGCTTACCAAGATCATCAATGCATGAGTTGGAAGAAAAGTAGGATACTAGCAAGTCAGCTTTATCTTTGGCTGAAGCATCAATAGAACCATCTGGTTTTGACAGAGGTGGGAATAGAGATGGGCAAAAGTTGTGGCCAATAGCTTTGGCAAGAGACTAGAATGCTTTACTACTATTTGGACAAGAAGCAACATCTGTACTCTTAGTTTGGACTGATTAATAACTGATTTAAATTGTTGTGAGGTTTGGTGAAAGTAGAAAATGAATCTGGAGATTTGGATACAAGCCAATTATGATATGCGACATTCTTATCTTGACCATCCTTAGCACATTTATTGGAAAACCAAGGTTTAGATAAAGGATGAGATTTTAAGGTGGAGTGTGGAATAAAGGATTTCATCCCTACAAGAATAATTTCACTCACATGATCTGAGCAAATGTTGACATCATAAAATTTGAAACAGTAATCGAACCAAGAAAATAAGAAAATAAATCTTGCAGATCATCTCATTTTACACTTTTGTAATGCCAAAAAAAAACAAGGTTGAGAATGGCCATAAGATAAAGGCCCCTC
The DNA here is from genome assembly GCF_048544385.1 of Mastigoproctus giganteus. Taxonomy (NCBI): domain Eukaryota; kingdom Metazoa; phylum Arthropoda; class Arachnida; order Uropygi; family Thelyphonidae; genus Mastigoproctus; species Mastigoproctus giganteus. The sequence continues at coordinate 83,404,327 of NC_143580.1, read as the reverse complement.
ACCAAATTGTGATCTGAGGTTGTTTGTGAGAAAAAAGACTAAGTGTGTTGGCTGCATGGTTAGGATTGTCTGGTATCCTGATAGGTAAACGAACAATCTGTGCAAGGTCATAGTAACTGATAAAGCCTTAACATCACAACCAGCTGGGTCCATGTGACTAGAAAACAGTTGCCATTTGGGGTTATGAATATCAAAATCACCTCTCTGTTAGGAAAGTTGGACTGGAGGCAGTCAAGTTTCAAAGGGAGGAAGACAAAGACTTTCAAGTGATTAGTGGAGTTGAGAGAATGATACAGGCAACAAATGAATTTGACAGAATGTGATAGAGAGATTTTAAGCCAGAAAAGATCAAAAAGAGAAGATTCCAAATGACAAAGTTTCTGATAATAAATATCAGAACAGACATATGCACAAGTACCTTTGAAGCAAAAGGAATTACAGTGAATAACTCAGACACCTGAGATGAGCAGTAGCTGAATCAACCAATAATTGGGATTCTGTCAGAATAAGTACATGGGGTTTGGCAGACTGTAAGTGGAAACTGACATCACTGAGACTATGTATATTTGTTTGTTTGTGAGGTTGTTTGTGAGGAAAAAAGACCAAGTGCATTGGCTGCATGAACAGCATTGTCTGGTTTCCTGATAGGTAAACGAACAATCATAGTAACTGATAAAGCCTTAACATCACAACCAGCTGGGTCCATGTGACTAGAAAACAGTTACCATTTGGGGTTATGAGTATCAAAATCACCTCTCTGTTAGGAAAGTTGGACTGGAGACAGTCAAGTTTCAAAGGGAGGAAGACAAAGACTTCCAAGTGATTAGTGGAGTTGAGAGAACGATACAGGCAACAAATGAATTTGTTGCCTGTATCATTACTCAATGCTGATGGGATACTGCCTCTTGCTCAGAATAATCACCTGAGAGGGCATAAATTCAAATTGAGGAAAGACAGAGGTAGGACAGATGTGCGGAAATTTGCCTTTAGCCAGCGGGTAGTTGGTTGGTGGAACAGACTTCCATCCCTTGTTGTGGAAGTTGATAGCCTAAATAAATTTAAGGCTCAGCTGGACAGGTATTTCGAACGAATGGAGGGGTGAAGTGGAAGGGGTTTTTTTGGCTGATGCTGCATAAGCTTGCTTTCTTGCATCATATGCCTCTACTAATGCTAATGGTAATGCTAATTTGTGAAATGAATGAGAAAGTGTTTTGGAGGTACACATTAGCACTTCTCTAATCCAAAGGAATCTCTTTAGAGTTCAGCAATCCCCTCACATAATAAAGTATAAAGGTTCAATGCGCTTGTTGTGTTCCTGTAAATTACAGGGTATATGCCATAAACTATTGGAACCTTATTTGCCTTTACAGTTGAAAATTTTCTAATAAATAATCTTCTGAAATTTCAATACTGCTAATTTCATGCTACCTAGCTTTACTTGTACAGCTTCTCCTCACCACGAAGGGTCTTTCTTCTGTAATATCCATGCAAAATATTTATTAATTCATGTATGCACATACATTAAATTGATCTATCAAACAGCAGAACACATTCTCAGTTGCAAATAATTTGGCAAAATGTTCTGCTTTAATCATTAAAAGTGGACCACTTACAGGATATTTTCAACCCTTTGCTGTTTAAACTACTTTAATAAAAAGATCCGTATCAAGTTCCAAATTTTCATATTTAGAGTATGCATTTCATTTTGCTAAAATTGTTTTCAAATGGCTGGATAATTTTTTGTTTTGAATTCCAAACTGTGTGCACTGTTGAGTTTGACAAATCAAATTCAAGAGCAACAACTTCTTCCCATTTTCTGTTTCTCTAATAATTTTCATATTTCCTCAACACTATACTTTTCACTTGTTGTTCATTTTCACTGTATGATGTAAAAACCATGACTTAATCTTTGCAACAGAATCATGCCAGCTGACTGGAATTTAAAACAAAAATAATGTTCTCAAGCAGAGAGTAACTACACATACATAGGTAACACTAAATATTCAAGGATCCTCAAAAAATAAACTTTCAAGATTGTCATATTCTTAGAACAACGTGCGATTGTTCTGTAATGAGGCATTGTTTAACAGAGTAACCAATTGGCAGTAGCACTAAACAGGCCACAAGGAATGGCTCAATTACATAATCAAATCCTTTCATGTATACATGTGAAATCAATAAGAGTGATATCATATTGTCACCTATGCATCTAGGTTTTAGTTTTATGACCAACTACAAAAGGTTGTTGCCCACACCATTTAGTTCACAGATTACTATGCAGTGTGATAAAATGTCACAATGTAAACTTTTAAAAGAAAGAGCAGAAAGAAACAAATGAATTAAAGTAGACAATGGATCTTAATGCAAATTTTACCGAAACACCCCACTGTGCAAGATGTGAATGGTAACTGTAAAAAAGGTGGCCAACTTATACACTGAGCACTTACAACACAGCCAGTTTGCTGGAAAATTTTATATTATAGCCAAGGTATGCATACACTTATCATTTCATCACAGTGTACTACGCAATATAATAAAATGTCACAAGGTAGAAACGTACAATTTACATACAGATATGAAATGACAATGTAACCATGGTAAAATGGTACAATTTACATGGAGATTTTTCTTAACTGACTTAACTGTAATGTTATGGCCGAGTTGTAATTATTTCCAGTGTCGTTTTAACTGAGCATGACTATACATATATATATATAAATTTTGTTTACTTTATGTTTCATGTGCTATAAAGGAATAAACTATTACTTTTCAGATTGGTGCTGTAGATATGTGGCGCTATTGTAACAGTTATCAATTAAACATTATACGCACATTGTATTACTTAGGGCATGATCTTATTTATTTTTGGATCCATTTTTTTTTATAACTTGGATGGAAGACATTTCAGATATTAAGGCATAATGGTGCTGACCAGCAATTTGGTGTGCCAGCAGTAGCCAGTTTGCCCTTTTTTTTTTAATTAATGTTGAATCCTAATTTTACTAGTTAAATACTAAATTTAAATTTGTATGATCTTATAGCTAAGGAATCATGTTGAAAAAACAATAAAAGAGCAATTTGAAAAGGAACATAAAAGGGTTAGGGAGGAAATGGAAAAAATTCATTCATCCAATGGCCATCTCTCCACTACTTTGTCAGGGGATTTGAATAGACAGATAGCCATAAGAAATGAATATCTCATGCATACCTATTTCTGTAGTCCCAATAACAGTTTTACTATTACTAATTAAATATTTTCAATTTTGGTATATCCCATTTAATTTTGATAAATATGTGACTGAAAGTTAATTTTATTTTATGTTTGGTGCTTAATAGCAAACTGGAATTGGAACCCAAAGTCCAGCAGGTATGCATCAGTATAAAATACTACAGTATTTACCTGAAATCTGCAAAAAACATTGTGGTTGGTGGTCAGTAGGAGAAGAGACTGTATATCAGTCTGCGGCTGAATTTATGGGTTGCAAGAGGTGCTATCTGGCCAATTTGCTGGCCTGGCAGCATTCATAATTATTTTAACTAATTCTAGGTTTTCACAACTCTATGTTAATGTTGGATGAATGGCAAATTTAGATATTAGCAGTTCATTTCAATATTAACTAATAAATTTTTAAATATTAATGTAAAATCATTTTTGATAAGATTAGGATTAAATATAGCTACAGAGAGGAATAAAAAAAAATAAGAAGTTATAATATTATAACAAAAAGGAATATAATATTATATCAAAAAGTAAATAAATAAATAAAATAAATATATATATAGATATATATAAATAAAAATATAAGTAAGATAAAATGTCTCCTAAGTGTTATATTTTAACTACTTCTTCCAAATATTTATCTAATTGCTTTTCAAATCTATGTAAGCTCTCTAACTCTATAAGGTTACTATAAGGTACTACCTTATTCCAACAATTAATTATTCTTAATTAATTACTGTAAATTAAATAGTGTATTTAAATTCATAAAAGAAATTCAAACCAGAGCAGCTTTTTTCTAATGACTGTATATATAAAATAGCATGAAAGTTAAACTATAATAAGGGAACAGAAAGAATGACTCACTTTCTATAAACATTACAAGGCAATACAGAATATTTTAGAAATATATAACATTAAAAAAAAAAGTTCACAGATCCCTTACTCTTGACAATGTTCGAGAAAGAATTGGGTGACCCGGAAGGGCAAATAACTTTTCCACTCCACCAGTTTCTTTCCAGTGCATGAGCCTTTTTGTTGGAGGAGCTAAATCCAGGGTTGTGACAATATCACTAGTATCTGACAGTTGAGCTTTCATTTCTTCTCCAGATATATTTTTGATTTCATCTATTATAAGTTTTCTTTTTCGTCTTTGTTTAACTCTTTCAAACCCTGTCACTAAAAAATATTTCAGTAACCATTAAGTATTTTAAATAAACAAATAATTTCTTAAAAAAACTTAAGTAATTACAATATTATTCACTTTTTAAAATATGTAGAAAGGGCTGTCAGCATGTCTGTTGTGAAACATTATTTCTATAATAAGACTGAGTATTTTTGTAGAACAAGCAAATATCTAAAATAAAAGATATAAATCCTTTCTTTCAGGGTCGGATTAAGGATTAAATAGTCCCACAACAATATTTAAATTTGAGGGCCCTTTAATATATATATGAAATGCCTAATATAGAATTGAGTTTAAACAAGAAGTGTCAGTTGATAGTTGATAGATAAAAATAAGGATGATATGATAGATGCACCTGAATGTGCAAAGTAACAGCAGCAGTAAAAAATGAAAAAGTGTATATATGCATGTGGGAATTAACAGGTCTGATATCAGTGCAAGGATGGAAGTGAAATTTACACAAAATGCCAAAAACTAATAGAGGAAGGATAGTAGAAATCAGAAAAGATGTAGTAGCAAAAAAGAAGGAAAGAATGTGAATATCCTATATGTTATAATGAATTAAGAGAATTAAAGGCTGAATTGAAAAACCAATTAAAGAGGAGGTAGTTGTAAAGTAAAATAATTAATGCAAAATAATTAAACCAACAAAAGGAGAACTAGCCAACATCAGAAATGTGTAGGTAAATTTAGCTATAAGTCAAAAAAAAAAAAAAAAAAAAGAGGAAGCAAATATGCAAAAATCTGATGTTAGCGAAAGTGAATATTGATACATGGTCAGGTATTTCATCAGGGGACTACACCTGATCACGTATCAGCAACTGCATTTTTATACTTGTCCATATAAGTGGAAGAGAAGCAAATTAAAGAATAAATCTAGGTGGGATAAAGCAGCATTACTCTTTCAGAATATGGACAAGGTAGTGTCAGTAATATAAAAATAAGGTAAAATAAAATAAGTGTTCTCAGAGTAGAAAAAAAATAAAAATTTAGAATTTTATGTAGATTTTATGTAATTTTGCAAAAACATATTGGAATTTGGTGGAAAAAGTATATACTTTTGATGAATTAAATGTAGAAAAGCAAATGGTATAAGGCAAGGTATTAAATTGAGGATGGGGAAGGGATAAAGGAGTAATTAAATAGAGACAAAAATAGCGATAGAATGAGGATAGCTGGAATGTTCATATCACCCTCGTATTACACTAATAGCTTTACGAACAGGAAAAAAGTCAGAAGTAGAAAGTAAAAAGATAAAAAGTATAGAAAAAGATATACTTTTTATCTTTTGTGTGTATCACCTGATAATTCATATGCATCGCATTCCACACATTTTTCTTGTCTCTGCCGCAAGTCTCATAAGTTCATCTGACATCCAATTAGGTTTAAACCTTGAACAGTATTTCTTAGTTGGTAGTATGAAAACTCTAGTAGCTTCTATGATTACTTCCCTGAATGTTTTCCATTTACAATTTGCTTTTGGTAACACCATCAGTTGGTTTCACTGCATAGAATTTAAAAACTTTCTGAAACCACTGTAGTCACCCTTATGAAAGCAAAGGCCTTTGATTTTACCCTTGATATTAGTTATTTCTTTAATTAAATTCCACATTAGTACACTATTATTGTTGCCACCCAGTGGTTCTTTTACCTGTAGATTCTTAATGCATGAAGATTTGCTGCTGATAACCAGATCAAGAGTATTGCTTCTTCTTATTGAATTTCTAACATGCTGCTATAGAAAACAGTCATCCAATAAATCTACAAAAGTCTTACTAGTGTGTGAGTGATCAATCCACAATTTGCAGTCAACATTTGGAAAGTTAAAGTCTCCTATTATAAGACATTCTGATTTACTGGCCCACTCTATTTCTCTGTATATTTGTTTGTTATACTCATCACACTAATTAGGCACATAGCACACTCCGACCCTTATTTCTGTTTTCCCAGTGCTTACATCATACGAAACTGACTCAACATTGTACTTGCCACCCATGTCAACTGGATATGGCAGTATGCTAGCATTAGCATTAGTAGAGGCATTTGATGCAAGAAAGCAAGCTTATGCAGCATCAGCCAAAAAAAAAAAAAAAAAAAACCACTTCACCCCTCTTCGTTCAAAATACCTGTCCAACTGAGCCTTAAACTTATTTAGGCTATCAACCTCCACTACAAGGGATGGAAGTGTGTTCCACCCGCTGGCTAAAGGCAAATTTCCGCACGTCTATCCTACATCTGTCTTTCCTCAATTTGAATTTACGCCCTCTCAGGTGATTATTCTGAGCTAGAGGAAGAATCCCATCAGCATTGAGCATGCTCAAACCATTCAAGGCTTTATACACCTCTATCAGATCACCTCGCTGGTGCCTAGTCTCCAGACACTGTAATTTGCAAAACTTAAGCCTTTCTTCGTAAGAGCACCCCTTTGTTCCATTCACTAATCTTGTTGCCCTTCTCTGTACTCGTTCCAGCAGCTCTACTTCCTTCTTGAAATGAGGCCTCCAGACCTGTATACAGTACTCTAGGTGTGGCCTGACCATTGCCTTATACAAGGGAATAATCACCTCCTTATCCCTGCTGGAAAAATTCCTGTATATCATTGACAATACTCCATGAGCTACTCTTGCAGCCCGTCTGCACTGCTCAGAGAACTTCATATCTGCCTGCACAACCACCCCCCAAGTCCCTTTCATTCTCTACCACTGTCAGTGTAGTACCACAGAGTTGATACGTTGCTCTGGGGTTGCTGTTTTCCATGTGTAGTTTGTTTGTTTGTTATTTGGATTTTAGGAGCATTAGCAACTAAGGCCATATTGCTCCGGGCATATATGCGGTGGTCATTCCCTGACCTTTCCGCATCCTCCGTATTTGGTGGTCACGGGCTCGAACCCCGGTCTAATCAAGAAGCGTGTGCTACGCACTGCTGCTCCTGCCCACCTGGCTACGGAGGCGCAGCCCCATGTGTAGTACTTTACATTTGTCAATGTTAAACTTCATTTGCCACCTCTCAGCCCATCTGCTGAACCTTTCCAGATCCTGTTGCAGCAGCATAGTGTCAGTAGTGTCCTTGACAACCCTGCCAACCTTTGTATCATCTGCAAACTTGGACATTAAGCTTGATATACCATCATCAATATCATTTATAAATACAGAAAACAATAATGGACCCAACACTGAGCCCTGAGGGACTCCACTAATAACATTAGTCCACGATGAGCAGTGTCCATTGATTACCACTCTCTGTCTTCTCCCCCTCAAACACCCCTTTATCCATAGCAGCAATTTGCCTCCAGTGTCACACTGCTCCAATTTGTGTAGCAGTCTTCCATGTGCAACAGTATCAAAAGCCTTTCTAAGATCCAAGTATATAATATCAAAGCTATTCCCTGCATCCAGTTCTTTTGTGACTGCATCATAGTATCCAATCAAATTGGTCAGGCAAGACTTCCCCTTAACAAAGCCATGCTGTGTCCGAGCTATAACTGAAGTCTTGTCTAAATGATCCTGCAGTGGTTCTTTAACCAGTGCCTCCATTAATTTTCCTGGAACAGACGTTAAGCTCACAGGTCTATAATTACTTGTGTCAGCCTTTGTGAATTGGGGTCACATTTGCACATTTCCAGTCTATGGGTACCTCCCCTGAGTCCAAGGAAGCTCTCATAATTATGGCTAAGGGTTTGCTTACTTCCTTTGCTGCCTCCTTTAATATAACTGGATAGATCCCATCCACCCCGGGTGCCTTTCTTGTGTTTATCTTCAACAGTTTCTCCTCCACTTTACTCACAGTTATTTCAAGATTCTGTAGCTTACTGCTAGAGTTGAATACACCTCTGGCATTCCTCTCGCTGAATAACTCCTCATGTGTGAATGTCGATGCAAAATATTCTTTTAGTTTGTTAGCTACCTGAGCAGGATCATCAACAGTTGACCCATCAATATCAAGTGGACCAATCTGATTCATCCCCTTCCTTCTAGAGTTTACATAAGTAAAGAACTCTTTGCTGTTTTTCTTTGCATCCCTTGCCAAGGATTTCTCGTAATCTGCCTTCGCCTGCCTAACTTATTTTGTAACTTGGTTGCATATCAAGTTGTATCTATCATAGGCTTCTGTGTCATGTGTTAATTTGTAAGTATCCCATGCATTTTTCTTCTCTGCCATATGCCTCATTAGTTCATCTGACATCCATTTTGGCCTAAACCTTGAACAATATTTCTTAGTTGGTATGTAAAGCCTAGTATCTTCCAAGATAAGTTCTTTGAATGCTTCCCATTTTGAATTTGCTGTTGGTAACATCATCAGTTGGTCTCACTGTATAGAATTTAAATACTGTCTCAGTCCATTGTAGTCGCCTTTACGGAAGCAATAACCCTTCCCTTTACCCCTAATGGTAGTTACCTCTTTGAGTAAATCCCACTTCAGCACACTGTGATCACTGCCACCTAGTGGTTCATTTATCTGCAGATTCTTAATGCATGAAGAATCACTGCTGATAATCAAATCAAGAGTATTACTCCCTCTAGTTGCCTCCCGAACATGCTGATGTAGAAAACAATCATCCAATAAATCCACAAAAGCCCTTCTAGTGTGTGAGTGACCAGCCCCCAAATTCCAGACAATATCTGTGAAATTATAATCTCCCATTATAAGACTCTCTGATTTACTGGCCCACTCTATTTCCCTGTACAGTTTCTTATTATACTCATCAGAGTCATTAGGCCTATAGCACACTCCTACTCTCAATTTTGATCTCCCAATGCTTATGTCACACCAAACTGACTCAACACTGCACTGTCCAGCGATGTCGACTGGCTTCACTTCCTTGGTTTTTATGTGTTTCTTAACTAATAGCATAACCCCTCCACCCTTCCTATCCTGTCTATCCTTTCTATAGATGTTGTACTCCCCAAATTCCAGTTCTGCATCCCTTATATCTGTGTGACGCCACGTCTCTGATATCCCAACAATATCTGCCTTTGATGTTTTGAGCAATACCTCAAATTCATCAAATTTATTTACTAAACTTCTAGCATTGGTGTACACGCAAGTATACCTGCACCTGTTTCTATTCTTAGCTACCCTAACACAACCCATGTTGATAACCAGATCAAGAGTATTGCTTCTTCTTATTGAATTTCTAACATGCTGCTATAGAAAACAGTCATCCAATAAATCTACAAAAGTCTTACTAATGTGTGAGTGATCAATCCACAATTTGCAGTCAACATTTGGAAAGTTAAAGTCTCCTATTATAAGACATTCTGATTTACTGGCCCACTCTATTTCTCTGTATATTTGTTTGTTATACTCATCACACTAATTAGGCCCATAGCACACTCCGACCCTTATTTCTGTTTTCTCAGTGCTTACATCATACGAAACTGACTCAACATTGTACTTGCCACCCATGTCAACTGGATATGGCAGTATACTAAAGTATAGTATCAAGATACTAAAACAAAGTATGCCATAATATTATCTCCTGTAATACTTGGCTCTTTGTCAGGTGCTACAGTTATCAGAGTGTTTGCTTTCTCATGAACTGTGTTTGAGGAAATAGCTCACTTCATGGAAGAGCATACTGTTCTGACCCATGTAGCAATAGAAACCTTTGGAAAAACTGAGACATCTGTTTGGCTAGAAGCTGTTCTGTAGCTTTTGGCAGTAGATGCATATGGGCATACAGGCATACTTGACAGGATTTGTTTTCTTGTTTCAGGATAAGTTACTTTATTTTTTTACCAAGTTTCCATAGTTCACACATCTTAGAGAAAGCCAGATGATTTTTACAATTTTGACAGACAAGGTAAGTGGCAGTACAGTCTGTTTATATTCTTTGGATCCACAGTGAGGGCAGATTCCATTTCCATGATATGTTGCTTGGAAAAATGGGCCACATTTTTGACATTTATAACACCTGCCTGGATTTGGTATGTACAGACAGATTCGGCCTTTAAAGGAGTCAGAATTTTACTATTTGTTGCCATAATGGAATTATTGAAGCCAAAACAAAATACTGATTTAAAACAAATAATGCTTACTAATAAGCATTTTAAGGTGATATACATTCATACAACAACTCAATGGCAGTTACATCTATGTTCATTTCAAAAATGAGCTAAATATTTGCTCTGAGCATGTCTGTAAAGACATGCTCATAGTAATTATGTAAAAAATTATTTCCATAATATTGGTGTAAATACACCAAAGTTTGCCCATAAGTTTAACTACATAAGTAGTGTTAAGGCATTGTTTGATTTTATCTCATATTGTGGCTGCCTTCACAACGAGATACCAGACAGGATTTGACAGGTATTGCACTACTTTGAATAAACAATGCTTCTCTAACTGCTCCATGTTAGGGATCTGGATGTGACTCGTCGGTACATATACACCTCAGTATACTCCGTCGTACTGTATGCCTCGGAAATTTGGGGGTCCGCGGCCCCTACCAACATCAAGCGCGCGTAGTCCGCCGAATACTGGCTCCTTCGTTGGATCATGCAAAAACATCGTCGTCCACCCCAGCAAAGGACAACTGCGATGGTGACGTCACTTCATTTTGCCCGACTTCCAGATCTTGTATTTGAAAAACGCCTTGTTCTCACTGTCAAGATGACAACCGGAATGGGCTCGGAGCCAAGCATCTGGGAACTGTGTGGCTGGAGGATCCCTCTACCTGGACTGAGGTCAGCTCCCACGCTCACAGCTCGCTATAACAGACTATCACTCAGTGACCGCTTTCTCCCCAGGGAGATGCTCCCCACAATCCTTTCAATTGGTGGCGACCTCTGTAGGTTTGTGAAGGATCGTAGGTACCGAAGAGCGATCCTTAAGAGCCTGACCTTGGCCAGGCAAAGTGCACATTGATAAGGGCAGCATAATAATGCCCAATATATTGTAAATAATGTTCAAAGCACGATGTCTTTATGAATATGTTGTAAATAAAGTCAAGAATATCTTTATGAATATAAATATCAATATAACATAATGTAAATCTGAATATCTTTATTATTTCATTGTAAATATTGTGAAAAGCATAATATCCTGTAAATAATCTGACACTAATGGGGGATGAGCCCGAACTTTGATGTGGGCCCCGTCTCCCCAAGGCTATTATTGTCCACCATCCAATGTAAAACCCCTGGCATTGCTGCTGTGAAGGGTCTATTGTATATACCACTTTTGTATACAATAAAGATTATATATATATAATAGAGGAGACTACTGTTATTTATTCTCGGTGGTGGAATTAACTTCACAACCATGATGGCATGTTTGCATTACCAGGGTACCTGCCCGCCCACCGATGAGTAAGCCAATAAGTTCCGAAATGGTGCTGTCTGGGTGGTGGTGCCCACCGAGAATAAATAACAGTAGTCTCCTCTATTAGAGAAGCATTGTTTATTTGAAGTAGTGCAATACTTGGTATCTCATTGTGAAGGTAGCCACAATATGAGATAAAATCAAATGATGCCTTAATACTACATATGTAATTAAACTTATGGGCAAACTATGGTGTATTTACACCAATATTAAAAATTAATTTCAACCCATAATATATTATGTCTGGTGCATTTAGTCTTCTATATCTTAAAAAATTATATAATTTTTAATTATAAAAAATATGTGTAAATCCTATTACAGCTAAAATTCATCTATTTTGACCAACCATCCTAATCATGCTACAGAATTTTGCTGCAACGTGGCTGTTAGTTTATAATTATGGGTCTGTATCCTCATTGTACAGGCTTCCAGTATGGATCTATAACTAATAATGACTTACAGTAACACAAAGCATAATTACAACAGAAAACACATTATTTAACTTGTTAAATAAAAATAAATAAAACACATTACTGAGAGATGGTCTCATTTTTTTTTTAAATTTATTACAAAGGTGATATTATACTTCTTACCAGAAATAACTGCTGTGTCTAATGGAGCCAATGCAAAAGCTTCTGATTGAATGAAACTTGTATCATGGATAGGATCCAAATGTTGAAGCTCATGCATTAATTGTGAAGATGGCCGTGGAGGTAAAACTGGTAATGATGCTGGTGAAGGTAGAGGAGGAGGTAGTGGGGGTGGGGGTGGCAACATCAGTGGAGCAGGTGGCAACTGAGAAGGTTGAGGAGGGGGAGGAGGAGGAGGAGGCATTAGTATAGATCTCCCTTCATCAATAAGTGGATCTACAGGAATATGATTCTGAAGATGAGTTACAGATTCGGGACTGGAAGGAACTGAGAGTGCCCCAACAGATGCAGGACCTAAGTCATCTAGAAATAAAAAGAGAAAAGGAAGAAGAAATATTTACTTTATTTCACTTGATGAGAACTTAATATACTCAGCTTGTAAAATAAAACAAAAAAGATAGCATCTTAATTCCAATGTTACAGGAATTAGAACATTATATAAGAATAAACCGATAGCTTCCATATCACCACCAAATTTGCATCTCTCTTTTAGCTTATGTTTACGATTGAGAACAACCAAAAACTACATGGGGTATAATTAGCATTTGCATTAGCAGATGTATGTGATGCAAGAAAGCAAGCTTATGAAGCATGAGCCAAAAAAAACTTTCCATTTCACCTATTCATTTGCTCCAAAAGTTTGTCAAGTTCTTCCTTGAATTTATTTAAGCTATCAACTTCCACCACAACAACAGATGGAAGTTTGATCCAGCAATCAACCACCCGCTCGCTAAAGTAGTTGTTGTCAAGTAGTTGTAAAGTAGTAGTCAACTAGTAGTTGTTGGTGACTCTATTGTCAGGGAAACGGGAAACATGCTTTGTAAAAAGGATAGGTGGAATAGGACCAGGGTATGTCTGCCAGGGGCAAAAGTTGATGACGTTGTAGAGCGGATATCATCTTTTAAGGGCACAAAAGGTGATATAGTTGTACACGTTGGCACTAATGACATTAAGAGTAGGAGACCGGCGGAATTACTTGACAAGTACAGGTCACTGATGAAAAAAAGCCGTGAATTAGGGTTGAAATTGAAAGTGTCTGCAATTCTGCCCAGACACGATAGGAGGGAGTATATGATGAGAGCCCTGTCAATCAATTCGGCCCTGGAAAGATTGTGCAGGGCTCAAGGGGTAGAATTTTTTTCAGCCTGGTCTGTACTTGTTAACAGGAGAGACTGCTTCTACAGGGATGGGATACACTTAAATAGAAAGGGTGCAAGAATGTTTGCTGATGCTATCGAGGCAATGTTAGGTGGGTCGGAAAACTGCTAGATTGGGGGGATACAAGGACTAATAGATTAACAGTAGCCACTGGCAGAGGTGAAAGTGATTCTTGCACTGCTTCTATTGGAATGAGCCGCAGCCTGGAAAATAAGATGCAGGATATTTCAGAGACTGCTGGGAATCATTGGGGTACAAGTAAACACATGGGTTGTGTTAGGGTAGCTAAGAAAAAGAACAGGTGCATGTATACTTGTGTGTACACCAATGCTAGGAGTTTAGTAAATAAATTTGATGAATTTGAGGTATTGCTCAAAACATCAAAGGCAGATATTGTGGGGATTTCAGAGACGTGGTGTCACACAGATATAAGAAATGCAGAACTGGAATTTGGGGAGTACAATGTGTACAGAAAGGATAGACAGGATAGGAAGGGAGGAGGGGTTATGCTATTAATTAAGAAACACATAAAATCCAAGGAAGTGAAGCCAGTCGACATCGCTGGACAGTGCAGTGTCGAGTCAGTTTGGTGTGACATAAGCATTGGGAGATCAAAATTGAGAGTAGGAGTGTTCTATAGGCCTAATGACTCTGATGAGTATAATAAGAAACTGTTCGGAGAAATAGAGTGGGCCAGTAAATCAGAGAGTCTTATAATGGGGGATTTTAATTTCCCAGATATTGACTGGAATTTGGGGGCTGGTCACTCACACAGTAGCAAGGCTTTTGTGGATTTATTGGATGATTGTTTTCTACATCAGCATGTTCGGGAGGCAACTAGAGGGAGTAATACTCTTGATTTGATTATCAGTAGTGATTCTTCATGCATTAAGAATCTGCAGATAAATGAACCACTTGGTGGCAGTGATCACAGTGTGCTGAAGTGGGAGTTACTCAAAGAGGTAACTACCATTAGGGGTAAAGGGAAGGGGTATTGCTTTCGTAAAGGCGACTACAATGGACTGAGACAGTATTTAAATTCTATACAGTGGGATCAACTGATGATATTGCCAACAGCAAATTCAAAATGGGAAGCATTCAAAGAACTTATCGTGGAAGCTACTAGGCTTTACATACCAACTAAGAAATATTGTTCAAGGTTTAGGCCTAAATGGTTGTCAGATGAACTAATGAGGCATATGGCAGAGAAGAAAAATGCATGGGATACATACAAATTAACACGTGACACGGATGCCTATGATAGATACAAGTTGATCTGTAACCAAGTTACAAAGGAGGTTAGGCAGGCGAAGGCAGATTACGAGAGATCCTTGGCAAGGGATGCGAAGAAAAACAGCAAAGAGTTCTTTACTTATGTAAACTCTAGAAGGAAGGGGATGAATCAGATTGGTCCACTTGAGATCGATGGGTCAACTGTTGATGACCCTGCTCGGGTAGCTAACAAACTAAATGAATATTTTGCATCGACATTCACACACGAGGAGTTATTCAGCGAGGGGAATGCCAGAGGTGTATTCAACTCTAGCAGTAAGCTAGAGAATCTTGTAATAACTGAGAGCAAAGTGGAGGAGAAATTGTTGAAGATAAACACAAGAAAGGCACCTGGGGTGGATGGGATCTATCCAGTTATATTAAAGGAGGCAGCAAAGGAGGTAAGCAAACCCTTAGCCATAATTATGAGAGCTTCCTTGGACTCAGGGGAGGTACCCATTGACTGGAGATGTGCAAATGTGACCCCAATTCACAAAGGGGGATCAAAGGCTGACACAAGTAATTATAGACCTGTGAGTTTAACTTCTGTTCCCGGAAAATTAATGGAGGCACTGGTGAAAGAAGCACTGCAGGATCATCTAGACAAGACTTCAGTTATAGCTAGGACACAGCATGGTTTTGTTAAGGGGAAGTCTTGCCTGACCAATTTGATTGGATACTATGATGCAGTCACACAAGAACTGGATGCAGGGAATAACTTTGATATTATATACTTGGATCTTAGAAAGGCTTTTGATACTGTTGCACATGGAAGACTGCTGCACAAATTGGAGCAGTGTGGCATTGGAGGCAAGTTGCTGCTATGGATAAAGGGGTGGTTGAGGGGGAGAAGACAGAGAGTGGTAATCAATGGACACTGCTCATCGTGGACTAATGTTATTAGTGGAGTCCCTCAGGGTTCAGTATTGGGGCCTTTATTGTTTTCTGTATTTATAAATGATATTGATGATGGTATATCAGGCTTAATGTCCAAGTTTGCAGACGATACGAAGGTTGGCAGGGTTGTCAAGGACACTACTGACACTATGCTGCTGCAACAGGATTTGGAAAGGTTGAGCAGATGGGCTTCGAGGTGGCAAATGAAGTTTAACATTGACAAATGTAAAGTACTACATATGGGAAACAGCAACCCCAGAGCAACGTATCAACTCTGTGGTACTACACTGACAGTGGTAGAGAATGAAAGGGACCTGGGGGTGGTGGTGCAGGCAGATATGAAGTTCTCTGAGCAGTGCAGACGAGCTGCGAGAGTAGCTCATGGTGTATTGTCAATGATATATAGGAATTTTTCTAGCAGGGATAAGGAGGTGATTATTCCCTTGTATAAGGCAATGGTCAGGCCACACCTAGAGTACTGTATACAGGCCTGGAGGCCTCATTTCAGGAAGGATGTAGAGCTGCTGGAACGAGTACAGAGAAGGGCAACTAGATTGGTGAATGGGACAAAGGGGTTCTCTTACGAAGAAAGGCTTAAGTTTTGCAAATTACAGTGTCTGGAAACTAGGCACCAGCGGGGTGATCTGATAGAGGTGTACAAAGCCTTGAATGGTTTGAGCATGCTCAATGCTGATGGGATTCTTCCTCTAGCTCAGAAAAATCACCTGAGAGGGCATAAATTCAAATTGAGGAAAGACAGATGTAGGATAGATGTGCGGAAATTTGCCTTTAGCCAGCGGGTGGTTGGTGGGTGGAACAGACTTCCATCCCCTGTCGTGGAAGTTGATAGCCTAAATAAGTTTAAGGCTCAGCTGGACAGGTATTTCGAACGAACAGAGGGGTGAAGTGGAAGTGGTTATTTTTATTTATTTATGTTACTTTTTTTTTTTTTTTTTTTTTTTGGCTGATGCTGCATAAGCTTGCTTTCTTGCATCAAATGCCTCTACTAATGCTAATGCTAATGCTAATGCTAAAGGCAAATTTCTGCACATCTATTCTGCAACTGTCTTTCCTCAATTTGAATTTATGCCTCCTCAAGTGCATAATCTAAGCAAGAGGAAGAATCCCATCAGCACTTACTGAAATCATTCAAAGCCTTATATACCTCAATCAGATTGCCTCACAAGTGCCTAATCTCCAGATGCTGCAATTTGCAGAACTTAAGCCCTTCTTGGTAAGAACACCCTCTGTTTCCCTCACCAATCACGTTGCCCTTCTCTGAACTCTTTCCACCAGCTCTATATCCTTCGTAAAATGAGGCCTCCAGATCCGTATGCAGTACTCAAGGTGTATTTATACTATAATATTATGCTATATACATAAATATTATATATACAGGAATACCTCGCATAGCGCAGTTAATTTGTGCCAAAAAAACACCATGCTATGCGAAACCATGCTGATCGAGGTATTATTAGTAGTTATTTTAATGTAATGCATACCAACAATTTGATTATATGGGTCGAGTTGCAAAAATATATAGGTGTTTGTTTACTATAAATTGATGTACATGAAGTTCTTGCAAAAAAAGAAACTAAAATGATAAAAATTAAAAATACTAGTAAGTACAGTACAAATGATTTTTATTGCAGTATGCACATACCAAAAGAATATAAGTGAAGTATGTACTGTATTTTTATTTTGAAAAATAACTTATCAGCTTAGTTTTCACAGTTTTTTTTCTTCTTTTTATCTGCATACATCTCTTTATAACATCAAATGTTATTTTGCGATGCCTGCCTTACTTTCATACTTTGTTCAATGTTTGGATCTGCTGTCATTACCAATTCACAAACTTCATCTACTTTAGCAATCAACGTTAACAATTCATCAATTGTGAATTCTTTCGTGGATGTAACATTTTCTTCTTCTTCTTGATTTTCTTCTTCTTCATATAAGTGTTGCTGCTCAATTTCCACAAGTGTTTCATCAGCGAGGTCATCGGAATGAGAGTAAATGCATTGATACACACTGTCACAATCCAAAGTTTCAAATCCAAGATGATCTTTCCCAAGTTGCACAATGTTTTCCGAAACTGGTAGATTTGAAACTGGTACAATTAACATTGGCGCAATTCAGTAAAAGATTTTTCCAAACAGCTCTCATGTTGTTCACAGTTACTTCAAACCATGATTCACGTTATGTTTTCAATGGTATTTCAGATATTGTAACGTTTCCAAAATTCACATAATGATATGGCATTTTCTCCCATTGTTACATTAATGGCTTATCCAAAGGTATGTCTCAAATAAAAAGCCTTAAATTTGGCAATGACGCCCTGATCCATTGGTTGTAACAAAGAAGTTGTATTCAGTGACAGAAAAATAAATTTGACATTTCTGTTTAGGTCCGTAAGATAAGTAGGATGACCTGGCGCATTGTCTAATAGTAACAGAATTTTAAAGTCTATATTATTTGGATTTTAAATTTAAGTCTTTGCAATAGTGTTTAACTGTAGGGCAAAAATAATTTACAAACCAATCTTCAAAGAGCTGTTTCATTACCCAGGCTTTCCTATTTGACCGCCATATAACAGGAAGAGTATTTTTTTTTTTGAAAAGATTTTTAGAGTCCTTGGATTTTATGATTTATATACCAGCATAGGCTTTAATTTAAAGTCACCAGATGTGTTTCCACCTAGTAAAAGGGTTAATCGATCTTTGGCGACTTTATATTCTGGTTGGGTTGATTCTTTTTCAGCCAAATAAGTGCATGACGGTATCTTCTTCCAAAATAATCCCATTTCATCCACATTGAAAATTTGTTCATCCTTGTAACCATTACCTTCAATCAGTTTTTTTAGATCATCACGAAATCTTGCAGCTGCTTCATTGTCAGCACTGGCACTCTCAGCACTAAGTCGAACATTGTGGAGCCCCATACATTTTTTAAACCTATGCACAGCTTGCACAAAAACTTTCCTCTTCCTTGCCATTTTCTTTTGTTAGTAGTGAATAGAGACTGCTTGCTTTAGCTTCAATCATCATCTGACTTAACTGAATTCTTTTCTGGTTACAGCCTTCAATCCATAACATTAACAGATGTTCCATATCATCCATTTCAGAGCTACAATTTTTATAAGATGCTGTTGCCATTCCATGTTCTTTTATTTTATCTTTATTCTTTAGAAGTGTTCGTTCATATTCTTGTCCCGTGCTATCTTAGCATATGATACACCATTTTCATATTGTTTTATAATTTCTAGTTTATCATCTAGTGTCAACCATTTACGTTTAGAAGAACACTCAGTGCCATTACATTTCTTCTTTCCACTCATTTTTGCATATAAAGGTGTAACATTTTTAAAAAATAATCTTTAATAAAAATACACAGCGAAAAATATTTTTATAGCTTATGCACAGTCAATGACCTCACCGCTCGGAATCTAGAGTGATTACTAATGTATGAATGCTAGCAGAGTCCGTATATAATGGGAGTAGCGACAACAGTCAGCATAGCCTTGAATTCATAATGCATTGGCCTACGTGCTGGCATTATAATGCATACATACATATCAAATGTATTGGTGCATAACGCAGTTAATTTTTTTTCTATTTGTAAACCGTGCTATAGTGAAACCCGCGCTGTTTGAACTGTGCTGTGTGAAGTATTCCTGTGTATATGTATATATATATATATATATATATATATATATATATAATAATTAATAATAATAATAAAATTCTTTATTCATAAAATTGTACAATGATACGATTCCCATTACAGGCATCCAAAGGAATCTATCAATCTAATTGGAGCCATTATATTTACTTACATAAAAAACTGATAAAACGGAATACACAGAACATCCATCTATAGAATACACAGAACATCCATCCATATAATAAAGGAAAAGCTAAGGAGCAAGCAAAGCAAGAGGGGGTTCTTCCTGAAATACCTTCATACACAAAAAGTAAATCAAGAACATGAATGTACTCTTGTTGAAACTAGCACTGGAGGAGCTGAATGTGGTGCTCCTACTACAAATGATATGTACTCTAAGACAGAAGTGTCACAATATTTGTAGAAAACACACAGAAGAAAAAGAGGATGTCAAGAAAAGTGAGAGTACTGCAAAGTCTGGAAAAGAAGATGGTACTGTGCCTGACTTGAATTACAGTGACCCTGCCAAATGGCCCTACTGTTGCAGTGATAATTTGCGACAGCTTATAATACAACATGGACCACAGCAGGTTGTATCACATGATTTTCCCAAAGACTCAAAAAACAAAAGATTTTCTCCTATACACTACAAGAGGAGACTAGCAAATGGTGAAGAAGTGTGCTGTCAATGGTTGATATATTCAACCTCAAAAGATGTTTTTTTTGTTTTTGCTGTAAGTTGTTCAGCAAAAAAAAATGGTGCATCATCTCTACACGAAACAGGTTCAAAAGATCGGAAGAACATTGAAGCAATTCTTTCTTCACATGAGCAGAATACTGACCATTTAAAAAACGATCAAGCCTGTGGTGAACTTGAATTGCACTTATCTAAAGGAAAAACAATTGATGCTAATAGCCAGCAGAAAATTAGGCAAGAAGAACAATATTGGTGACAAATCTTGCAATGCCTGATTGCTTCGGTCAGAGTTCTTGGCATGCAAAACTTCTCATCCGGCGATACAAATGAAAAGTTGTACAGTGCTAGCAATGGAAATTTTTTAAAGTCCGCACAATATTTAGCCCTTTTTGATCCTATCATAAATGAACACGATCCTATCATGTAGAGTTAAAGATCAAGAAAGAATGGTTCACTACCTAGGAAAAGATATCCAAAATGAGCTTATATAGCTTCTAGTCAGTGCTATAAAGCAGCAAATTTTAACACATGCAAACTCAGCCAAATACTACTCAATTATTCTCGACTGCACACCTGATGTTAGTCATATTGAGCAAATGACAATGATTTTACGTTTTGTTGATGTAATCACACCATCAGATGATGAGATGTCTGAGCCTGAAGTAATAAGAGAACAGTTCTTGGGATTTATTCCGCTAAAGAAGACTACAGGTGTCTTATAGGAGAAGCTCTTCTTGAACAGCTTGAGCAAATGGGATTACAAATTGAAAATCTGTGTGGTCAAGGTTATGATAATGGGAGTAACATGAAGGGCAAAGAAAATGGCATACAAAAGAGAGTCCTGAACATAAACCCATGTGCCTTTTTTGTGCCCTGCAATACACACTGGTAGTCAATGATGCTGCTAGGTGTTGTCTGGAAGCATCTAGTTTCTTCATTTTGGTTCAATAGATCTATAATTATTTCTCTGCATCGACTAAGCATTGGAAAATTCTAACTGGCCATATAGTTAGAATTCTTGGTACTCCAAGAGCCCTACACAGATATGGGTAGGGTTCAAGGATACCCAAGGGGCTATAAAATAATAGAATACACCTCAGGTGTCCCTTTGATAGCAATAGTAGTTAAAAATACTGATCTTACAGTCACAAAGGTGGGTCACCTCTGCTCTCCAATGGTAGTGTGTGCCCATATCACCAGTGCTGTAGGACAGTTTTACATTATTTCACTATATTCTAGCCCAGGTGAAGATATAAATCCAGCTATTGAATACCTACAAGCAATCATAGACTTGTTACCTACTGCAAATATCATAGTGTGTGCTGATGTCAACTGCCAATCAGCCTTATGGTATAGCTGTACGGAAGACAGAACAGGCACACAATGGCCAGATACTTTCAGATTATATAGCCACCTCACCCTTTCAAGTGCTAAACCAACCAAATAACCTCCTAACTTTTAGCAGTACCATGGAGGAGAGTGACATTGATTGGTGGCAAGAGTTACTCTTGCCACCAATTCAATAGCTTATAAAATTACAGACTGGTGTGTCCAGCCGGTCTGGACCACATCGGATCATAGAGCCATCACCTTCAAAATAAACAGGCAATTACAAACACCCCAACACTCCTTGTTGGATATCAAAAGGTATAACCTCAAAAAGGCAAACTGGCAGATTTTTGCAGAACATACAGCAGCTCAGCTGCAAAGACAGGAAAATGAGAGGTCTAGTTCAAGAAACTGTAGCCCGGACAAGCAAGCACTGACTACGACAAACATTTTAACAAAAATATCTCATTGACCTATATCTCATGCAATAGACCTGTCTATCCCATGGAAAAAATTGAGGAAGCAGGCAGTCCCCTGGTGGTTCCCTGAACTGACTATACTCAGGAAAAGAGTGCACCAGGTGAGGAGAAATTTTCAAAGAGCCAGAACGTCTTGGCCACAAAATGAGGTGGATGAACTGAGAGATTCTTATAGAACTCTCAGGAATCAGTATACAGCCCTCATAAGAGACAAAAAAAAGGAATGCTGGAGGCACTTGGTGGAAACAACTGGAAACAATAACCATTGGGGAATTGTCTACAGAATAGTGACCAACAAGCTGCCAAGAGGAGATGTCTTAGAAACAACTGTCAAACCAGATGGAACCCCAAGTCTGTGTTGGGCAGACTCTGTAAATAACATCCTAGACAATATTATTCAAACTGAAACTGAGGATCTTTCCCCCAACCAGCTGGACATTATAAAAGAAAACACTGAATATGACAATGCCAATAATGAATCTCTGTTCACTATACAAGACTTAGAAATAGAACTATCTAAAACCAAAAACAATAAATGCCCAGATTTTGATCTCTTAGAGGTTGAGATTATTAAAAAATTAGCAGAAATAGCACCAGACAAATTAATAGCACTATATAATAACTGTATGACAGAAGGTATATTCCCAAAAATATGGAAAAAAGCAGTGTTAAGATTAATTCTCAAAAACCCTAAAAAACTCCCTACTGATCCCAAATCATATAGACCAATAGTCCTACTCCCTGTACTAGGGAAAATATATGAAAGACTAATACATAGCATATTGGCTCAATACTATACAGAAGCAGGTTTACATTCCAACAATCAGTATGGTTTTAAGTAGGGCAACTCTATGGAGGATGCTATGCACCAACTACTGACAACAGTTAAAAACACAGAGGAGAAATATATGCTCGCAATATCCATTGACTTTGCTGGAGCATTTGACTCACTCTGGTGGCCTAGTGTCCTTAGGAGACTCCGCCAGGCAAATGCCCCATAAAACCTCTATAAGGTAATAAACAGCGAGACAGAAGTGTCTCAGTATGCACAAGGTTCCAGGAATTAGCACGCCATGTGAATAAAGGCTGAAAAGAAGAAAGGGCCAAGGATTCAACCCGCAGGGTTGAATCCTTGGCCCTTTCTTCTGGAACATTGTTCTGGACGAATTTCTGACCTTGGATCTGGGCCCCGCGGAAAGCCTGGCCTTTGCAGATGGCATGATTTTCCTTGTAAAAGGTAACACACGAGTGGCTGTAGAGCAAAGATCAAATGCCCTCTTGCAGCCTCAGGAGTGGGCACAAATGCACATGCTCAAAATATCGCCTTAAAAAACCAAACAAATACTTCTAAAAGGCAATTTGGACATAAGAAGACATCACAAATCAAAATTAACACAACCACTATAAAAATGGTAACAGAACTAAAATATCTTGGAGTGGTCTTTGATCAAAATTAACTTTTTACCCCCATTTGATCTACTTGGCGAAAAAAGTGAGAAATTATGCAGGTATGATTGCGAGGATCAGTCGAGCAGACTGGGGACTCAAAAGAAAGACCCTGACAATCATATACCGTGCAATGTTCCTACCTGTTATCACCTAAGGAGCTGGTGCGTGGTTCACCCACTCGGCCATAGTAAGAAATAGGAATAAATTAGAATCAATACAAAGGACAATACTACTCACTATTACCAGAGCATGTTGCACAGTAAGCACACCTGCAATACAGTTGCTGGCCGGAGCTCTCCCACTTTACCTGGAAGTAGCCAAAAGAGGCTTATATTATAGATTTAAAACGGGCATACCCACAGAATTTCAGGGGATAGCCCTTGATACAACCAACATCTTCAATGATGAAAAAAAAAATAGCTACAAAGCTCCATGAGCTATGGCAAACAAAGTGGGAGCAGGAAACCAGAGGTCTGGTTACCAAATGGTTTCTGCCACAGGTGTCAATGGTTAGCCCAAAGCCACCTAAGTGGTATGCCCCTGGACTTTTTACAACATTTATATTAGCATTAGCATTAGCATTAGTAGAGGCATATGATGCAAGAAAGCAAGCTTATTCAGCATCAGCCAAAAAAAAAAAAAAAAAACCCTCTCCCATTTCACCCCTCCGTTCGTTCGAAATACCTGTCCAGTTGAGCTTTAAATTTGTTTAGGCTATCAACTTCAACAACAAGTGATGGAAGTCGGTTCCACCAACCAACCACCCGCTGGCCAAAGGCAAATTTCCGCACATCTATCCGACATCCGTCCTTCCTCAATTTGAATTTATGCCCTCTGAGGTGATTATTCTGAGAAAGATGAAGAATCCCATTGGCATTGAGCATGCTCAAACCATTCAAAGCCTTATACACCTCTATCAGATCACCTCGCCGGTGCCTAGTCTCCAGACTCTGTAATTTGCAAAACTTAAGCCTTTCTTCGTAAGAGCAACCCTTTGTTCCATTTACTAATCTTGTTGCCCTTCTCTGTACCCGTTCCAGCAGCTCTACATCCTTCTTGAAATGAGGCCTCCAGACCTGTATACAGTACTCAAGATGTGGCCTAACCATTGCCTTATACAAGGGAATAATCACCTCCTTATCCCTGCTAGAAAAATTCCTGTATATCATTGACAAGACACCATGAGCTACTCTTGCAGCTCGTCTGCACTGCTCAGAGAACTTCATATCTGCCTGCACAATTACCCCCAGGTCCTTTTCATTCTCCACCACTGTCAGTGTAGTACCGCAGAGTTGATACATTGCTCTGGGGTTACTGTTACCCATATGTAGTACTTTACATTTGTCAATGTTAAACTTCATTTGCCACCTCTCAGCCCATCTGTTCAACCTTTCCAGATCCTGTTGCAGCAGCATAGCGTCAGTAGTGTCCTTAACGACCCTGCCAACCTTTGTATCATCTGCAAACTTAGACATTAAACTTGATATCCCATCATCAATATCATTCATAAACACCGAAAACAACAATGGACCCAACACTGAACCTTGAGGAACTCCACTAATAACATTAGTCCACGTTGAGCAGTGTCCATTGATTACCACTCTCTGTCTTCTGCCACTCAACCATCCCCTTATCCATAGCAGCAATTTGCCTCCAATGCCACACTGCTCCAATTTGTGCAGCAGTCTTCCATGTGCAACAGTATCAAAAGCCTTTCTAAGATCCAAATATATAATATCAAAGTTATTCCCTGCATCCAGTTCTTTTGTGACTACATCATAGTATCCAATCAAATTGGTCAGGCAAGACCTGCCCTTAACAAAACCATGCTGCGTCTGAGCTATAACTGAATTCTTGTCTAGATGATCCTGCAGTGCTTCTTTAACCAGTGCCTCCATTAATTTACCTGGAACAGAAGTTAAACTAACAGGTCTATAATTACTTGTGTCAGCCTTTGATCCTCCTTTGTGAATTGGGGTTACATTTGCACATCTCCAGTCTATGGGTACCTCCCCTGAGTCCAAAGAAGTTCTCATAATTATGGCTAGGGGTTGCATACTTCCTTTGCTGCCTCCTTTAATATAACTGGATAGATCCCATCCACCCCAGGTGCCTTTTTTATGTTTATCCTCAACAATCTCTCCTCCACTTTCCTCTCGGTTATTACAAAATCATCCAGCTCACTGCCAATGTTTACTTTACCTACATCATTCTCCTTCCTGAATAACTCCTCATGCGTGAATGCAGATGCAAAATACTCGTTTAGATTGTTAGCCACCTGAGCAGGATCCTCAACTGTTGAACCATCAATATCCAGTGGACCAATCTGATTCATCCCTTTCCTTCTCGAGTTCAAGTATGTAAAGAACTCCTTTCTGTTTTTCTTTGCATCCTTTGCCAAGGATTTTTCGTAGTCTGCCTTTGCCTGCCTAATCTCCTTTGTGACTTGGTTACAGACCAACTTATATCTATCATAGGCTTCCATGTCACCCATTAATTTGTATGTATCCCATGCATTTTTCTTCTCTGCCACATGTCTCATTAGTCCATCTGACAACCATTTAGGCCTAAACCTTGAACAATATTTCTTAGTTTGTATGTAAAGCCTGGTAGCCACCAAGATTAGTTCCTTGAATGCTTCCCATTTTGAGTTTGCTGTTGGTAACATCATCAGTTGGTCCCACTGTATAGAATTTAAATACTGTCTCAGACCATCATAGTCGCCTTTACGAAAACAAAAGCCCTTCCCTTTACCTCTGATGGTAGTTACCTCCTTGAGTAAATCCCACTTCAACACACTGTGATCACTGCCACCTAGTGGTTCATTTATCTGCAGGTTCTTAATGCATGAAGAATCACTACTGATAATCAGATCAAGAGTATTGCTCCCTCTTGTTGCCTCACGAACATGCTGATGTAGAAAACAATCATCCAATAAATCCACAAAAGCCTTGCTAGTGTGCGAGTGACCAACCCACAAATTCCAGTCAATATCTGGGAAATTAAAATCCCCCATTATAAGACTCTCTGATTTACTGGCCCACTCTATTTCCTTGTACAATATATTATTATACTCATCAGAGTCATTAGGCCTATAGCACACTCCTACTCTCAATTTTGATTTCCCTATGCTTATGTCACACCAAACTGACTCGACACTGCCCTGTCCATCGATGTCAACTGGCTTCACTTCCTTTGACTTTATGTGTTTCTTAATTAATAGCATAACCCCTCCTCCCCTCCTGTCCTGTCTATCCTTTCTATATACATTGTATTCCCCAAATTCCAGTTCCGCATTACTTATATCTGTGTGACACCACGTCTCTGATATCCCAACAATATCTGCCTTTGATGTTTTGAGCAATACCTCAAATTCATCAAATTTATTTACCAAACTCCTAGCATTGGTGTACACGCAGGTATACATGCACCTGTTTCTATTCTTAGCTACCCTAACACAACCCATGTGTTTACTTGTAACGCAATGACTACCAGCAGTCTCTGAAATATCCTGCATCTTGTTTTTCAGACTTCTGCTCATTTGAATAGAAGCAGTGCAAGAATCACTTCCACCTCTGCCAGTGGCTACTGTTAATCTATTAGTCCTTGTATCCCCCCCAACTAGCAGTTTTCCGACCCACCTAACACTGCCTCGACAGCATCAGCAAAAATTCTTGCACCCTTTCTATTTAAGTGTATCCCATCCCTGTAGAAGCAATCTCTCCTGTTAACAAGTACAGTCCAGGCTGAAAAAAATTCTACCCCTTGAGCCTTGCACAATCCCTCCAGGGCCGAATTGATCGACAAGGCTCTCATCATATACTCCCTCCTATCGTGTCTGGGCAGAATTGCAGACACTTTCAAGTTCAAACCTAATTCACGGCTTTTTTTCAACAGTGACCTGTACTTGCTAAGTAATTCCGCCGGTCTCCTACTCTTAATATCATTAGTGCCAACGTGTACAACTATATCACCCTTTGTGCCCTTAAAAGATGATATCCGCTCTACAACGTCATCAAACTTTGCCCCTGGCAGACATACCCTGGTCCTATTCCACCTATCCTTTTTACATTGACAGGTCATGGCTCCCTAAAGGCGAAACTAACCTCCTTAGGGCTGACTGATGACCCAAACTGCACCTGTGGCGAGAGTGAAGACTGGGCACACATTCTATATGAATGTATAATATATGACGTCCCCATAACAGAGCTAATGGCATAGATTGGCCCCTTTCCCATGCCATCACAGAAGAGGAAAATTATAAAGCCTTTACATCTTTCACACAGAAAGTATCTGAAATGTGCAGAACAATTCAAAGAATGGCAATTCAGCCCCTCAGAAATTAAACAATAATCAATAGTTAAAATTGCCCAAGTTTCCCACCACGCCCAGGCGATGACTTAAAAACTGTCAGGATAGCACTATTGAACAATTAGACTTTACACCAGCCGGTATTCAAATAAACAGATTCCAATCTTGCAACTAAAACACTTTATTTACAATAAAATAAAATAAAATAAAATGAAATAAAATATATAGTAGTCTAAAACTGATGTGATTTAATTTACAATAAAATACAAAAATATAAAATATGTTGATAAAAGCAATAAAATCAATTAATAAAATAAAATACCGTAACAACTGTAGCTTTCAGAGATAGCAATCCCCTTTCTCAACAGCATATTTCTACTGTGTGGCACATCCTTAAGTAGCAGATCCACGGCACTCATCACATGGTTCCTCGGGAGTAAGGCCGGAATTTCCCATTTATGCACCAGAAATGGCTCGGGCGCGCGCTAGCTGAAACCGTTCATCTCGCCCAAGAACCACGGTTTCCAAGAGGGGATGTAAACGTACACCCTTGTCTCTATTAATGGAATTGCTAGCTGCCCCAATACGTAAACTCTCAAGCCATTTACAGTCCCAGAACCCCTGTGCATGATCCGTGATGACAGCATCCTCCGGGGAGATTTGATGCTGCTTCTCCCCGGAGGATGCTGTCATCACGGATCATGCACAGGGGTTCTGGGACCGTAAATGGCTTGAGAGTTTACGTATTGGGGCAGCTAGCAATCCCATTAATAGAGACAAGGGTGTACGTTTACTCCTCTCTTGGAAACCGTGGTTCTTGGGCGAGATGAACAGTTTCAGCTAGCGCGCGCCCGAGCCATTTCCGGTGCATAAATGGGAAATTCCGGCCTTACTCCTGAGGAACCATGTGATGAGTGCCGTGGATCTGCTACTTAAGGATGTGCCACACAGTAGAAATATGCTGTTGAGAAAGGGGATTGCTATCTCTGAAAGCTACAGTTGTTACGGTATTTTATTTTATTAATTGATTTTATCGCTTTTATCAACATATTTTATATTTTTGTATTTTATTGTAAATTAAATCACATCAGTTTTAGACTACTATATATTTTATTTCATTTCATTTTATTTTATTTTATTGTAAATAAAGTGTTTTAGTTGCAAGATTGGAATACCGGCTGGTGTAAAGTCTAATTGTTCAATATGAATTGTCCCAGCCTTGTAGGCCTATTTAGAGAGGATAGCAGTATTCTGTGCCCTGACAGAAACTTGACACGACAAAACTCCCCAGGACTACCCTGCCATGTGTAGGAACCTGGAGCCCCCCCCACACCAAATAAGTAACCATGTAGGGGAGGGAGATGTACAGGCAGCCAGGGAAGCAGATTAGCTGAAAAATATCAGTAAGCTGGTAGCAAGGGGATGCAATGTAGAATGGAAGAAGAATGAATGAATGAGAATGAAAGACAGAATGAATAGGTTGGGCACTGAGTGAACTAGGAATTATGGTAAAAGGGAATAAATGGCAGTTTTGGTGAAAGAAAGAGTGACCTAGCATGAAGGAAAGAGAGAATGAATGGGAATGAGTGGAAGATGTAATTCTTTCAGCAAATGTAATTGGCTGAAAGAATACAAAGTTAAAAATAACTTACACTACTTTATATATACTAACAAACATTTACTAACCACATAAACACTATCACTGCATTCTACCCTGTCCTGCAAAAAAAAAAAAAAAAAAAACTTGCGGCTGAGGTGCCCAGAGAGTGCAGTACAGAAAGCAAGAGTCGAAAAATGAAATGAGAGCTAGAAGAATGAATGAAAGTGTAAATGTGTCAGAAAAAGAACACAAACCATAAATGCTACAATTAAGTACACACTAACCCGAAGTTTTAATTAGTATTTAAATTTACATTACACATCATTGCATCCCACCCTGGTGTTTGAGAAAAAGATGAATGAGTGTGAGTGAAAAAAAATTATAATAAAATAAAATAATAAAAAAATATATATAAAACTTGGGGGGAAAAAAAAAAAAGAATGCAAGTAGAGTGAGAATGCAGATTATTAGCATTAGTAGAGGCATATGATGCAAGAAAGCAAGCTTATTCAGCATCAGCCAAAAAAAAAAAAAAAACCTTTCCTATTTCACCCCTCCGTTCGTTCGAAATACCTGTCCAGTTGAGCTTTAAATTTGTTTAGGCTATCAACTTCAACAACAAGTGATGGAAGTCGGTTCCACCAACCAACCACCTGCTGGCCAAAGGCAAATTTCCGCACATCTATCCGACATCCGTCCTTCCTCAATTTGAATTTATGCCCTCTGAGGTGATTATTCTGAGAAAGATGAAGAATCCCATTGGCATTGAGCATGCTCAAACCATTCAAAGCCTTATACACCTCTATCAGATCACCTCGCCGGTGCCTAGTCTCCAGACTCTGTAATTTGCAAAACTTAAGCCTTTCTTCGTAAGAGCAACCCTTTGTTCCATTTACTAATCTAGTTGCCCTTCTCTGTACCCGTTCCAGCAGCTCTACATCCTTCTTGAAATGAGGCCTCCAGACCTGTATACAGTACTCAAGATGTGGCCTAACCATTGCCTTATACAAGGGAATAATCACCTCCTTATCCCTGCTAGAAAAATTCCTGTATATCATTGACAAGACACCATGAGCTACTCTTGCAGCTCGTCTGCACTGCTCAGAGAACTTCATATCTGCCTGCACAATTACCCCCAGGTCCTTTTCATTCTCCACCACTGTCAGTGTAGTACCGCAGAGTTGATACATTGCTCTGGGGTTACTGTTACCCATATGTAGTACTTTACATTTGCCAATGTTAAACTTCATTTGCCACCTCTCAGCCCATCTGTTCAACCTTTCCAGATCCTGTTGCAGCAGCATAGCGTCAGTAGTGTCCTTAACGACCCTGCCAACCTTTGTATCATCTGCAAACTTAGACATTAAACTTGATATCCCATCATCAATATCATTCATAAACACCGAAAACAACAATGGACCCAACACTGAACCTTGAGGAACTCCACTAATAACATTAGTCCACGTTGAGCAGTGTCCATTGATTACCACTCTCTGTCTTCTGCCACTCAACCATCCCCTTATCCATAGCAGCAATTTGCCTCCAATGCCACACTGCTCCAATTTGTGCAGCAGTCTTCCATGTGCAACAGTATCAAAAGCCTTTCTAAGATCCAAATATATAATATCAAAGTTATTCCCTGCATCCAGTTCTTTTGTGACTACATCATAGTATCCAATCAAATTGGTCAGGCAAGACCTGCCCTTAACAAAACCATGCTGCGTCTGAGCTATAACTGAATTCTTGTCTAGATGATCCTGCAGTGCTTCTTTAACCAGTGCCTCCATTAATTTACCTGGAACAGAAGTTAAACTAACTGGTCTATAATTACTTGTGTCAGCCTTTGATCCTCCTTTGTGAATTGGGGTTACATTTGCACATCTCCAGTCTATGGGTACCTCCCCTGAGTCCAAAGAAGCTCTCATAATTATGGCTAGGGGTTTGCATACTTCCTTTGCTGCCTCCTTTAATATAACTGGATAGATCCCATCCACCCCAGGTGCCTTTTTTATGTTTATCCTCAACAATCTCTCCTCCGCTTTCCTCTCAGTTATTACAAAATCATCCAGCTCACTGCCAATGTTTACTTTACCTACATCATTCTCCTTATGAATGAAGTAAATGTGTGTCTCTCCCACCCCTTCGCCTGGTGGGTTCCTGCTGCCAGCTGACATATCCCACCCCCAGAGCGGAATGGGCAGCTTGACCTTCTTACCGGATTTGACACTGCATAGACATGACAACCATCATCGACAAAGACATACTGCGACTTTGCTGCCAACATGCCATTGTCGATCTGAAATGGGTACTCTAACCCAGTTCCCTTTAAAACCCCATCCTAAGACGGCGGCGGGAGGGGGGGTCAGACAGATGTCTGTCCCCCTGCACCCCAATACTTCACCTGGTGGAGCTCATCTCCACTGACCTCTTTGGGGATGCCTACTCTATAGTCCCTATTCTTCTATCTGTTTTTCCCCCAGTCTTCAGTCTCCCCCCTCTTTCACTAAACAACCGAGTACACTCCTTAACAATGCCACCATATTCTAATCAACATCTAAATTCTACCAGTTTTGTGTAAATCTCTAAGACAACTAACACTATTATCTTTTATCTACTGTATAGCCTCACATGTCTAAATTTAATAACATCAAAATTTTTCCCAACTTATTAGGCCTTTTAACACATCTCTCTAGCGTTCAACCCCAATCAGTGATTTCCTAACAGCAATCCCATAAAGCATTAATATCAAATGTGTAATTTTTTTTTTTTTTTTTTTTTTTTAGTTCCTAGCTACTGAAATCCCCAAGAAACTAGGTGGCAGGACCTGCCAGAGCAACTTGTGATACTGGACACACCCGGCTGGCCTCCATGTGGTGAGGTATGGGCAACGTTGAGCCCACTAGGGGCCTGGCAGCCAATAAGCCGGACAAACAATGAGTACAACACATCACACTGCACAGACATGGCCCCCCACACTTTCAAGTCTCTGGCTTGACAGTGTACTGTCCTCGATACAGTGAACACACGCAGAGATGGGAGAAATCCCAGGTGCCATCTGACACGAACATACCTTATACCACAACATCCTTTTTGAAGTCAATCTTACAAGAAAGCTACTACAAAATAAGGAAGATGATTTAAATTCAGCTATAAGACAATTGCAAGTGACTAAGAATTACCTTGTGGATTGCAGGTGTGATGAGGGTTTTCAACAAGTTTTGACAGATGCTACTGAGACTGCAAAGGAACTAGAGATACTACCAAACTTTGAGACAGAACCAGTTAGAAACAGGAGAAAGAAACGACAGTTCGAGTATGAGGCCCAAGAAGCACCACCACATGATCCAAAGCAGCTTTTCAGAGTAGATTTCTACTATGCTGTTTTAGAAATGGCCATACAATCAATTGAAGAGAGATTCCAACAGCTACAACAATATAATTCCCTATTTGGCTTCCTGTATGATATATACAGTATAAAAAAAAAAATCTACTGAAGATGTACTTAAGGACCGCAAGAATTTGGAAAAATCATTAATGCATAATGGAAATAACGATATTGATGCTGAAGATCTGTGCTGCAAACTTATAGCAATAGTTCGAAGACTTCCAAAGTCTATGCCACCACAAGAAGTACTTCTCTTCATACTACAACAAAAACTCCTAGATAATGTGTCTAATGTTTCCGTTGCTCTAAGGATCCTTCTCACACTTCCAGTATCAGTGGCAAGTGGTGAACGTAGTTTCTCAAGGCTCAAACTTATAAAAACTTACATACAATCTACAATGTTGAAAAAGAGAATAGTTGGCTTGGCAATTGTATCAATTGAACATGCCCAAGCATCAGCACTTGATCTAGTTGAATTGGTGACAAAATTTGCAAAAGAAAAGGCACGTAAAATGAGATTTTGATGTGCCCGAAACTGAAACTTTTATGAGAGGTTTTTAACTCTGTTTTTTGTTTGTTTCTCTGTCTGACTGTAAGCAAAGGGTGCAAGAATATTGTGGTAACATGATGGGTTGGTTACACCAAGTAAACTTAAATAGTATATATACTTAAAGGTGAATGAAGTAAAAGGTTTTAATGTTGTGTTGCCAATGGCGGAGGTATGCATTATACTAAGTGTGCTTTAGTTCAAAATTATTTGTGTGCTAAAATATTTTCTTTTATATTTGTGAAAATCAAATATTTGTGATAATCAAAGATTGATTATTACCTATTCTTGCAATTAAAAATAAATTTAGCAGTTTCAAGCTTTGCACTTTTTATTTTTTTTTACAAAACATCTGTTCTTAAAAATCGAAGTTGGCAATTTTGGGGGGGGGTGCAAGTAGCTCACCTTCCCTAGGGTGCAAAACAGGCTGGTGCCAGCCCTGTCTGTAGGTCGAATCAACCAAAAATCAAAATCAATGTTGGCAGAGCTCAGTGCGAAATGATGCTGTGGGAAAATGCTGCTTGAAGGTTGAGAGCTTCTGCAGATTTGAGCAGAATATTGGAAGGTTTCTGAGAGCTCTACTCGTGATTTTCTGGTCCATGACTTCCCAGATATAGATAAAATCATAAACAGCACAGCACAGATTGAGTAGCAGAGTGAGCTTCCACCCATATAGGAGGGAGTATATGATGGGAGCCTTGTCGATAAATTTGGCCTTGGAAAGATTGTGCAAGGCACAAGGCGTAGAATTTTTTTCAGCCTGGTGTGTACTTGTTAACAGGAGAGACTGTTTCTACAGGGATGGGATACACTTAAATAGAAAGGGTGCAAGAATATTTGCTGATGCTATCGAGGCAGTGTTAGGTGGGTTGGAAAACTGCTAGCTTGGGGGGAATACAAGGATTAATAGATTAACAGTAGCCACTAGCAGAGGTGAAAGTGATTCTTGCAATGCTTCTACTGGAATGAGCAGCAGCCTGGAAAACAAGATGCAGGGTATTTCAGAGAGTGCTGGGAGCCATTGCGGTACAAGTAAACACATGGGTTGTGTTAGGGTAGCTAAGAAAAGGAACAGGTGCATGTATACTTGCGTGTACACCAATGCTAGGAGCTTGGTAAATAAATTTGATGAATTTGAGGTATTGCTCAAAACATCAAAGGCAGATATTGTTGGGATATCAGAGACGTGATGTCACACAGATATAAGGAATGCAGAACTGGAATTTGGCGAGTACAATGTGTACAGAAAGGATAGACAGGATAGGAAGGGAGAAGGGGTTATGCTATTACTTAAGAAACACATAAAATCCAAGGAAGTAAAGCCAGTCGACATCGCTGGACAGTGCAGTGTCGAGTCAATTTGGTGTGACATAAGCATTGGGAGATCAAAATCGAGAGTAGGAGTGTGCTATAGGCCTAATGGCTCAGATGAGTATAATAAGAAACTGAACAGGGAAATAGAGTGGGCCAGTAAATCAGACTTATAATGGGGGATTTTAATTTCCCAGATATTGACTGGAATTTGTGGGTTGGTCACTCACACACTAGCAAGGCTTTTGTGGATTTATTGGATGATTGTTTTCTATATCAGCATGTTCGGGAGGCAACTAGAGGGAGTAGTATCCTTGATCTGATTATCAGTAGTGATTCTTCATGCATTAAGAATCTGCAGACAAAGGAACCACTAGGTGGCAGTGATCGCAGTGTGCTGAAGTGGGATTTACTCAAAGAGGTAACTACCATCAGGGGTAAAGGGAAGGGTTTTTGCTTTCATAAAGGCGACTACGATGGTCTGAGACAGTATTTAAATTCTATACAGTGGGACCAACTGATGATTTTATCAACAGAAAATTCAAAATGGAAAGCATTCAAAGAACTTATCTTGGAAGCTACTAGGCTTTACATACCAACTAAGAAATATTGTTCGAGGTTTAGGTCTAAATGGATGTAAGATGATGAACTAATGAGACATATGGAAGAGAAGAAAAATGCATGGGATACATATAAATTAATGGGTGACAAGGAAGACTATGATAGATGTAAGCTGGTCTGTAACCAAGACACAAAGGAGGTTAGGCAGGCAAAGGCAGATTACAACTAAGAAACTAAGAAATATTGTTCGAGGTTTAGGTCTAAATGGATGTAAGATGATGAACTAATGAGACATATGGAAGAGAAGAAAAATGCATGGGATACATATAAATTAATGGGTGACATGGAAGCCTATGACAGATGTAAGCTGGTCTGTAACCAAGTCACAAAGGAGGTTAGGCAGGCAAAGGCAGATTACGAGAAATCCTTGGCAAAGGATGCAAAGAAAAACAGAAGAGTTCTTTACCTATGGAAACTCTAGAAATAAATGGATGAATCAGATTGGTCCACTGAATATTGATGGTTCAACAGTTGAGGATCCTGCTCAGGTGGCTAATAAACTAAACGAGTATTTTGCATCTACATTCACATATGAGGAGTTAATCAAGAAGGGGAATGCCAGGGGTGAAATAAACTCTGGCAGTGAGAGGAAACTGAGAGGAAAGTGGAGGAGAAATTGTTGAAGATAAACATGAAAAAGGCACCCGCAGTGGATGGAATCCATGCAGTTATATTAAAAAAAGCAGCAAAGGAAGTAAGCAAACCATTAGCCATAATTATAAGAGCTTCTTTGGACTCAGGGGAGGTACCCATAGACAGGAGATGTGCAAATGTGACCACAATTCACAAAGGAGGATCAAAGACTGACACAAGTCATTATAGACCTGTGAGTTTAACTTCTGTTCCAGGAAAATTATTGGAAGCACTGGTTAAAGAAGCAGTGCAGGATCATCTAGACAAGACTTCAGTTATAGCTCGGACACACCATGGTTTTGTTAAGGAAAAGTTTTGCTTGACCAATTTGATTGGATACTATGATGCAGTCACAAAAGAGCTGGATGCAGGGAATAACTTTGATATTATATATTTGGATCTCAAAAAGGCTTTTGATACTGTTGCACATGGAAGACTGCTACACAAATTGGAGCAGTGTGGCATGGAGGCAAATTTCTGGTATGGATAATGGGATGGTTGAGGGGAAGAAGTCAGAGTGTGGTAATCAATGGACACTACTCATCGTAGACTAATGTTTTAAGTGTAGTCCCTCATGGTTCAGTGTTGGGTCCATTGTTCTTTTCTGTATTTATAAATGATATTGATGATGGTATCAAGCTTAATGTCCAAGTTTGCAGACAATACAAAGGTTGGCAGGGTTGTTAAGGACACTACTGATGCTATGCTGCTGCAACAGGATCTGGAAAGGTTGAGCAGATGGGCTGAGAGGTGGCAAATGAAGTTTAACATTGACAAATGTAAAGTACTACATATGGGAAACAGTAACCCCTGAGCAACGTATAAACTCTGTGGTACTACACTGACAGTGGTAGAGAATGAAAAGGACCCGGTGGGTAATTGTGCAGGCAGGTATGAAGTTTTGTGGGAAGTGCATATGGGCTGCAAGAGTAGCTCATGGTGTCTTGTCAATGATACACAGGAATTTTTCTAGCAGGGATAAGGAGGTGATTATTCCCATGTATAAGGCAATGGTCAGGCCACACCTTGAGTTCTGTATACAGGCCTGGAGGTCTCATTTCAAGAAGGATGTAGAGCTGCTGGAACGAGTACAGAGAAGATTAGTGAATGGAACAAAGGGTTGCTCTTATGAAGAAAAGCTTAAGTTTTGCAAATTAGTGTCCTGAGACTAGGCACCGGCAAGGCTATCTGATAGAGGTGTATAAAGCCTTGAATGGTTTGGGCATGCTCAATGCCAATGGGATTCTTCCTCTTTCTCAGAATAATCACCTGAGAGGGCATAAATTCAAATTGAGGAAAGACAGATGTAGGATAGATGTGTGGAAATTTGCCTTTAGCCAACGTGTAGTTGGTTGGTGGAACAGACTTCCATCCCTTGTTGTGGAAGTTGATAGCCTAAATAAATTTAAGGCTTGTCACAAACGAAACACCTGTCCAGCTTTCATGCATCATATGCAAGAAAGCTGGACAGGTATTTTGAACGAACGGAGAGGTGAAATGGGAGTGGGTTTTTTTTTTTTTTTGGTTTTTTTTTTTGACTGATGCTGCATAAACTTGCTTTCTTGCATCATATGCCTTTACTAATGCTAATGCATTTGTCAAGTGCATTTGCATTTGGATTTTTACCTAATTGTTGGTCAACTTCAGGATCCCAAAGCATCTTCAGGCTGGACAAAGGAGCTGTGGACCAGACTTCAATATTGTAACTGATGATTGAGCTGAAGTAGTAGAGGAGAAATTTCCTGACTGTTTATTTATTGTGAAATCTACAGAGGTCAAGTTTCGTGTCCCAATAAGCCCACATCGCTTTTGAGCATAGTTGCTGGATGTGTTACTTAGAAGTCAAATTTTTGTCCATTATCATCTCTAAGAATTTAACTGAATTAGCACTAGCATTAGTAGAGACATATGATGCAAGAAAGCAAGCTTGTACAGCATCAGCAAAAAAAAAACAAAAAAACACCAACTTCCCATTTCATCCATCCATTCGCTCCAAAAATTTGTCCACTTCTTCCTTGAATTTATTTAGGCTATCAACTTCCACAATGACAGATGGGGGTTTGTTCCAGTAATTAACTACCCGCTGGCTAAAGGCAAATTTCTGCACATCTATTCGACAACTGTCTTTCCTCAATTTCAATTT
Source organism: Mastigoproctus giganteus (assembly GCF_048544385.1). Taxonomy (NCBI): domain Eukaryota; kingdom Metazoa; phylum Arthropoda; class Arachnida; order Uropygi; family Thelyphonidae; genus Mastigoproctus; species Mastigoproctus giganteus. The sequence continues at coordinate 83,366,455 of NC_143580.1, read as the reverse complement.
CTACTTTCAGTTTATGCCCCCTCAGATTAGTAATCTAAGCAAGAGGAAGAATCTCATCAGTATTGAGCCTGCTCAATCCATTGAAGGCCTTATATACCTCAATCAGATTGCTTCCCAGGTGCCTAGTCTCCAGCTGCTGCAATTAGCAGAATTTAAACCTTTCTTCGTAAAAGCTCTTCTCACCAGTCTTGTTGCCCTTCTCTGTACTCGTTCTAGCAACTCTACATCCTTCCTAAAATGAAACTTTCAGACCTGTACGCAGTACTCAAGGTGTGGCCTGACCATTGCCTTATACAAGGGGATAGGGGCTCACATCTGGTGAGTATGGGCTTGGCACACCCAGGATCCCAAGCTGGATATTATCATTCTTCTTTTCTTGGTGATTCCCTTCTACTTTTGACACTCTTTCTCTCTCTCTCTTTGTGTATCTCAGAAATTTTTTTGGCTGGTGCAGCATAAGCCTCAGGCTTCCTTGCACCATGTGGATGATGATGATGATGATGATGATAATAATAATAATGATAACAACTGGCAAACCCCAGGAATTGATAACATCCACAACTACTGATACAAGGAGCTCGCTGTTGTTTGTTTGTTTGTTTGGTTGGTTTTTAGGAGCATTAGCAACTAAGGCCATATTGCTCCGGGATATGCGGTGGTCATTCCTTGACCTTTCCGCATCCTCCGTATTTGGTGGTGACGGGCTCGAACCCTGGTCTAATCAAGAAGTGTGTGCTGCGCACTGCTGCTCCTTCTCACCTGGCTATGGAAGCGCCGTCCCACTGATGTACATGGATGACATCAAGCTCTATGCGGCAACCGAGAAGCAACTCCAGCAACTACTTCAGATCACCGAAGAATTCAGCAAGGACATCAAGATGGAATTTGGTCTAGACAAATGCAAGACCCACACACTGCACTAGTGAGAATTACTCAGCCGAAACTACTAGCTGCTGACTGGTAAAGAGATCAAAGCTATGACAGAAGGAGAGACCTACAAATACATAGGGATTATACAGGCTCAGCAGTTAGAGCACAGGGAAATCAAGAAGTGCCTGACCGAAAAATATCATCAGAGACTAAGAAGCCTGCTGAAAGCAAAAAATTTAACAGAGGGAACACAGTTAAAGCCATAAACAAGCATACACCTTCAGGGTCATATATTGGACTAACACCAAGCTAGAAGATATCATGCGAAAGACAAGGACAATGATGACCAAGAGCTGCCAACACCACCCAAAATCAGCAGTAAAGAGACTAACAATAGCTCGGAAAGAGGGAGGAAGGGGCCTGATAGATCTGAAAGAGCAACAGAAAACAGCGATAGTTAACCTGAAGGATTACTTCGAGAATAACATAGCACCACTCCACCAGGCCATAAGGAATATAGATAAGTGGTATACCCCCTCTCAACCTAAGCGAGGAACACCCACCCACCCAGACAGCACAACAAATGAAGTTAGAAAGATGGGCAAAGAAGACACTCCATAGCAGACACTACAATGACCTCCATCAAGATCATATTGATAACACTGCTTCCAATGCAGGGCTCACAAACAGGATGCTCTTTCCCGAGACTGAAGGATTCATGCTGGCCATCCAAGACCAGGTAATGAACACCAGAAACCATAGAAAATACATCGCAAAGGAGCCCAGAATGTCAGATGACACATGTCGACGATGCCACCTAGCTTCAGAAGCGATCCAACACATCACCGCAGGTTGCAAGGTAATCACCCAGACTGAGTACACTCATAGGCATGACCAGGTAGCCAGGATAATACATCAGAAGCTAGCGAGGAAATACCAGTTGACCAAAGAAAGTGTACCATACTACAAGTCCGAACCCCAGGCAGTACTATAGACCCAAACCCACAAGCTGTACTGGGACGCCGCCGTAATAACGGATAAGACCTTCCCGCACAACAGACCGGACATAACCCTTGTGGACAAGATGAAAAAGGCTACCTAACTGATTGACATAGCGGTGCCCAACACTAGCAATGTCCAGAAAACCCACGAGGAAAAAAATAGGAAGTACACGAACCTGAGACATGAAGTCAAGGAGATGTGACATATGCAAGTATCGACCATCCCGATCATCGTGTCAACCACCGGTATGGTGCCAAAGACTCTACATAGCAGCCTAGCAGCAATATGTCTCCCAGAGAACACCTACAAGGAACTCCAGAAAGTCACAATCCTGAACACCTGTAGGATAGTCAGAGATTTCCTCAACCAAAAGTAACACCAGACATTACAACCATCCTGTGTACTTGGTAGAAGTACCTGTCACGGAGTGGAATGCCCCCAATCAGGGAGAAATAATATAAGAGCAACAATAATAATAATAATAAGGGGCGCAATGGCCTAGTGGTTACGACACTGGATTACCAGCCTGATGGATATTCGCTTCCGCAAAGGCTGGATTACCAGCCTTGGCGGAAGTGAATGCACCTCCATCACGCTGGAAGACCGGTATAATAATAGTAATAAATTAGAATAATAATAATAAATAAATTAATAGTAATAAAATAAAAATAAACATCATGAAAGTTGCTCCAAGGAACCTACCTACCTCAAGGTCGGAGTGGCGGCTAAGGCAGAATGTGGCGCCACTCACTAGAACTATCACTGGACATAAGCTGAAGCTAAACAGGTCCACCTCCAATAATGGATGATGCTGCAGAGAAATATTAATCATACTGCATCAAGTGTGGTACAGGATAAAGTCACTCACATTCAGGCCTTAGGCAAAGGGGTCGGTTCAAAAAATCAGAGACGGTCTCCCGAGGAGGACAGTGGAGTGAGTGGCACTGTCACCAGTATGGCTACCACAAGAGAAGGGCAAGACCATCCAGCCCCACCAACTGGAAGTGCTTCCTGCACTAGTGACCACCCAGGAAGGAAGAAAACACCAACACATGAAGTGGAGCATCGAAATGAATACATACATCATGAATAATGATGTAAATACATACTACAAAATAACGAAGCTGGAGACCAATATGACAACTTACAGGGCAAGACTACAATACCAAGTGTCTGGAATGATTCCCGGATATTCAGGTCACCGAACAGCGAATAGCGGACCAGAGAAGGACCATCGTCATGAAGAATCTGATAGATCCTGCAATCTTGGAAAAAATCAAGCACGACATGAGCGATCAACTACAAATGATAAAGAATATGGAACCAGAGGAGAAAGAAGATACCACCACCAAACAAGAGGAGAAAGAGGAAATACAACCCACAGCAGTTGAAGTGGAAACAGACGATTTCATGATATCCAGAATAGAGGACGAGTGGAAGAAGGCCCTAACAGAATTAGAAGGAATGGACCCCAGAAAGACTCACATGATACCGAAGCAGAGGCCGAATAGGATCTTGTGGAGAGTCACAGACCACCTGAATCGGCACATAATATCGCATTACCTTGACAGCAATGGTGCAGCAATTTGGTCTAGACAAATGCAAGACCCACAGATTGCATCAGGGAAAATTAGTCAACCGAAACTACCAGCTGCAGAGTGGTAAAGAGATCGAAGCCATGGTAGAGGCCTACAAATACTTGGGGATGATGCAGGCTCAGCAGTTACAGCACAAGGAAATTAAGGCCTGCCTGACCAAAAAATACCATCAGAGACTCAGAAGTCTGCTGAAAACAAAGCTGAATCAAGGAAACACAGTTAAAGCCATAAACATATATGCAGTCCCAGTGCTAACATACTCATTAGGGGCACAGATTTGACTATCACTGAGCTAGAGGATATCATGACAAAGACAAGGACAATGATGACCAGGAGCCGCCAACACCATTCAAAATCTACTGTGGAGAGGCTAATAACTGCCCTGGAAGAAGGAGGAAGGGCCTGATAGACCTCATTGAGCAACAGAAGACAGCGATCGTTAACCTGAAGGATTACTTTCAGAAACACACAGCAGTACTTCACCAGGCCATAAGGAAGATAGACAAGTAATATATCCCACTCGACCTAAGCGAGGAATCGCCCCCCAACCAGGAGATACAAACGAAACTAGAAAAATGGGCAGAGAAGACACTCCATGGCAGACACTACAATGATCTCCATCAAGATCACATAGATAAAATTGCTTCCAATGCATCTCTTCCCACTTCCAAAGCGGGAAGAGTGTGCTGCTCACGAGCGGGACACTCTTCCCTGAGACTGAAGGATTCATGTTCGCCTGCCATTCAAGACCAGGTAATCAATACCAGGAACTATAGAAAATACATCACCAAGGAGCCTGGAGTGTTCGATGACATGTCGACATTGCCACCTGGCCTCAGAAACAATCCAACACATTACCGTGGGATGTAAGGTGATCACCCAGACTGAGTACACTCATACACACGACCAGGTAGCCAGGATAATATATCAGAAGCGAGCAAGGAAATACCAGTTGGTCAAAGAAAGTGTACAGTACTACAAGTACGAACCTCAGGCAGTACTAGAGACCCCAACCTACAAGCTGTACTGGGATCGCACCATAATAACAGTTAGGACAATCCCGCACAACAGACCGGACATAATCCTTGTGGACAAGAAGGAAAAGGCTACCTATCTGATTGACATAGCGGTACCCAACACTGGCAACCTGCAGAAAACCCATGGGGAAAAAATCAGGAAGTACACGAACCTAAGACAGGAGATCAAAGAGATGTAGCATATGCAACAAGTAATGACCATTCTGGTCATCGTGTCAACCACAGGTATGGTGCCACAGACCCTACATAACAGCCTAGCAGCAATAGGTCCCCAGCGAACACCTACAAGGATCTCCAGAAAGTCGCAATCCTGAACACCTGTAGGATAGTCAGAGAGTTCCTTGACCAACAGTTGCACCAGACATAACAAAAACCACCCTGTGTACTTGGTAGCAATACCCGTCATGAGGTGGAAGTCCCAGTCAGGGAGAAATAATATAAGAGCAATAATAATAATAATAATGATAATCACCTCCTTATCCCTGCTAACAAAATTCCTGTATATCATTGACAAGATCCCATGACCAACTCTTGAAGCTTGTCTGCACTGCTCAGAAAATTTCGTATCTGGTTGCACAATTATGCCCAGGTCTCTTTCATTCTCCACTACCTTGCGTAACACCACCCAGTTGGTACATTTCTCTGGGGTTACTATTATCTATATACAGTACTTTGCATTTGTCAATGTTAAACTTCAGTTGCCACTTCTCAGCCCATCTGGCCAACTTTTCCAGATCCTGTTGCAGCAGCAAACTGTCATTGCTCTTATTAGTGAATGAGCGTCAACTAGAAAATGCCCTGCAATTGAGGGCTAAAGAGAACCTGCTGGATTGAGGTCTGCTTCTGCCCTCAGTGAGAACATGATATAGTTTGATTTTTCCAGGTTCAGTTTTAGTCCAAAAAAGTCACGTATTCACAGGAGGAGGAGTACAAATATTTGTTGAGAGTAACAGAATTCGATAAATCCTTTGCTGGGTCTGAGGTGTTAGCAGGGCTTGATAGATAGTATACAATATCATCGGCATAGGTATCTTATTCATTAGAGGTAGGAATATTGCCAACAAACATCCACCTTGGGGTATAGCTACTTCCATCTGTTTAGTGGTGCAGTGTTTCGCTTGCTGGAAGGTGAGGAATCTCTTAGTGAGTAGACTTCTGAGGAGCTTAGAGACATTACCTGTGAAATCGCAGTACTTCTCTGGGAGGCACATGAGAGAATTAATCTGTACTGAGTCAAAGGCAGCTTTCAGATCCAGGAAGGCAGCATGAAGAAGAGCCTTGTTCCCAGGCCTGAAAAGGGTTTTAAAATTTAGAGCTTGTACACATATTACTGGTGATCTTTTCAAGAGTGCATAGTGTGTATGCTGAGATCGCTGGGAAAGGATCTGATTGGCAACCGCTTTTAAAATCACTTCTCTAGGCATTTGAGAAAATAGAAATTGAAATTGGCCTGTAGTCAGTAGCATTAGCATTAGCATTAGTAGAGGCATTTGATGCAAGAAAGCAAGCTTATGCAGCATCAGCCAAAAAAAAAAAAAAAAAAAAAAACCCACTTCCACTTCACCCCTCTGTTCGTTCAAAATACCTGTCCAGCTGAGCCTTAAACTTATTTAGGCTATCAACCTCCACCACAAGGGATGGAAGTCTGTTCCACCAACCAACCACCCGCTGGCTAAAGGCAAATTTCCGCACGTCTATCCTACATCTGTCTTTCCTCAATTTGAATTTATGCCCTCTCAGGTGATTTTTCTGAGCTAGAGGAAGAATCCCATCAGCATTGAGCATGCTTAAACCATTCAAGGCTTTATACACCTCTATCAGATCACCTCGCTGGTGCCTAGTCTCCAGACACTATAATTTGCAAACCTTAAGCCTTTCTTCGTAAGAGCACCCCTTTGTTCCATTCACTAATCTTGTTGCCCTTCTCTGTACTCGTTCCAGTAGCTCTACATCCTTCTTGAAATGAGGCCTCCAGACCTGTATACAGTACTCTAGGTGTGGCCTGACCATTGCCTTATACAATGGAATAATCACCTCCTTATCCCTGCTGGAAAAATTCCTGTATATCATTGACAATACTCCATGAGCTACTCTTGCAGCCCGTCTGCACTGCTCAGAGAACTTCATATCTGCCTGCACAATCACCCCCAAGTCCCTTTCATTCTCTACCACTGTCAGTGTAGTACCACAGAGTTGATACGTTGCTCTGGGGTTGCTGTTTCCCATGTGTAGTACTTTACATTTGTCAATGTTAAACTTCATTTGCCACCTCTCAGCCCATCTGCTCAACATTTCCAGATCCTGTTGCAGCAGCATAGTGTCAGTAGTGTCCTTGACAACCCTGCCAACCTTTGTATCATCTGCAAACTTGGACATTAAGCTTGATATACCATCATCAATATCATTTATAAATACAGAAAACAACAATGGACCCAACACTGAGCCCTGAGGGACTCCACTAATAACATCAGTCCACGATAGCAGTGTCCATTGATTACCACTCTCTGTCTTCTCCCCCTCAACCACCCCTTTATCCATAGCAGCAATTTGCCTCCAATGTCACACTGCTCCAATTTGTGCAGCAGTCTTCCATGTGCGACAGTATCAAAAGCCTTTCTAAGATCCAAGTATATAATATCAAAGTTTTTCCCTGCATCCAATTCTTTTGTGACTGCATCATAGTATCCAATCAGATTGGTCAGGCAAGACTTCCCCTTAACAAAACCATGCTGTGTCTGAGCTATAACTGAAGTCTTGTCTAAATGATCCTGCAGTGCTTCTTTAACCAGTGCCTCCATTAATTTTCCTGGAACAGAAGTTAAGCTCACAGGTCTATAATTACTTGTTTCAGCCTTTGATCCTCCTTTGTGAATTGGGGTCACATTTGCACATTTCCAGTCCATGGGTACCTCCCCTGAGTCCAAGGAAGCTCTCATAACTATGGCTAAGGGTTTGCTTACTTCCTTTGCTGCCTCCTTTAATATAACTGGATAGATCCCATCCACCCCGGGTGCCTTTCTTGTGTTTATCTTCAACAGTTTCTCCTCCACTTTACTCCCAGTTATTTCAAGATTCTGTAGCTTACTGCCAGAGTTGAATACACCTCTGGCATTCCCCTCACTGAATAACTCCTCATGTGTGAATGTCGATGCAAAATATTCATTTAGTTTGTTAGCTACCTGAGCAGGATCATCAACAGTTGACCCATCAATATCAAGTGGACCAATCTGATTCATCCCCTTCCTTCTAGAGTTTACATAAGTAAAGAACTCTTTGCTGTTTTTCTTTGCATCCCTTGCCAAGGATTTCTCGTAATCTGCCTTCGCCTGCCTAACCTCCTTTGTAACTTGGTTGCATATCAACTTGTATCTATCATAGGCTTCTGTGTCATGTGTTAATTTGTAAGTATCCCATGCATTTTTCTTCTCTGCCATATGCCTCATTAGGTCATCTGACATCCATTTTGGCCTAAACCTTGAACAATATTTCTTAGTTGGTATGTAAAGCCTAGTAGCTTCCAAGATTAGTTCCTTGAATGCTTCCCATTTTGAGTTTGCTGTTGGTAACATCATCAGTTGGTCCCACTGTATAGAATTTAAATACTGTCTCAGTCCATCGTAGTCGCCTTTACGGAAGCAATAACCCTTCCCTTTACCCCTAATGGTAGTTACCTCTTTGAGTAAATCCCACTTCAGCACACTGTGATCACTGCCACCTAGTGGTTCATTTATCTGCAGATTCTTAATGCATGAAGAATCACTGCTGATAATCAAATCAAGAGTATTACTCCCTCTAGTTGCCTCCCGAACATGCTGATGTAGAAAACAATCATCCAATAAATCCACAAAAGCCCTGCTAGTGTGTGAGTAACCAGCCCCCAAATTCCAGTCAATATCTGGGAAATTAAAATCTCCCATTATAAGACTCTCTGATTTACTGGCCCACTCTATTTCCCTGTACAGTTCCTTATTATACTCATCAGAGTCATTAGGCCTATAGCACACTCCTACTCTCAATTTTGATCTCCCAATGCTTATGTCACACCAAACTGACTCAACACTGCACTGTCCAGCGATGTCGACTGGCTTCACTTCCTTGGTTTTTATGTGTTTCTTAACTAATAGCATAACCCCTCCCCCCTTCCTATCCTGTCTATCCTTTCTGTAGACGTTGTACTCCCCAAATTGCAGTTCTGCATCCCTTATATCTGTGTGACACCACGTCTCTGATATCCCAACAATATCTGCCTTTGATGTTTTGAGCTATACCTCAAATTCATCAAATTTATTTACTAAACTCCTAGCATTGGTGTACACGCAAGTATACCTGCACCTGTTTCTATTCTTAGCTACCCTAACACAACCCAGTAGTTGAGTTGGGGTTTGTACCTTTGGAACTGGGATGATTCTGTAATTCAGCAACGCAACTGAGATGACTCCCTATTTGTAAGATTCTGTTGTACAACTTCAGCTCCTCACTGATGAGGAGCTGATGAGGACCAAAGAGGAAATAGAAATTGGCCTGTAGTCAGTAGTTGAGTTGGGGTTTGTACCTTTGGAACTGGGATGATTCTGTAATTCAGCAATGCAACTGAGATGACTCCCTATTTGTAAGATTCTGTTGTACAACTTCAGCTCCTCACTGATGAGGAGCTGATGAGGACCAAAGAGGCTTCCACGGGAATCTCAGAGAAGATGGGAAAGAAGGAAACGGACCACCCGAGAAGACAATTGATGAGTTCTGGGGAAACATATGGAGCAGAGAAGTAAGACATGACAGCCGAGCCACATGGATAGAACTAGAACGCAAGAAAACCAAGGACTCTTGGTTATCTGAAGCCTAAAGAACAAGCTCAGTGCTCTGAGAGGGGCACACTGCTCCCATCTTGTTTGGCCTCACCGGGAGACCTGCCGACCTGATGGCATCACCAGGAAACCTGTTTTAAATACTCATCGATACTGTAACCTTTGATCTTGATCTGGAAAGAGGCATACGATGGATGCCTGGTTTGGACATTGAGAGGAGTACTGGATATGTCGAGCTGCTTGAGAAGGGTTGTGATTTGTTCCATCACTGTTTCCAGGCATAATCGGCTTATAAAAATTCTGGAGGGTCTGGTATATATATATATATATATATATATATATATATATATATATATATATATATATATATATATATGATATATATAATATAAGAAGTTGAACATATTTATTAAATAAAATCTGCATTAAACAGAAGGGGTGTATGATATGAATATTTACTGTGCTAATGAGTCTGTGCATCTCCCCAGACTCGTAGTTTTCTTATCCATGATTCAAAAGGGTTAGAAAACTGAGTTTGGGGGATACATAGACTAATAGCTTAATAGAAACCTATTAAGCCTACTCTCGTAAGGCGAGACAAAATTGATTCTTGTGGTGCTTCTGCTGGAACATGAAACTGTTTCAGATGAGAGATACTTGCAATGCTATTGCAAGTATCTCTCATCTGAATTGAAACGTGAAAATGATCCACATGAATTGTTTATTGGAACAAACTACCACATGATGTTGTGGAAGTGGGTAGCTGAATAAACCACTAATGGAAGGGGGTATTTCAAGGCCTCCTGGAGGTCCTCATGAGACAAGTATATACAGCCACTCCACGACTTACGTAAGGGTTGTGTTCCGCGGAACTCTACATAAGGCAGAATTTCCCTAAATGCTTATGCAGCACTTGCAAATTTGATTGAAGCAAAAAATAAATGTTCAATGAACATGTAAAAAAATTGTTTAATCAATTTTTTTTATCTCATGTGCAGGAAAAATTACAAAAGTGTACAAAATTACAAAAATTTCAAAATTATAAAATTACAAAAAGAGAGAATTTCCCTAAATGCTTATGCAGCACTCGCAAATTTGATTGAAGCAAAAAATAAATGTTCGATGAACATGTAAACAGAATTATTTATTCAATTTTTTTTTTATCTCATGTGCAGGAAAAATTACAAAAGCACAAAATTACAAAAATTTCAAAAATTTCAAAATTATAAAATTACAAAAAGAGAGGAGGAGACATGCATAATGTCAGCAAGTTCTACCTTTCGAGCATCGTTGCCAGAATTACTCTCCAGCTGATAAGCATACCGCCGCTGTGGAAACTGAGTGCTCTGGAGGTTTAGAAGGGATTATTTAGCATTAGCATTAGTAGAGGCATTTGATGCAAGAAAGCAAGCTTATGCAGCATCAGCCAAAAAAATAAAATAATAAAATAAAATAAATAAATAAATAAAAAAAAAAATAACCACTTCCACTTCACCCCTCTGTTCATTCGAAATACCTGTCCAGCTGAGCCTTAAACTTATTTAGGCTATCAACTTCCACGACAAGGGATGGAAGTCTGTTCCACCAACCAACCACCCGCTGGCTAAAGGCAAATTTCCGCACGTCTATCCTACATCTGTCTTTCCTCAATTTGAATTTATGCCATCTCAGGTTCTTAGTTTGAGCAAGACGGAGAATCCCATCAGCAATGAGCATGCTCAAACCATTCAAGGCTTTATACACCTCTATCAGATCACCTCGCTGGTGCCTAGCCTCCAGACACTGTAATTTGCAAAACTTAAGCCTTTCTTCGTAAGAGCACCCTTTGTTCCATTCACTACTTTTGTTGCCCTTGTCTGTACTCGTTCCAGCAGCTCTACATCCTTCTTGAAATGAGACCTCCAGGTCTGTATACAGTACTCTAGGTGTGGTCTGACCATTGCCTTATACAAGGGTATAATCACCTCCTTATCCCTGCTAGAAAAATTCCTATATATCATTGACAATACACCATGAGCAGCTCTTGCAGCCCGTCTGCACTGCTCAGAGAACTTCATATCTGCCTGCACAATCACCCCAGGTCCTTTTCATTCTCTACCACTGTCAGTGTAGTACCACAGAGTTGATACATTGCTCTGGGGTTGCTCTTTCCCATATGTAGTACTTTACATTTGTCAATGTTAAACTTCATTTGCCACCTCTCAGCACATCTGCTCAACCTTTCCAGATCCTGTTGCAGCAGCATAGTGTCAGTAGTGTCCTTGACAACCCTGCCAACCTTCGTATCATCTGCAAACTTGGACATTAAGCTTGATATACCATCATCTATATCATTTATAAATACATAAAACAATAATGGACCCAATACTGAACCCTGAAGGACTCTACTAATAACATTAGTCCACGATTTCCAACACGTCACAAAATTTCTCTGCAGCAAAAAATGCTTTAATGTTTTGGAAACCAGTGCGATACTTGAACCTATTAAACCGCCTGTTGCTTGCAACAAACTTGGCTTGGGCTGCGCTGTACTTATCCTTAATATCTTTATAAATACTTCTTGCTTTGGCTTGAATGGCCATTGGACTCAGGGGCACTTGCTTCTGAATCTGATTTTCCATCCATATTATTAATAGCTTTTCCATCTTTGATATAGCACCTGAATGCTGTTTTGTGATCACTGCTGATCTTAAATGCATTGATCCTTTAACATGTTCTTTTTATACATGCACTGTCGCTTAAAATAGTATTCATTGTTGAAGCAGCAAGACTTAATTCCATGCAATAGTTGACACACTTTGTCCTGCTTCGTACTCCTTAATTAATCATTTTCATTTCTAAATCAATTTTGTTTCGTTTCCTAGGACTGCAAGCACTTGCACTTTCTGTTGGTCCCTTCCCTTCACCATTGTAATAAGTAAATAGGAATGAAGAGAAGATTCAGAAAATTTATTTGTTTTTTATATGATTGAAGATTTCAGTGAAGGGGAACTCATTTCACCATAATACTGTAATGTAACAACCCACAGAATTCCAGTTATCGGTATTATTGCAAATGCAATAAGATCGAGTTTACTACCCATTTATAATAGAGTGAGATTGCGTTTATAATAGAGAGAGAAAAGCTCAATAAACCAGAAAGGGCAAATTGTTTTTATTGTTTTATGGTAGTGACCTCCAGAAATATGTTTTCAGAAAACATCACAAAGGTGTTCAAAATTAATTCTTATAACGGAACATATGATAACGATGAAAGTGTAATGCAATTTCCATTATAAAAATGACCTTTTAGAGAGATAAACAGCTCAGTTATATAGCAAAATTTTCAACTTCCGAGGTCTTGTAACGAATTACCAAATAAAACCTCAGTGTTATTGGGTTCACATTACGATATTTTCATGATACCTCCATTTATTTCTACAGGATGCAAAATATGTTTCCACGATTTTTTTAAGTTTGCACTGGCCTGCAAAAAATTACGTAAAGTCGAATTTCCGTAAGTCGAGTATTATATAAGCTGTGGAGTGGCTGTATATATAAAAGCAAATAGGCACATTTTCTTGCTTATAGACTGAAGAACATAGCAAATAAATTTGATGAATTTGAAATATTCATGATTAAATCAAATTCAAACATTACATGTATATCAGAAACATGGTCCCACTCTGACATAACATAGAGGATGCCCAATTTGAATATATGAGTGCAACATATACAGAAAGAACATTATATCGTATTGTATTATGTTTTTATCAGTAGAGCTCCAGAGATCTCCCTGAAATCCATATTTTTACTCTGGTGATTTTACATCTCTTTTCAAAGCCAATCAGGTGCCTCCGTAGCCAAGTGGGCAGGAGCAGCAGTGCGTAGCACGCACATGCTTCTTGATTAGACCAGGGTTCGAGCCCGTACCCACCAAATACGGAGGATGCGGAAAGGTCAGAGAATGACCACCGCATATCCCCGGAGCAATGTGGCCTTAGTTGCTAATGCTCCTAAAAACCAGATAACAAACAACAAAAAAAGCCAATCAGATGTGTGTGTGTATGTGTGTGTGTGTGTGTGCGTGCGTGCGTGCGTGCGTGGTGTTATGTTCATGTTATGTTATTCACCTCTTAGCTACTAGGAAGCTCCAATCACAGAAAGGCAGCTTCCAGGTACTTATTCTCAGAATGCAGAGCCATTCCTATGCTATACATTTAGAGTCCCCTCCTTGCTTGAGAGAGAGAGAGTAGACTAGTCCATGAAGATTACTGAAATGTGAAGGGAGTGAGAAGTTAGAGTTGGAAGGAAGAAGTGAAAGCACAATTGGGAAAAGAAGAGTGAGGAATTCCATAGGAAAGAAAAGAAGGAAGCAAAATAAACATGGGAAAGAAAGTACAGGTAGTCATGTGCTCAGGTTTTTACAAAATGCAAAATTTCACACTGGTAACAAGGAATTGCTAACAGTGTAAGCACTATCTTACCTCTAAATAGCTTAGCATGGTACCAATCCTAAGTCAGCATGATTCACATTGTTAGCATGGTGAAATTTGATGGCATACTCTAAAATACCACCTCCAAGGGGGGGGGGTAGCAGTTTATCTTATATCTGTATTTTACAGGTGGTAGATGACTCTCATCAACCGGTGCAATACCGCCACCACTTTGCTTATTGGAGGCTTGAAGTGGTGAAACCCATGTTTCGTCTCTAGAGCAAAGTTTCCGGCATCCCCCTGCCATACTTCTCCTTCAACCCATGCATGGTACTAAGTACTATAGGTTTTGATACCTTTCATGTTTGGGGTTTTCATAAACAAAAAAAAAAAAAAAAAAAAAAACAGCAGTTAGCAGTAAGGCTTCATATTAAGAGGATTACATATAATTCCACAATGGCAGCCAAGGTCAGTCAGAGTCAACATATCCTACTAGAGTGGAATTTTGCAAGATTGCACACACAGAAATTGACGCTGTCCTCAGGCATCAAGAAATAGGCATCTGTTATAGTTAGGGGTGTCATAGCAAATAGATGAAGTGGAACTTGAAGCTTGAAGTATCTCACTCTGGTCACTAGTTATTAGCCAAAGCCAATGAATCCTGCTCTCTGAGGTCAAGAGTTAGCATAATCCCAACAGGAGGTAAGCTGGTCCTTCAGTGTCAGCAACCATTGTCAGGTAGTGTTAGTAGAGTTGGGCAGTGAAAGTTTGTTTGTTTGTTCGTTATTTAGGAGCATTAGCAACTAAGACCATATTGCTCGGGAATATGCGGTGGTCATTCCCTGACCTTTCCGCAGCTGGTGGTTATGGGCTCGAACCCCGATCTAATCAAGAAGCGTGTGCTATGCACTGCTGCTCCTTCCCACCTGGCTACAGAGGTGCCTGCAGTGAAAGTCTGACTCATATGAAATGTTTGAGCAGTGTGTTGGCCAGTGCTCATTCTAAGTGGGGGACTGTTTCTGGGAGTCCAGAGGGGGAGAGATTCTGGGGTGATAGACCATGCCAGTTGTTTGGATATGTTCCTAAGTATCATACAAAAGACGGCAGCAGAATAATCCATGAATTCGGTGAAAGCTTGCTTCAATGATAAAAATTGAGATTCAGCAGGGTGAGCTATACTTTAGACATTCTGCAGAAGTTTTGTTGCCTCAAATGCGTCTTCAATAGTCATGCATAATACGTTTCCAGTCTGCTCAAGCTTACTTGCTGGAAGCACATTAATAACCCAGGAGCTCACATCTGGTGAGTGTGGGCTTGGCACACCCAGGGTCCTGAGCTGGACATCATCATTCTTCTCTTTCTTGGTGATTCCCTTGTACTTCTGTCTCTCTCTCTCTCTCTCTCAGGGGGTAACTTGGAATTTTTTTTAGCTGATACAGCATAAGCCTCAGGCTTCCTTGCACTATATGGCTAGTAGTAATAATAATAACACTGGTCAATAAGTAAAATTTTACGAAAACACCCAATCTTGACTAATTTTATGCTGCTTAACAGGAAATCACATTAAAATTTTTCGATTGGCTCTTGTTTTAAAATTACAGTTGGGCTCTCATATTGGCAAGTTACTCTACATCATAAGTGTCAAACTCAAATAGGAACGGGGCCACTAAAAATTATATGAGGATCAGTTAAGGTCACATATTGACTTGACTTGAAAACGCATTGGTTTTCAATATTTATATGTATTTATATTTATTTATTAACACATACAAATCATATGAGAATTATAGATAGAAAGAAATATATCGTTTTATGTTTTGGCTCAAAACATTCAAAATTAATTGAATAATATTGTTTGCTTCCACCTGTTGTTAGAGATAGAACATGCTGTGAGGGAGAAGTGCTGCCTCACCTACTTAAAGGGCATGCGTAAACCAAGGTCAAAAGAGAATTTTATGATTTTTAGTTTTAAAATGAAATATTATCTGTGTTTTATTGAATTTTTATTATTTTTTTGACTATTTCCCAATTAAATTTTAATCTCGTTCGGGCTGCATTCGGGAGTGTTGTGGGCCGCATGAAATCTGCGGCCTTGACACCCCTGCTCTACATTATCCCTACAGCTCTCAGCATGACAACACTGCAGTTTCAGTACCACCATGCTCTTATCAAGCAATTGACAACTGTCACCTTTCTCTAAATCACATGATAAGTTTTGTTGCCTCAAATGTGTTTTCAACTCTGTTGCAATAATCCTCAAAATAGTACTGGGTGATTTGTTCTCAGTTAATGGTTGTTCTCTGAGATTCCTACTTTTTGCGCAGTATTCGTGTCGGGTAAGATTAATATGCCCTGTAATTGTGTGAATAGTCTGGATGACCTCTGTTACATATGTGGAGAAGTCACTTTAGCTTCAAGAAAGCATCCCTTAACTCAAGCCATAAAAAAGGACTACTACTTGTACTTTGGAAGTAAAGTTGGTAACCAGGACAAGAACTGGGCTCCACACATATGCTGCACTACCTGTTCATCAAAACTGAATGCATGGATAAATCGAAAGGGATGTTTTATGCCGTTTTGCAGTGCCCGTGATATGGAGAGAGCCAACCAATCATCTCACAGACTGTTACTTCTGTATGGTGCCTTCTATAAGAAAAGGGATAGCAATGAAGAAAAAGTGGGCAGTGACGTAGCCAAATATACCATCTGCAATTCGTCCCATGCCTCGTAGTGAAGTAATACTGATTCCTGAACCACCTGACCATTTTTCTGTACACTCTGATGAAGATACTGATGAACATCAACTTGATATTCATGAAGAAATAACAGCAGCCATCTATATCAAGGGATCCACCATTTTGCCCAAACCTTTATCCTTCTGAACTATATAAAATCACAGAAAGTGAGCTTAATAACCTCATCAGGAATCTTGAACTGCCGAAGAATAAGGTAGAGCTTTTGGCCTTGAGGCTACAACAGTGGAATCTTCTAGATCATTCTGTGAAGATCTAGAATGACAAAATTTTTACTTGAAAGGGCGACAAAATTTTTACTCGAAATAAAGACCGTGATAAATTCTATCAAACAGAAGTTGAACTTGCTGTTTATAAGCACATTGATGGTCTAATGGCAGCAATGAACACGAGGCATGTTCCCAAAGAATGGTGACTATTTATAGATGCTTCTAAGGTTAGCCTTAAGTCTGTGTTATTATACAATGGAAATATGCTGCCTTCAATACTTGTTGCATATGCTGTCCACAAAAAAGAAACATATGCAAACATGGAGAACATCCTCTTAGGTGTACACTATCAGAAATATGAGTGGCAGTTATGTGGTGATTTAAAGGTAATTGCTACTTTATTAGAATTACAAAAGGGTTACACTAAGTATTGTTGATTTCTCTACAAGTGGGATAGTCGTGCCAAGGATATGCACTATGAGAAGAGGAGTTGGCCTAACAAAAATCATTAGCACCTGGAATTAATAACATAGCATTTGAACCTATTGTAGATCCAAATAAAGTTTTACTTCCACCAATCCACATCAAACTAGAGCTCATGAAAAATTGTGAAAGCTTTGGAAGTGAATGGTCCTGTAGTCACATACTTGCAACAGAAATTCCCAAGACTTAGTACAAAGAAGATTAAGGCAACCGTTTTCATAGGTCCACAAATAAGGCAACTTTTCAGAAAGAAACAGTTCGAATGTGTCCTTAGTGATAGCGATAAATTTTCCTGGAAAACCTTTCCTGGTTTTCCAGGAAAGTTAAAGGCGGCAACAACAGGCAACTTGTGAAAGATCTCATTACTTCTTTCAAAAAACTGGGCTGCAATATGTCATTAAAGATGCATTTCTTGCACTCACAACTGGATTTCTTCTCACCAAACTGTAGTGTCGTCAGCAAAAAACATGGTGAGTGCTTTCATCAAGACATCACGGCAATGGAACAAAGATACAAAAGCAAATGGAGTGCAGCCACGTTAGCAGATTATTGTTGGATGGTGAAAAGCGATGCTCCTGAATCTGAATACACGCAAAAGGTGAAAAGGTCCCATGTTTTATACAGGTATGTTCTCAGCTATGTCTTTATTGCCATATAAATAAAAAATGCCTTGTATAAATATAAAAAAAAAACACTTTTCAAAAACAAGATCCAATCTGCTATTTTAAGTACTATTTCTGTGTTTAGCACCCCAAAATCTATAAACCTACTTTTGTGCCCGTAACATTATCAACCCACTGCAGGATGGAAGCCTCCTCAACAATTCATGCCCGTAACAAGATATGACCCAAAATTTGTTGTTCATTGTAATGTGCTATATGTGACATGGAGGTTGTTGATTATGCCCACATCAAAACGTTTTAGGTGTGTTGAACCACGTACAATAAGCAGGTTTGGGATAACTACAAGGCAGCAATTCTATTCACAATGTTTACATTTGTGAAGAATTTCTTTTGTACTTATTCCTTTTATGGATTGCAGTCATCTCCATTGCCAAATATCTACCAACTTAGTCCATGTTCTTTCTTTTCATTTTTTGGGTCAGGACTTTGTTGTATTACAGTTCCCAGGAAGGGAACAGCTATGTTCCTGTAAATACTATAAGCCAGCCCAGTACAGAAGGCTTGTGGGTGGAAGGAGAGTTCCTTATCTGGTATTTATAAAGCCAGTGTGTAGGTTATTCTGCATTCTGTAGATATTTCCAAAAGTATCTGTTGCTGTTTCATCTCAAGATTTTTTGATTTTTGATGACTATTTTGTCAGCACGGTCATACTAAACTGGCCCCGTACATTATGATTGGGATAAAGTGGCTTTTATAAATAATTTGAAAGGTACTGCCTTCTCAGCTCCCAGTCTCTTCTAGTTACTCATAAGAGCACAGAGATGAACCATTTTGATTTGTCACAGATGTATATAAAGATGGTATGATCTTACAGACACAATGGTCAGTAAGATTACTCCAAGGTATTCTATAATATTATGATTGGTAGATTTAGAGGACTTCCAAGTGAGGAGGTGGTTATGCTCTTGATTAATCTTGGCATACAGATTCTAAAAAAATGCACCCAAATGACACAGTTGCCAAGTGCAACAATTAGTTGATCTGGTGTGACATAAACACCGCAAGAACAAAACTAAGGCTTTGAGGTATGTTATACATCAAATGACTGTGCTAAGTATAATGAACAATTACACAGATAAATAGAATGAGCCAGTAAATCAGAATGTCATATCATAGGGAATTTTATCTTTTCAGATAATGACTGGAACTTGTGAATTAGTTGCTCATTCAGTAGTAGAATATTTCTAGATTTACCATATAACAGTTTTCTATAACAGATTTTAGAGAGACAACAAGAGAAACAATACAGTTGATCTGGTTATAAGCAGTGACTCTTCATGCATTAAGAACCTTCGGGCGAAGAAATCTCTAAGTTGCAGTGATCATAGTGCATTGAGGTGATATTTATTTAAAGATACACTGTAATTACTGTCAAGGCATAAAGGGAACTGAAATATGTAATTGCTTTTCACAAACACACAGTTTTTACATCCCTTTTAGTGAGACCAACTGATGGTCCCTGAGGTTTATCACACACATTCGTCCAGCTATGACACAGAGTTGCTACCAGAAATCTAAAATCTTGCTAGAACTGATATTCCAGTCCTACTTGTGTGCAAAGCTGATTGAATTTCAGCAAAATCTGGTCATTCGGCAACAACCAAATCTTCTGTTTGCACCTTCATGATGGCAGGACTATTAGTAACTTTGGGTATATACCTCCATATGCAAGGTCAAGACATATATATACAGCGTGTCTCAAAAATACACAGCATTAATTTCAGGAATGAGTTCCTCATATGTAAACAATAAAAATATTTTATATCAACATAGTTCTGGAAATGCTTGGTTCCCGAGTTATTAACCGGAATGTCTTATCTCCCACAGGTGATTTCCTTCATCACAAGGTACTGACAGAATCTGGTGGTTTTTCCATTCTGACCATGTATTCAAATCAGGAGCAAGCAGATATGCACTTTATGTACGGTTTGGGGGACGGCGATGCTCTGGAGGCTCGTTGTTTGTACTACGAAAGGTTCCCAGAATGAAGATGTCCAGACAGGAAAACGTTTAAAAGGTATCCATCGCCGCCTTTATGAACATGGGACCTTTACACCTCGTGCTGCCGACGGAGGACAACCAAGCTCTATGACTCCTGAAGTAGAGGGGTGGATCAACAGCCTGGCCTCCATGCTCACCCGATTTAAACCCACTTGATTTCTTCTTGTGGGGCCATTTAAAGTCATTGGTGTATTCGACTCTGGTAGCTGATGTGGAAACTCTCCACAATCGAATTGTGGCAGGTTGTGAGACAATACGAAACATGCCAGGAATTTGGCATCGTCTTCATGAGTCCATGAGACGTCGATGTGAGGCCTGTATTCAGGCAGAAGGTGGACATTTTGAACAATTACTATAAGGTGATGTGAACAGTTAAGTGTCATAGACAGACCTTCAAAACTCGGAAACCAAGCATTTCTGGAACTATGTTGATATAAAATATTTTTATTGTCTACATATGAGGAACTCATTCCTGAAGTTATGCCGTGTATTTTTGAGACACCCTGTATAATGGAGATGTCCACTTGGGTGTTAATCAACATAAGCAAGAGTCAAGTTGTGGCATCCTTATCACACAGATGAATGTCCAATACTCTGTGTGACCAGACTATACTAAATGATAGAGACCTCTAATCACCCAGTGCAATAACATCACATTGCTTATTTTAGAATAGAAGTGGTAAAAGAGATGTTTTTACTACTAAAGTCAAAGTTCCAGCACCCCATCTCTTTTAATACGTAGTATGAATCATGTCTTTTGAAGTTATAATAAGTATCATGCCAAGATCGAATATTCCTTACATTTTGAGGATACAGTTACAAAATGGTTTTTGCAGACTGGCCACTAGATAGTCCACCAGGCTAAACATACTGGTAACTCTACGTTATGATCTATCATAACGTAAATCATAGCTCTACATGATCTATGAAGATATCTAATGTATAACTAACAGCCACTAACCTGTGACTACAAGGAGTCAGAGTAGTGTGTATGCAGAAGGCAGTGATTTTGAGGCCAGATTACATCAAGGAGCTGGGTATATTCTTGCTGTGTGTGTGTTCCATGTACTCCCCTTTTACTTTTACCTTATCTACTCAATGCATCATGAATAACCAAACTAAAAGAAAAAATGCATTTATGAAGATATCTAAACCTCTCAAAAACTTCCTAATTGGTTGCTTCAACTACCTCTAATCTCACATATCCTATTTAATTGCTTTATGATGCCTTTTGAAAATCTACAAATCACTCAGAACTTTGACCTCTTTTCTTTATCTAATATTTCTTACAATGAGGTAATTTTCCTTCATAATTTTAATGTTCACAACCCTAGTTGTTTTCGATTTTCTAGTTATATGGATATGGCTAGTCATGTCTGTATAGACTAGAAAACTAGTTTTTGTTATTGCTAATGACTTTACACAACTTGTTGACTTACCTATTGAATAACAATCCTAACCACATACCGTTGATCTGTGCTTACAAAAAATCCCTTCAAAGTACACAGTTAATGTGAGTGGTCCTCTAGGCATCTTGATTTTCCTCTTGGTTTTCCAATAAATGTGCTGAATCTGTCAAGATAAGCATATACTTAACACGTTGAGAAAAAAACTGTGTTAAAATGAGAAACTTGAAATTTTGAAGGGAGTACATAATGAGATCCTGGTCAATCAGTTCAGGTACTCATTTACAGGAGCAACTTCTTTCTCCTGTTAATGAGTACCAAAGTATCTTCTTTCATCTTCTCAACCTTTAACCCATGCGTGGTACTAAATACTATAGGTTCTAATACCTCTTGTGCTAGGGGTTCTCATAAAAACAGCCACAAACAGAGGTGAAAGTGATTCTTGTGCTACTTCTAGTGGGACATGAAATGACGTGGAAAGCAAAGTGTAAGGGATTACAAATCTCACTTCCCATGAAACAAGGAAATACATATGGGCTACATTAGGGATATTAAGAGTAAAAACAGGCACATTTACTTGCTTGTATATCAATGCTTGGAGCATGGTAAATATTGTTTGTTTGTTTGTTATTTGGTTTTTAGGAGCATTAGCAGCTAAGGCCATATTGCTCCAGGGTGATATCTGGTGGTCATTCCCTGACCTTTCCGCATCCTTCGTATTTGGTGGGCAGAGGCTCGAACCCTGGTCTAATCAAGAAGCGTGTGCTACGCACTGGTGCTCCTGCCCACCTGGCTACGGAGGCACCGCATGGTAAATAAGCACATGCTTGGTCACTATTACAAGAGGGACAACATGGTCTGATTCCTTTGGGAGTATGAAATATGGAATGCAATGTGAGCATTATTCCTCAAAATACTTGCGCAGATTCTATCCGGTATTCACAATGGAGTGAAATTCCTTTGTAATTTATGTAAATGTAAATTCATGTAAAATCAAAATGTTAATGTAAATTCACAAAGGAGGACAAAGGGTGACACAAGTAATTACAGACCTGTTAGTTTAACTTCTGTTCCAGGGAAATTAATGGAGGCACTGGTTAAAGAAGCACTGCAGGATCATCTAGACAAGACTTCAGTTATAGCTCGTACACAGCATGGTTTTGTTAAGTGAAAGTCTTGTCTGACCAATCTGATTGGATACTATGATGTGGTAACAAAGGAACTGGATGCAAAGAATAATTTTGAAATCATATATTTGGATCTTAGAAAGGCTTTTGATACTGTTGCACATAAAAGACTACTGCATAAATTGGAGCAGTGTGGCATTGGGGGCAAATTGCTGCTATGGATAAAGGGATGGTTGAGTGGGAGAAGACAGAGAGTGGTAATCAATGTACACTGCTCTTCGTGGACTAATGTTATTAGTGGAGTGCCCCAGGGTTGGTGCTGGGTCCATTGTTATTTTGTGTATTTATTAATGATATTGATGAAGGCATATCAAGTTTGCAGATTATACAAAGGTTGGCAGGGTTGTTAATGATAGTAAAGACAGTAAACTACTGCAACAGGATCTAGAAAAGTTAGGTAGATGGGCTGAGAAGTGGCAACTGAAATTTAATATTGACAAATGCTGCATATAGGTATCATATGGGTATACTACTGCATATGGGTAGCAGTAACTCAAGAGAAACGTGCCAACTGTGTGGTACTACACTGACAGTGGTAGAGAATGAAAAGGACCTGGGGGTAATTGTGCAGGCAGATATGAAGTTTTCTGAGCAGTGCAGACAGTCTGCAAGAGTAGCTCATGGTGTCTTGTCAACGATACACAGGAATTTGGCTAAAGTAAAGAAAGCCTGCACGAGAAGCATGCAAAAGTTCGATGAAATTTTCCTGTAAAAGTACTTTGCCGTAACAGCATTTGTATTTTTGCTCGCTTGGTAAACAGATGATGGGTGTTATCGGTCTGGAGTAAAAGTTGAATCCTACGGGAGCTTGAAACTCTCCCGAAATGGAGGGGGGGGGGTAACATGACCTTTTTGTCCACCAATGATTCTAAAGAAAAAAGGTTGGGTTAACCTCTCCACTTTGGGAGGGTTTCAATCTCCCATGGGATTCAATTTCTACTCCTGACCGATAACACCCACTGTATGTGTACTGAGCGAGTAACAATACAAATGCCGTTATGGGAAAGTACTGTTACCAGTAAATTTCATCGAACTTTTGCATGCTTCTCGTGCAGGCTTTCTTTACCTTCACCAGGAATTTTTCTAGTAAGGATAAGGAGGCGATTATCCCCTTGTATAAGGCAATGGTCAGGCACACCTTGAATACTGTATACAGGTCTGGAGGTCTCATTTTAAGAAGGATGTAGAGCTACTGGAATGAGTACACAGAGAAGAGCAACAAGATTAGTGAATGGAACAAGGGGTTGCTCTTATGAAGAAAGGCTTAAGTTTTGCAAATTACAGTGTCTGGAAACTAGGCATCTGTGTGGTGATCTGATTGAGGTGTATAAAGCCTTGAATGGTTTGAGCATGCTCAATA
Source organism: Mastigoproctus giganteus (assembly GCF_048544385.1). Lineage (NCBI taxonomy): Eukaryota > Metazoa > Arthropoda > Arachnida > Uropygi > Thelyphonidae > Mastigoproctus > Mastigoproctus giganteus. Next base: position 83,342,646 of record NC_143580.1, on the reverse strand, counting down.
CTGATGGGATTCTATCTCTTGCTCAGAATAATTGTCTGGGAGGGCATAAATTCAAATTGAGGAAAGACAGTTGTAGGATAGTTGTGGCTAGCAGGCGGTTGATTGCTGGAAAAAACTTCCATCTGTCATTGTAGATGTTGATAGCTTAAATAGATTCAAGGCAGAATTAGACAAACATTTGGAGTGAGTGGATGGGTGAAATGAGAAGGGGTTTATTTATTTATTTTTTTTTTTGTCTGATGCTATATAAGCTTGCTTTCTTGCATCATGTGCCTTTACTAATGCTAATGCTAATTTCTATATTCAGTTTTATTACCCTTTTCATATATTGGTACGACTGTCTTGCTTTTTCATAAAATGACCTCTAGATAATACGACATGACCACTGTGAATGTACTTTTATTACTCCATCTTTCAGCATTTCAAGTCAATTTCTTCACCTGCTGACTGTTCATATCTGATGTTTTCAGGACTTTTTATACTGCAATACTAGATACAATGCCTAAAATTTTCACTGTTTTAATGTTTTCCTCTTTTAGAGTTATATCTTCAGCTCCTTTGTTTAATAAATCACCAAAGATAAACTATCTCATCATAAACTGTCTTCCATTTTAACTTCTCCTCTATCATTTTTGAGGACCTTACCTATTATTTTCCCTCTGTTCTGAGATTTAACTAAATGTCAAAATATTTTTCTGCCTTCCTAATACTTGTTTTCCATTATCTTTCTCCAAAATCTTTCTACAATTTTTCTTTAGCTTGTTTGTTCTCATCCTCAACAAACCAGCTTGACTTGAAATTGTAATGTAAGCACTCAAAATGAAAGTCATAGTAATCTTTTTGAAGAGACTGAACCCAAGTGGTCTTACATAAAAACATTCCGAAAGTTTTATAAAGAGTTTTCTGTAGTGTGAATATAAGCAGGCCCAACTGACAAGAAACATGTGCACTAATAGAACTAGTTTGATATCTGCACTTCTCCTCTACTGAAGAAAAACCTCAGCAGTAGTTTCCATACTGGTAGAAGGAAGTTCTTTACATAGTTTACTGCACAAGCAACCTGTAGTCTCAACTTTTCTCATCAATCTGCTCACAGATTAACTGGAACTCAGATGGTTGATATCCTTGTAGCACAGCTTCAGGATTGTATTCCTAATGTAACATTGCTTCACTAACTTACTCTATTGCAATTGTCAGCAGACCAGTTTCAAACATGGGCAGAAAAGAGGAAACTAGGCAGTGGCGGATCCAGAAAAAAATGACAGAAGGGGCATTATTTGTGACGGGGGGGCACCATTTTATGCCTTGTTTGTGCACAAACAAGGCACAGAATAAAACAATGTGGCTGGCAGACACAGGCACACAGCTAACTCTGAATTACTTTGAAGTAAACATTACGCATGACCAAACTGCATGACGCCTCGAACTAGAATGGCGATCACATCAGCATCAGTGTTTCCAACTGTAGTCAGTTGAAAATAAATGAGCCACAATGCAAAAATATATAAACTCCTATGGTAACAATAAAAAAGAAAAATTTTTTTATAGCTAAAGGGAATTTAAACGATTGGTGAATATTTTCCAAAAAATGACAGGGGAGGGATTGTTCCCCAGTGCCCCTACCCTGAATCTGCCACTGAGACTAGGTACAAGATAATTCCCGTAATAGCCTCAAAGCTTAAATGTCAGAAAATCAAATTAATCAAAGTTTATGTTACCATTTCAAAAATTATACAAAATAAAAATATAAAAAATAAAATAAATAAATAAATTATACAGGAAATTTATTTTAATTAATATTAATTAATACCCACTTCCATCACATTAGGACCACTGTTGTTTTTGATTTTCATAAATGACACTGATGAAATCATGAGGTCTAAATTTGAAGATGTAAAGATTGGTAGAGTAATTAATGATCACCGCCTCTTCAGAGTGACCTAGATAGACTTCAGGATGATCAGAAAAATGGCAGTTATGCTTTATTTCAGCAAAGTGCAAGGTATTACACCTGGGAAACAGTAACCCCAAAATAACTTATACACTTGGTGGAATTGAACTATAGCTAGTAGTGGAGGAGAGGGACTTGGGTGTTATGATATGACATCAAGTTCTCCGAGCATTGTAGACAGGTTGAAAGGAAGGCTCATGGTGTCCTATCGATTATTTATTGAAAGTTTGCTAGTAGAGATAAGGATGTCATAATCCCATTATATAAGGTTATTGTTAAACCACACTTGGAATACTGTGTTCAAGTATGGAGACCACACCTAAAGAAAGACATCGAACTTCTTGAAAGGGTCCAAAGACGGGTAACTCACCTGGTGAGATTCGCAAAAGGGCATCCATATGAGGAAAGACTTCGAATATGTGGGTTGCTGAGCTTGGAAACTGAGCACCTTAGAGGAGATTTGACTTAGGCGTTTAAGGTTCTGAGAGGCATAAGTAAAATGAATGAGGATGAAATTTTCAGTTATGATTCTAGAACTAGGAGCCATAAATTCAAGTTATGGAGGGGAGATGTTTAGACTGGATGGAAGTTTTTTTATAAATTATTGGAATAAGTTACCCACATGGGTAACTTATTCCAGTGGGTTGTAGAGGCTGACAGTTTGGGGAAATTCAAAGGTCAGTTGGATAGTTACCTACGAGAGGACTGAAATGCATAGGTTGTCTATTTCCTTTTCTTTTATTAATTATTTATTTTTAAAATTTCTTTTTTCTTATTATTTTTTTTATTTTGGCTGGTGCAGCATAAGCCGTAGGCTTCCTTGCGCAATGTGGCCACTGCTAATACTATAATACTCCTTTTCTGCCACTCATTATGCATGGAAGGCCAACAATTGCCAATCAGAAGACAATATGATAACATCATAATCACATATTTTAATTGATAAAATGTTGTGTAATAACCTTCAGTAAACATGCTTCCTATTTCCAAAATAGACACCTTTTATAAATAATTACTCTGGTCAGTTTCTTTATTCTTTTCTTACAATTACTTTTTAACATTAAGCCTATGTTTTTAGGCACACACACACACACACACACACACACACACACACACACACACACACACACACACACACACACTTAGTATTTAGTTCTTTTTAAAAGTTTGTCAAGCATCTCAAATTTCATTAAAATCAGACAAGTAAAAATCATTATTATTTCTTTTTCTGTACAGTTTGTATTTTGTTCGATTTCTGTACAATTCATTGATTAAATGTTGTTTTAATCAAGTTTGTTAGCTTTAGACAGTTTGTTTGTTTGTTATTTTGGTTTTTAGGAGCATTAGCAACTAAGGCCATATTGCTCTGGGGATATGTGGTGGTCATTCCTTGACCTTTCCACATCCTCCGTATTTGGTGGTCACGGCTCAAACCCCGGTCTAATCAAGAAGCGTGTGCTATGCACTGCTGCTCCTGCCCACCTGGCTACGGTGGTGCCAGCTTTAGACAGTTCACGCATGCTTTGCCTGTATTGTTATATAAGATTTGCAAGCACGATGTTGGCTGTGAAGAAATATATAGAGAGAGAAGAACAGACTTAATAAAAGTGTATGAAAGAAGAGTAATAAGTGTTATACATTTCTAATTAAACTGGATGGGTAAGTTTAGAGAATACAAAACTATAGTTTTATTGAGTATTCTATAAAGTTATAATCTTAGTAATCAACTGATAAGAAGATTAACTATATTTACTTTTCACTTCTATTAATAAAAAAATAAAAAATAAAAAACAGGGAAAAAAATTAATTTAAGAAAAAAATCTAACAAGCTTAAAAAGTAACATTCTCATATATTCCAAACTTGCTTGATATTTTGTATGTTGGATACACATATTCATACCTTTTAATTATGTTTTACAGCACTTCAGCAAGTGCTTCTCAACAGAATAGGGAAAGGCCACCTAAAGTAAGTTTTTGTAAAAGTTCTGTCAATAATTCAATGCAAGCTTCCTCTTTAATTAAAAAAAAAAAAAAAGCAGTGGCATTTTCGTTCCTCCCTCGGGTAAGGCAAAAAGCCTAGCCCTGCTTGTTAGTGTCATCATGGAAATTAACTTATAATCACTATGATCTTGCATAATGTTAATTCTCTCAACCTATTCCAACTTAACACTACAGTCTATGCAGTATAACATGGGGCACTGTCAAAATGAAACAGAAAAGGGCCCTCCCAATTCTGCTGTTACAGTGTAGGAATGTTTACAGTGTTTCACGGAAATTGTCCAGAATGCTAATTGACTACATGGCAATCACTGTTCCAAGAATAACCAATGGTCCAAACCACCCCCAGGAGGTGACAGCATCTCCACCAAACTTCACAGTTGGGATGACACACTCTGGTAAATAAAGTTACCTGGGCATCTGCCAGACCCAAACACAGCTATTAGATTAGAAAACCATGCATAGTGAATCCTCAGTCCATAACATTGCTTTCCAACATTGGGTTATATTCCAGGCAAGTTGATGCCATACATTGTACGATGTGATGTGATGTTAGATTGGTGTTCCACAACTTTTCTGCAAAAGCTCTTCTCTAATAACCAAATGATACAAAGCCCTCGCACATCGTCCTGATATTAATACGTTAACATTGGTTACTGTGGCATCCATGAACACCGTTCATATTATCTCAAGGGAGAACTGACACAATCAAAGGGAACTCTTCTGAGTACCTTCTGGTCTCTTTCCATTAATTTCTGGGGTCTACTTGAACATTTCCTGGCTCTAACACCACCATAATGTTTCCATATGGTGGAAACATTACGATCATTACGACAACCATCACTGACCTAGGATGATAATAGGAATGACAAAGAGATTCATTGCTAATATAATATCCTAGGATGACTCCTATACTTTATTGAACCACTTACTTCTAGTATAAACACAGTAATTGGTATTGTTAATTTCTCCCAAATTCCTTCCAGAATTTGGGAGAAATTCTGGAATTTGTGTTTCCAACACACACACATACAGAGAGAGAGAGAGAGAGAGAGAGAGAGAGAGAGAGAGAGAGAGAGAGAGAGAGAGAGAGAGAGAGAGGGGGGGAAGAGAGAGAGAGAGAGAGAGAGAGGATACATAACCATAATCATCTTCAGACAGCATGTCTTCTCTCATTTCATTTTCCTCTTGCAATGATTGCTCTTCATGATGCAACAGCTGCTGTTGTTGTAAGAGCTGTTGATGAGTATTAATATGCTCCTCATCAGGAATATGTCCAGTACTCATTTCAGATACCTCATGTAATTCTTCTGCTGAACTGCTATCTATTGCTACATGGCTTAATGGTGCATCATCAAAAAGACCTGTTGATTCAAAAAGTGCTCCACCTCCTCCTCCTCCATCTAAAGAAACAAGAATAATCACTATATTTGAGTACCACTAAAAATTGTAAAAAGAGAAAAATTATCATCTGAAGAATTCTTTATATATTAACATGTACTCCAGTACTCCATGAATAGTATAAGAGAAGGCAGTTACTGCCACTTCAGATTGCAGAAAATAAAATTAAAATAAATAATATATAATTTTATGGTATAATAACATTTATGTACACTTGTTAGATAATTGCTAAATCATTATTTCTTTAACATCATGATTTTTTTAGAAAATGATTCAAGGAAATCAGCACAAATGAAACACATTTCAGCCTATTTTAAACATTTAGCATTAGTAGAGGCATTTGATGCACAAAAGCAAGCTTATGCAGCATCAGCCAAAAAAAAAAAAAAAAAAAAGAAAAACGCTCCCATTTCACCCCTCCGTTCGTTCCAAGTACCTGTCCAGCTCAGCCTTAAATTTATTTAAGCTATGAACTTCCACAACATGGATGGAAGTCTGTTCCACCAAACAACCACCCGCTGGTTAAAGACAAACTTCTGCACATCTGTCTTACCTCAATTTGAATTTATGCCCTATCAAATGATTATTCTGAGAAAGAGGTAGAATTCCATCAGCATTGAGCATGCTCAAACCATTCAAGGCTTTATACACCTACCTCTATCAGATCACTTCGCAGGTACCTAGTCTCCAGACACTGTAATTTACAAAATTTAAGCCTTTCTTCATAAGAGCAACCCTTTATTCCATTCACTAATCTTGTTGCCCTTCTCTGTACTCGTTCCAACAGCTCTACATCCTTCTTATAATGAGGCCTCCAGACCTGTATACAGTACTCAAGGTGTGGCCTGACCATTGCCTTATATAAGGGGATAATCACCTCCTTATCCCTGCTAGAAAAATTCTTGTATATCATTGCAAGACACTATGAGCTACTCTTGCAGACCATCTGCACTGCTCAAAAAAATTCGTATCTGCCTTCACAATTACCCCCAGGTCCTTTTCATTCTCTACCACTGTCATTGTAGAACCACAGAGTTGATATGTCACACTGCAGTTGCTGCTTCACATACGTAGTACTTTTCATTTCTCAATGTTAAACTTCATTTGCCACCTCTCTGCCCATCTGCTCAACTTTTCTAGATCCTGTTGCAGCAGTGTACTGTCATTAGTGTCCTTAACAACCTTGCCAACCTTCATATTGTCTGCAAACTTGGACTTTAAGCTTGATATACCATCATCAATATCATTTATAAATACAGATTTGTTTGTTTGTTTGTTTTGGTTTTATTGGCGCATTAGCTACTAAGGCTATAATGCGCCAAGACCATGTCATTTATAAAAAAATTTAAACTTTCAGTGACCTAATTAGTTAGGTCACTATGTCAAGAAGTATAAGAAAAATGTAAATTTTATAAACGAGTAAAAATATTTATTGATTTTAAAATCTAAAAATAGCAGACACATTGTCATTGTCGGATAAAATCTGACTGAGTGTATACGGCTCAGTCAGATGATTAAAAGCAGTAAAACGGATATTGCTAAAATCGGGACAATCAATTAAAATGTGTCTCATAGTTAAAATTGTGCCACAGGACACACACATAGGAGGGTCATCAGCCCTCAGCAAAAACGAATGAGTTAAATGACTGTGTCCTATGCGGGTCCGGGCAAGAACAACTTCCTCCTTACGATTCCTGCGCAGACTAGACTGCCACAGTTCAATTACAGGCTTTATACAATATAATTTATTTCCAGTCTGTCTATTCCACGAGTCCTGCCACTGGGAGTGTATGTTTTGGTGTATTATTTGCCTGTAGTCTGTATAGGGGACTGACAGGCAGCGGTTATTATTGGGAATTGCTGATTTGGCTGCGGCGTCAGCCAAATCATTTCCCCTAATCCCAATGTGGCTGGGAATCCAGCAGAAGCGGATGTCATATTCGTGTTCATGGAGAACGTGAATCTTCTGCTGAATGCTAGACAGAACTGGATGAGGATTATACCTCACAGATATTAAAGACTGTAACACACTGAGAGAGTCGGAATATAAAATGAACCGTTGGTATTGGCATTCACTAATGTGATCCAAGGCTAACTCTATAGCATGCAGCTCTGCAGTAAATATACTTCATTCAGAGGGAATCTGTCCGATGTAGGGCTGTCTGTAAAGACAGCAGCAGATCCCACGTATGATTCCGACTTCGAACCGTCTGTGTAGACTGGCGCGAAGTCGGAATGTTCAGCTCGGTGTGCTGAATAAAGCTGCAGGTAGACCGATGATGGAGTGTCCGAATTTCCCCAATTTCTAAGGGACAAGTCACATGCCGGGACATGAGCATGCCAGGGTGGAAAGGGTTGCTTTGGTGTTTGCGCAACCTTGTCTACCTTGATATGAAGTTCTTTGAGTAGCTCTTGGAGACGAATACCAAAAGGATGATTGGCAGTCTTACGGGTGTTGTACAAATTTTCCCATCGTGGCTCAAAAACGAATGGCCACGTAGAATGGTCTGGCAGGGATTTCAGTTTTAAGGCGTACTTTAGAGATAACTGCTTACGATGAAGCGATAACGGTGGTTCGTTTGCTTCGATGTATAAGCTCTGGATAGGAGATGTTCGAAATGCTCCAGTTTTTTTTTTTTTTTTTTTTTTTTTTTTTGGTAGTTGTTGGCGCATCGGCTTCTGTGGCCATATTGCACCTCCCAAGGTTTTTGCAGTACTTTGATCCAAGCCCGAGGCGGGAATCGAACCCGCGACCTTTGGGTTGCCGGGCAGGTACTTTACCCACTCGGCTAGCCCGGTCGGCGAAATGCTCCAGTAGCGATACGTAGAGCCTGATGATGGACAGGGTCCAACCATCGAAGGGCACTGTCTCTGGCTGAAGAATATACTTGGGCCCCATAATCTAATTTGGATCGCACAAGTGCACGATAAAGCCGTAGAAGGGTGCATCGGTCTGCACCCCAAGATAAAGAGGAAAGCGAGCGGAGCATATTAAGGCCTCTTATGCACTTTGTGCGGAGTTGACGAATATGATCCAAAAAGGTCAGTTTTTTATCGAATATGAGTCCCAAGAATTTTGTGTTCGCTGCTACTGGAATAGCATTTTGTCCGAGCCTTAATTCAGGTTTCAGGATGAAGATTACGCTTGCGACAAAAGTGTACGCAAACGGTCTTCTCCGGCGAGAACCTGAAGCCATTAGCAAGTGCCCAGGAATTCAGACTATCGATGGCTTTCTGCAGTTGTCTTTCAATAACCCTCATGTTGCACGACTGGCAAAAAATGCTAAAGTCATCAACATACAGGGCACTGTTTACAGTTGGAGGAAGTTGTTCTGTGATGGAATTTATTTTGATGGCAAAAAGCGTGACACTTAATACTGATCCTTGTGGTACTCCCTCCTCTTGGCTAAAGGAGCGAGAGAGTGAGGATCCCAAACGAATTTGCAATGATCGATTGGCTAAAAAGTTTTGAATAAAAAAGGGCAGATGCCCTCTTAGCCCTAGGCTATGTAAATCTTTTAAAATGCCAAATCTCCAAGTTGTGTCATACGCTTTCTCCATGTCAAAGAACACCGACACCAAGTGTTCGCGTTTTAGGAAAGCATCCCGGATGGATGCTTCCAATCTAATAAGATGGTCCAAAGTGGACCGGTTCCTTCGGAAGCCACACTGGATGCTGGAGAGAAGGTCATTTGATTCTAAATACCATATTAAACGAGAATTAACCATTCTCTCCAGGATTTTGCACAGACAGCTAGTCAGAGCAATAGGACGATAATTGGTGGTGACTTCTGGATCCTTTCCTGGCTTAGGAAAGGCAAGAACGATTGCCTTTCGCCAGGAGTCCGGAAACTGCCCTTCAGTAAAGATTCTGTTATACAGAAGGAGCAGACAATCCATAGATTTTGGTGGAAGATGTTTAATCATTTCATAATGGATGCCATCTGGTCCAACAGCACTTGCTTTGGAAAGAGTGAGGGCTCTTTTCAGTTCCTCTATAGTGAACGCCCCGTTGTAGGGATAGAGGCCCTTGGACTTAAAATTAAGTGCTTGTTTTTCCAGTTTATGTTTCAGGACCGGGAACTCTGGGGAGTACGAGGATGTTGCGGAGATGTTAGAGAATGTTTCCCCAAGAGCATTTGCTATTGCAGTTGGATCTGCAATAGTACATCCATTATAATCTAGGATTGAAGAAGGGTGGGATGTATATTTTCCCTTCATTTTCCGGATTTTATCCCAGACTACCTTAGAGTTGGTAGACTGGTTAATAGATGATGTAAAACGGATCCACGATTCCTTTTGACTCTGATGGCGGATATATCGTGCTTTGGCTCGTGCACGTTTAAAGGCTATAAGGTTGGTCGTGGTAGGATATCGGCGGAATATCCCCCACGCTTTGTTTTGAGCCTTTTTTGCTGCTGTGCATTGTGAATTCCACCAAGGTTTAGGAAATGGTGGAAACCGGGCAGATGTTTTTGGAACAGCATTCGCAGCTGCTTGGACAATATTTTCTGTGATGTACTTAACTGCATCATTGATAGACTCTTGACTGACTGTGCTAAGATCAGAATTTGCCTGATGTTGGAAGGCAGTCCAGTCAGCCTGATCAATCTTCCACCGTGGTAACCTAAAAGGAAGACATGGTCTCCCACTGTGGAATAAGGTTATCACGGGGAAGTGATCGCTTCCGTATGGATTCTCCTCCACTTCCCAAGTGAGTGAAGGGAGTAGAGAAGGGGAGCAGATAGAGAGATCAATGGCAGAAAAAGTACGGGTAAGCATGTGGAAGAAGGTGTTTGTTCCAGTATTTAGAAGGAAAGGTCATTGTCATTGAGCATACGCTCTATGACTCGTCCCCTTCCGTTGATGTTAGCACTACCCCACAGGGTGTTATGTCCATTCATATCCCCGAGAAGTAAGAAAGGGGAGGCAACTGCGTTAGAAGATCATCAAGGTCTTCCTGGGAGATGTCAGTCCCAGGTGGCAAATAAATGGAGCACACAGTTAATAAAAATCCCACTGAAAGGCGAATTGCAACAGCCTCTATGCTGGTTGTAATTAGCAAGGGCTGCACTGGGGTCTGGTTACCCACAAGGATAGCCACTCCCCCATGTACAGAGCCATCCGCAATTCTATTCTTTCGAAAAACTGTGATCTTGTGCATGGTGGGATCATCATTTGCCTTTAGATATGTCTCCTGCAAGCAAAAGCAAACTGGCTTGTGCTTTTGCAGGAGGGCCTTGATGTCATCTATATTTCGCCGGAATCCATGACAATTCCATTGTAGGAATTTAGCCATTATTTTGGCTTGGTGGGTCCATGACGCGGCTTCCGAGGTGCTGAGGGCTTACTTTTATCAGTCTTGGATTTATCTTTTTTGGGGAAGAATGGACGCTGTCCCGTGTCCATTTCTTCCTCCGCAAAGAGTTCCAAGACTGAATCTTCGGGTACCTCCTTCTGCTCGACATCCATCTTATCTTGGGTACTAGGGGGGGACTTCCCCTTTCCTATTCTTTTCTTTCATAGTTACCTTTGTTACTTGTGGAGCGTTAGGGGGTACCGATATAGGAGTGGCAGCTGATTGGTCCTTCTGTGCAGGTTTTTGAGAACTTAAAAGATATCGCGCGATGGGAGTGAAAGACTCCTTTGGAGGAATGGTCATGTCCGTCTGAGTTCCGACGGAACATCTCCCTGCTACCTTCTGGGCGTAGGTAGGATTGTTGATATTCAGGGGTTTGACCGATTTCCTTGCCTCCTGGTATGATATATTTAGCTCTGCCTTCAGCCGTTGAATTTCTTTTTCTTCTTTCCACTTCTGGCATGCTCGTGAATAGGCTGGGTGTTCGCCTTCACAGTTAATACAGGTGGGTTTTGTGGCTAAACATGCTGTTGTTTCGCGGTCCTTTGCACCGCATCGAGCGCATGCAAGGACTCCACGGCAGGCCATTTGAAAATGTCCATACTTCTGGCATTTAAAACACCGTAAAGGGTTCGGAACATATGGACGCACTGAACAGTTGATGTATCCAGCTTTAATCTCGTCAGGAGGTTTAGGAGAGTTAAAAGTCAGGATAACGCTCCTGGTTTTAACAATTTTTCCATCCCTTCGCGCAGTGATTCTCTTGACAGCAATGACTCCCTGTGGTTTTAATTCAGAGCAGATTTCCTCCTCGGTTACGTCGAGAAGGTCCCACTCCGAAATGACACCTCTCGATGATGTTGTTGTTTGTTGGATTTATTGGTGCAAGGGCTACAAAGGCCATAATGCACCTATTTCAATCTTATTTGATACATGATTGTTATATTAAATAAAAGGATTCAGATCAGGTGATATTTGTTTATCAATTTGAGGAAGGTAAAAACATCATTAATATCTTGTCGGTCTCCGAGAATCTGTTGTAAGGTAAGTTTATTAGAAGAATATAGATGTGAAGAGAAAGCTGTTTTTCGTTCTCTCAGATATAATGGGCATTCAATGATCAAGTGGTTTACTGTGAGTTGAGTTTGACAGTTGTGGCATCGTGGAGGGTCATCCTGAGTGAGTAAATAACTATGAGTTAGGTGAGTATGTCCTATTCGAATTCTAGCAAGTACTACTTCTTCCTTTCTATTGCCTCTTAGGCTTGATAGCCACTTCTTGTGATCCTTTTTAATCTGAAAAAGCTTATTGCTCTTTTCTCCCTGCCAAATGGATAGCCATTTTTTTCTAACATTGGTATGTATGATGCGTTTTAAATCTGTGTAAGGTATCTGCATGTCTGATTTTATGTGACTGGTGTTCTTGGCTGCAAGATCCGCTTGTTTGTTTCCTCTGATTCCAGAGTGCCCAGGTATCCAACAGAAAATTAATTTTTGCCTGTTTGCAAGAAGCTGCGCTAACTTGGTTTGAATTTGTTGTAGAAACGGATGACTGGAAGGAAATTTACACTGAAGAGCAGATACAGCACTTAAGGAATCGGTGTAGATAATAGTTTGAGGATATAATGACTGTTTTACATTGTCTAGAGCCATCAGGATAGCATACGGTTCTGCAGTGTAAATACTGTACTCCAAAGGGAGCTGCTGGGATATTGTATTGTTTGGTAGAACTGCAGCTGCTCCAACTTTATTATCTGTCTTGGAACCGTCAGTGTAAATTTGGGTAAAACTAGAGAACTGAAAAGAGTGAGTTGCATGGATCGACCTCTCGATGAATTGAGTGTTCTGTGTGGTGTCACTGTTATAGGGATTCCTCCAATTGATGTTGTTCGGAGGAGATGTTCAGATTGCCTGTCATTTTTAGTTTCAATTAAAAGGTCTCCAGAACGGAGCCTCTTAACTGATTTGGGAGAACCTGCTAACCCATCTAACCCTTTTTGAATAAAAAAGGGCGACATTTTACCAATCGGTGTCTCATTGGTAGAATGCATGATTAAGAATCTTGGGACTGGCCCTGATGGTAATTCGGTTCGCTGCCTCTTTTTAGCAATAATGCTATCTGCTTCACTGTCTAAATTTTCAGATAGGGACCGTGTTGGGGCCCCTGAAGAAGTTAGTTTATCAGGATTCATGGAGTTTATTAAATTGTTCAGTGCCCGGGCTCCCCACCCACCACGGAGCCCAAAGAGATGCCCACTACCAGGCAGGCAATAAATGCGCTTGGGAGTGGAACGCCAGGGCTACCCAGACACTATACCCGCACCGCCGCCAGCCTGAATTCTGTCCCTCGGACCATGAGAGTAGGGGCGTGGCATTGACACGGTTGATCCTCGCAGGCGAGCCTACTAGCCGAAAGACCCTCGCAGGCGAGCCTACTAGCCGATTGATCCTAGCCGCGCCTTCCAGGACCACCCATCTTGTCGAAGCAGGGGCCAAAGTGGTGTATTGAAGCTGGGCCCCTCAACCACCAGGATCCCCCTTTCCGAATTTCCACGGGTCGCAGCGCACGGCAAACACGCCGGATTCCATTGATGTAAGCCTGGAACCTGGGCTGTGGGCGTTGGATCCCAGTGATGCTAGTCTGGAAGTCCAGCAGCGTCACTGGGAGGTCCCCCCTCACCACGTACTGGTGCCCACGTCGAGGGGTTATAAATACAGAAAACAACAATGAACCCAATACTGAACCCTGAGAGACTCCACTAATAACATTAGTCCACGATGAGCAGTGTCCACTGATTATCACTCTCTGTCTTCTTCCCCTCGACCATCCCTTTATAAATAGCAGCAATTTGCATCCAATGCCACATTGCTCCAATTTGTGCAGCAGTCTTCCATGTGCAACAGTATCAAAAGCCTTTCTAAGATTCAAATATAATGATATCAAAGTTATTCCCTGCATCCACTTCCTTTGTGACCACATCATAGTATCCAATCAAATTGGTCAGGCAAGACTTTCCCTTAACAAAACCATGCTGTGTCTGAGCTATAACTGAAGTCTTCTCTAGATGATCCTGCAGTGCTTCTATAACCAGTGCCTCCATTAATTTTCCTGGAAAAGAAATTAAACTAACAGGTCTAATAATTACTTGTGTTGCCCTGTGATCCTTCTTTGGGAATTGGGGTCATATTTGCACATCTCCAGTCCATGGGTACCTCCCCGAGTCCAAAGAAAGCTCTCATAATTATTGCTAAGTGTTTGCTTACTTCCTTTGCTGCCTCCATTAATATAACTGGATAGATCCCGTCCACCACTGGTGCCTTTTTTATGTTTATCTTCAACAATTTCTCCTCCACTTTCCTCTCAGTTATTACAAAATCATCCAGGTCACTGCCAGAGTTTAACTCACCTCTGGCATTCCCCTCCCTGAATAGCTCCTCATGGGTGAATGTAGATGCAAAATACTCATTTAGTTTATTAGCCACCTGAGCTAGATCATCAACAGTTAAACCATCAATATCCAATGGACAAATCTGATTCATCCCTTTCCTTCTAGAGTTTACATAGGTAAAGAACTCTGTTGTTTTTCTTTGCATCCTTTGCCAAGGATTTCCCATAATCTGCCTTTGCCTGCCTAATCTCCTTTGTGACTTGGTCTTATAATGGGGGATTTTAACTTCCCAGATATTGACTGGAACTTGTGGATTGGGCACTCACACACTAGTCAGACTTTTGTGGATTTATTGTATGATTGTTTTCTGCAGTAGCATGTTCGAGAGGCAACCAGAGAAAGTAATACTTTTGATCTGGTGATCAGCAGTGATCATTCGTGTATTAAGAATTTGAAGATAAAGGAACCACTAGGTGGCAGTGATCACAGTGTACTGATGTGGGATTTACTTAAAGATTTAATTACCATCAGGTGTAAAGGAAAGGGTTTTTGCTTCCGTAAAGGCAAGTACAGTGGTCTTTGACAGTTTTTAAATTCTGTACAGTGGGATCAACTGATGATGTTACTAACAGTAAATTCTAAGTGGGAAGCATTCAAGGAATTAATCGTGGAAGCTACTAAAAGTTTCATACCTATTAAGAAATATTGTTCAAGGTTTAGGCCTAAATGGTTGTCAAACGAACTAATGAGACTCGTAACAGAGAAGTAAAATGCATGGGATGCATATAAATTATCAAGCGACTCAGAAGCCTAAGGCAGATATAAGTTAATCTGTAATCAGGTCACAAAGGAGGTTCGGCAGGCAAAGGCAGATTATAAGAAATCCTTGGCAAAAGATGCTAAGAAAAAAAACAAGGATTTCTTTACTTATATAAACTCTAAAAGGAAGGGGATGAATCTGATTGGTCCACTTGACATCGATGGTTCGACTGTTGATGATCTGCTCAGATAGCAAACAAACTGAATGAGTATTTTGCATCTACATTCACACATGAGGAATTATTAAGGTTTGAAAATGGCAGAAGGTTATCAAATTGTAGCAAGATACTTAATGATGTTGTAATAACTGATAGCAAAGTGGAAGAGAAATTGTTGAAGTTAAACGTAAGAAAAGCACCTGGGGTCGATGGAATCTATCCAGTTATATTAAAGGAAGTGGCAAAGCAACTAAGCAAACCCTTAGCCATAATTATGAGAGCATCCTTCGACTCAGGGGAGGTTCCTACGGACTGGAGATGTGCAAATGTATCCCCAATTCACAAAGGGGGATCGAAGGGTGACACGAGTAATTACAGACCAGTTAGTTTAACTTCTGTTCCGGGTAAAATAATGGAGCCACTGGTTAAAGATGCATTGCAGGATCATCTAGACAAGACTACAGCAATAATTCAGACACAGCATGGGTTTGTTAAGGGAAAGTCTTGTCTGACAAATTTGATAGGATATTATGATGTGGTTACAAAGGAACTGGATGCAAAAAATAATTTTGATATCATATATTTGGATTTCAGGAAAGCTTTTGACACTGTTGCGGATGGAAGACTATTGTACAAATTGGAGCAGAATGGTATTAAGGGTAAGTTGATACAATGGATAAAAGGATGGTTAAGGGTGAGAAGACAGAGGGTGGTAATCAATGGGTGCTGCTCTTCTTGGACTAATATTATTAGTGGAGTCCCACAGGGTTCGGTGTTAGACCCACAGTTGTTTTGTATATTTATCAATGATATTGATGAAGGTATATCAGGCTTAATGTCAAAGTTTGCAGATGATACAAAGGTTGGCAGGGTGGTTAATGACAGTAATGGCAGTGTGCTACTGCAACAGGATCTAGATGATTTGGGCAGATGGGCTAAGAAGTGGCAACTGAAGTGTAACCTTGACAAATGCAAAGTACTGCATATGGGCAGAAGTAACCCCAGAGAAACGTACCAACTGTGTGGTACTACACTTAAGGTGGTAGAAAATGAAAAAGACCTGGGAGTAATTGTGTAGTCAGATATGAAGTTCTCTGAGCAATGTAGACAGGCTGTCAGGGCAGGTCATGGGATTTTGTCAATGATATATAGGGATTTTGCTAGCAGGGAAAAGGAGGTGATTATCCCTCTGTATAAGGCAATGGTCAGGCCACGCCGTGAGTACTGCGCACAGGTCTGGAGGCCTCATTTTAGGAAGGATGTAGATTTACTTGAGCGTGTACAGAGAAGGGCAACAAGGTTGGTGAGGGGAATGAAGGGATCCTCTTACCAAGAGAGGCTTAAGTTCTGCAAATTCCAGTGGCTGGAGACTAGGCACCTGCGCGGTGATCTGATTGAGGTATATAAGGCCTTGAATGGGTTGAGCACGCTGAATGAATTCTGATGGGATCCTTCCACTTGTTCAGATTACGAACCTAAGGGGGCATAAATTCAAATTAAGAAAAGACAGATGTAGAATAGATGTGCGGAAATTTGCCTTTAGCCAGCGGGTGGTTAATTGCTGGAACACACTTCCATCTGTCGTTGTGAAAGTTGATAGGTTGAATAAATTTAAGGAGGAACTAGACAGGCATTTGGAGGGAATGGTGTGATTTTTTTTTTTTTAGTTTTGGCTGATGCTGCATAAGCTCATACATTTGCTTTCTTGCATCACATGCCACTACTACTACTACTACTACTACTACTACAGACCAGCTTATATCTATCATAGGCCTCCATGTCGCCCATTAATTTATATGAATCCCATGGATTTTTCTTCTCTGCCACATGTCTCATTAGTTCATCTGACATCCATTTAGGCCTAAACCTTGAACAATATTTCTTAGTTGGTATGTAAAGCCTAGTAGCTTCCACGATAAGTTCTTTTAATGCTTCCCATTTTGAATTTGCTGTTGATAACATCATCAGTTGGTCCCACCGTATAGAATTTAAATACTGTCTCAGACCACCGTACTCACCTTTATATAAGCAAAAACCCTTCCCTTTTCTCCTGATGGTAGTTACCTCTTTGAGTAAATCCCACTTTAGCACACTGTGATTACTGCCACCTAGTGGTTCCTTTATCTGCAGATTCTTAATACATGAAAAATCACTACTGATAATCACATCAAGAGTATTACTTCCTCTAGTTGCCTCCCGAACATGCTGATGTAGAAAACAATCATCCAATAAATCCAGAAAAGCCTTGCTAGTGTGTGAGAGACCAAACTCCGAATTGCAGTCAATATCACTGTTGAACAAAAGCCGAGAATTAGGGTTGAATTTGAAAGTGTCTCCAATTCTGCCCAGACACGATAGGAGGGAGTATATGATGAAAGCCTTGTGATAAGATAAGATAGGAGGGAGTATATGATAAGATGCATGGTATTTCAGAGACTGCTGGGAGCCATTGCGGTACAAGTAAACACATGGGTTGTGTTAGGGTAGCTAAGAATAGAAACAGGTGCATGTATACTTGCGTGTACACCAATGCTAGGAGTTTAGTAAATAAATTTGATGAATTTGAGGTATTGCTCAAAACATCAAAGGCAGATATTGTTGGGATATCAGAGACGTGGTGTCACACAGATATAAAGGATGCAGAACTGCAATTTGGGGAGTACAACGTCTACAGAAAGGATAGACAGGATAGGAAGTGGGGAGGGGTTATGCTATTAGTTAAGAAACACATAAAAACCAAGGAAGTGAAGCCAGTCGACATCGCTGGACAGTGCAGTGTTGAGTCAGTTTGGTGTGACATAAGCATTGGGAGATCACAATTGAGAGTAGGAGTGTGCTATAGGCCTAATGACGCTGATGAGTATAATAAGGAACTGTACAGGGAAATAGAGTGGGCCAGTAAATCAGAGAGTCTTATAATGGGAGACTTTAATATCCCAGATATTGACTGGAATATGGGGGCTGGTTACTCACACACTAGCAGGGCTTTTGTGGATTTATTGGATGATTGTTTTCTACATCAGCATGATCGGGAGGCAACTAGAGGGAGTAATACTCTTGATTTGATTATCAGCAGTGATTCTTCATGCATTAAGAATTTGCAGATAAAGAACCACTAGGTGGCAGTGATCACAGTGTGCTGAAGTGGGATTTACTCAAAGAGGTAACTACCATTAGGGGTAAAGGGAAGGGTTATTGCTTCCGTAAAGGCGACTACGATGGACTGAGACAGTATTTAAATTCTATACAGTGGGACCAACTGATGATGTTACCAACAGCAAATTCAAAATGGGAAGCATTCAAAGAACTTATCTTGGAAGCTACTAGGCTTTACATTAGCATTAGCATTAGTAGAGGCATTTGATGCAAGAAAGCAAGCTTATGCAGCATCAGCCAAAAAAAAAAAAAAAAAAAAAACCCCACTTCCACTTCACCCCTCTGTTCGTTCAAAATACCTGTCCAGCTGAGCCTTAAACTTATTTAGGCTATCAACCTCCACCACAAGGGATGGAAGTCTGTTCCACCAACCAACCACCCGCTGGCTAAAGGCAAATTTCCGCACGTCTATCCTACATCTGTCTTTCCTCAATTTGAATTTATGCCCTCTCAGGTGATTTTTCTGAGCTTGAGGAAGAATCCCATCAGCATTGAGCATGCTTAAACCATTCAAGGCTTTATACACCTCTATCAGATCACCTCGCTGGTGCCTAGTCTCCAGACACTGTAATTTGCAAAACTTAAGCCTTTCTTCGTAAGAGCACCCCTTTGTTCCATTAACTAATCTTGTTGCCCTTCTCTGTACTCGTTCCAGCAGCTCTACATCCTTCTTGAAATGAGGTCTCCAGACCTGTATACAGTACTCTAGGTGTGGCCTGACCATCGCCTTATACAATGGAATAATCACCTCCTTATCCCTGCTGGAAAAATTCCTGTATATCATTGACAATACTCCATGAGCTACTCTTGCAGCCCGTCTGCACTGCTCAGAGAACTTCATATCTGCCTGCACAACCACCCCCAGGTCCCTTTCATTCTCTACCACTGTCAGTGTAGTACCACAGAGTTGATACGTTGCTCTGGGGTTGCTGTTTCCCATGTGTAGTACTTTACATTTATCAATGTTAAACTTCATTTGCCACCTCTCAGCCCATCTGCTCAACCTTTCCAGATCCTGTTGCAGCAGCATAGTGTCAGTAGTGTCCTTGACAACCCTGCCAACCTTTGTATCGTCTGCAAACTTGGACATTAAGCCCGATATACCATCATCAATATCATTTATAAATACAGAAAACAATAATGGACCCAACACTGAGTCCTGAGGGACTCCACTAATAACATCAGTCCACGATGAGCAGTGTCCATTGATTACCACTCTCTGTCTTCTCCCCCTCAACCACCCCTTTATCCATAGCAGCAATTTGCCTCCAATGTCACACTGCTCCAATTTGTGTAGCAGTCTTCCATGTGCAACAGTATCAAAAGCCTTTCTAAGATCCAAGTATATAATATCAAAGTTATTCCCTGCATCCAGTTCTTTTGTGACTGCATCATACTATCCAATCAAGTTGGTCAGGCAAGACTTCCCCTTAACAAAACCATGCTGTGTCTGAGCTATAACTGAAGTCTTGTCTAAATGATCCTGCAGTGCTTCTTTAACCAGTGCCTCCATTAATTTTCCTGGAACAGAAGTTAAGCTCACAGGTCTATAATTACTTGTGTCTGCCTTTGATCCTCCTTTGTGAATTGGGGTCACATTTGCACATTTCCAGTCTATGGGTACCTCCCCTGAGTCCAAGGAAGCTCTCATAATTATGGCTAAGGGTTTGCTTACTTCCTTTGCTGCCTCCTTTAATATAACTGGATAGATCCCATCCACCCCGGGTGCCTTTTTTGTGTTTATCTTCAACAGTTTCTCCTCCACTTTACTCCCAGTTATTTCAAGATTCTGTAGCTTACTGCTAGAGTTGAATACACCTCTGGCATTCCCCTCGCTGAATAACTCCTCATGTGTGAATGTCGATGCAAAATATTCATTTAGTTTGTTAGCTACCTGAGCAGGATCATCAACACTTGACCCATCAATATCAAGTGGACCAATCTGATTCATCTCCTTCCTTCTAGAGTTTAGATAAGTAAAGAACTCTTTGCTGTTTTTCTTTGCATCCCTTGCCAAGGATTTCTCGTAATCTGCCTTCGCCTGCCTAACCTCCTTTGTAACTTGGTTGCATATCAACTTGTATCTATCATAGGCTTCTGTGTCATGTGTTAATTTGTATGTATCCCATGCATTTTTCTTCTCTGCCATATGCCTCATTAGTTCATCTGACATCCATTTTGGCCTAAACCTTGAACAATATTTCTTAGTTGGTATGTAAAGCCTAGTAGCTTCCAAGATAAGTTCTTTGAATGCTTCCCATTTTGAATTTGCTGTTGGTAACATCATCAGTTGGTCCCACTGTATAGAATTTAAATACTGTCTCAGTCCATCGTAGTCGCCTTTACGGAAGCAATAACCCTTCCCTTTACCCCTAATGGTAGTTACCTCTTTGAGTAAATCCCACTTCAGCACAATGTGATCACTGCCACCTAGTGGTTCATTTATCTGCAGATTCTTAATGCATGAAGAATCACTGCTGATAATCAAATCAAGAGTATTACTCCCTCTAGTTGCCTCCCGAACATGCTGATGTAGAAAACAATCATCCAATAAATCCACAAAAGTCCTGCTAGTGTGTGAGTAACCAGCCCCCAAATTCCAGTCAATATCTGGGAAATTAAAATCTCCCATTATAAGACACTCTGATTTACTGGCCTACTCTATTTCCCTGTACAGTTCCTTATTATACTCATCAGAGTCATTAGGCCTATAGCACACTCCTACTCTCAATTTTGATCTCCCAATGTTTATGTCACACCAAACTGATTCCACACTGCACTGTCAAGCGATGTCGACTGGCTTCACTTCCTTGGTTTTTATGTGTTTCTTAACTAATAACATAACCCCTCCTCCCTTCCTATCCTGTCTATCCTTTCTGTAGACGTTGTACTCCCCAAATTGCAGTTCTGCATCCCTTATATCTGTGTGACACCACGTCTCTGATATCCCAACAATATCTGCCTTCGATGTTTTGAGCAATACCTCAAATTCATCAAACATACCAACTAAGAAATATTGTTCAAGGTTTAGGCCAAAATGGATGTCAGATGAACTAATGAGGCATATGGCAGAGAAGAAAAAATGCATGGGATACTTACAAATTAACACATGACACAGAAGCCTATGAAGATACAAGTTGATATGCTACCAAGTTACAAAGGAGGTTAGGCAGGCGAAGGCAGATTACGAGAAATCCTTGGCAAGGGAAACAAAGAAAAACAGCAAAGAGTTCTTTACTTATGTAAACTCTAGAAGGAAGGGGATGAATCAGATTGGTCCACTTGATATTGATGGGTCAACTGTTGATGATCCTGCTCAGGTAGCTAACAAACTAAATGAATATTTTGCGTCGACATTCACACATGAGGAGTTATTCAGCAAGGGGAATGCCAGAGGTGTATTCAACTCTAGCAGTAAGCCACAGAATCTTGAAATAACTGGGAGTAAAGTGGAGGAGAAACTGTTGAAGATTAACACAAGAAAGGCACCCGGGGTGGATGGGATCTATCCAGTTATATTAAAGGAGGCAGCAAAGGAAGTAAGCAAACCCTTAGCCATAATTATGAGAGCTTCCTTGGACTCAGGGGAGGTACCCATAGACTGGAAACGTGCAAATGTGACCCCAATTCACAAAGGAGGATCAAAGGCTGACACAAGTAATTATAGACCTGTGAGCTTAACTTCTGTTCCAGGAAAATTAATGGAGGCACTGGTTAAAGAAGCACTGCAGGATCATTTAGACAAGACTTCAGTTATAGCTCAGACACAGCATGGTTTTGTTAAGGGGAAGTCTTGCCTGACCAACTTGATTGGATACTATGATGCAGTAACAAAAGAACTGGATGCAGGGAAGAACTTTGATATTATATACTTGGATCTTAGAAAGGCTTTTGATACTGTTGCACATGGAAGACTGCTACACAAATTGGAGCAGTGTGACATTGGAGGCAAATTGCTGCTATGGATAAAGGGGTGGTTGAGGGGGAGAAGACAGAGAGTGGTAATCAATGGACACTGCTTATCGTGGACTAATGTTATTAGTGGAGTCCCTCAGGGCTCAGTGTTGGGTCCATTATTGTTTTCTGTATTTATAAATGATATTTATGATGGTATATCAAGCTTAATGTCCAAGTTTGCAGATGATACAAAGGTTGGCAGGGTTGTCAAGGACACTACTGACACTATGCTGCTGCAACAGGATCTGGAAAGGTTGAGCCGATGGGCTGAGAGGTGGCAAATGAAGTTTAACATTGACAAATGTAAAGTACTACACATGGGAAACAGCAACCCCAGAGCAACGTATCAACTCTGTGGTACTACACTGACAGTGGTAGAAAATGAAAGGGACTTGGGGGTGGTTGTGCAGGCAGATATGAAGTTCTCTGAGCAGTGCAGACGGGCTGCAAGAGTAGCTCATGGAGTATTGTCAATGATATACAAGAATTTTTCCAGCAGGGATAAGGAGGTGATTATTCCATTGTATAAGGCAATGGTCAGGCCACACCTAGAGTACTGTATACAGGTCTGGAGGCCTCATTTCAAGAAGGATGTAGAGCTGGTGGAACGAGTACAGAGAAGGGCAACAAGATTAGTGAATGGAACAAAGGGGTGCTCTTACGAAGAAAGGCTTAAGTTTTGCAAATTACAGTGTCTGGAGACTAGGCACCAGCGAGATGATCTGATAGAGGTGTATAAAGCCTTGAATGGTTTAAGCATGCTCAATGCTGATGGGATTCTTCCTCTAGCTCAGAAAAATCACCTGAGAGGGCATAAATTCAAATTGAGGAAAGACAGATGTAGGATAGATGTGCGGAAATTTGCCTTTAGCCAACGGGTGGTTGGTTGGTGGAACAGACTTCCATCCCTTGTGGTGGAGGTTGATAGCCTAAATAAGTTTAAGGCTCAGCTGGACAGGTATTTTGAACGAACAGAGGGGTGAAGTGGAAGTGGCTTTTTTTTTTTTTTTGGCTGATGCTGCATAAGCTTGCTTTCTTGCATCAAATGCCTCTACTAATGCTAATGCTAATGGTAATCTGGGAAATTAAAATTCCCCATTATAAGACTGTCTGATTTACTGGCCCACTCTATTTCCCTGTACAGTTTCTTATTATATTCTTCATTAGGCCTATAACACACTCCTACTCTCAATTTTGATCTCCCAGTGCTTATGTTACACCAAACTGACTCAACACTGCACTGTCAAGCAATGTCGACTGGCTTTACTTCCTTGGATTTTATGGTTTATTAACCAATAGTACAACCCCTCCTCCCTTGCTATCTTGTCTATCCTTCCTGCACACATTGTACTCCTCAAACTCCAGTTCTGCATTCCTTATATCTGTGTGACACCACGTCTCTGATATCCCAACAATACCTGCCTTTGATGTTCTGAGCAATACTTCAAAATTCATCAAATTTGATTAACATCAAGGTGACAAGGCATCAATTCTGTTTGAAAGTAAAATAAAATAAAGTATATTTATAACAAAAGTATCAAACACCTTGTGAAGATAAAATATAAGTAAAATAATTTTGGCATCAAACATCTCATATTGTGAAGAAAGTTACCACAAATTGCATTATTCTTGATAAAAATTATAGCATTTCTCACAAGAAAAAGCATTTTATTTGGAATGGATGTGCCATTAAAAATCATATAAAGCCAAGGAGGAGAGTCAACAATAATAAACAGAGTAGGATGCTTTAACACAATCTAAATAAATTATGTGACTGATCTGGGAAATGGAACTTATAGTATAACAATGACAATAAAAGATAAGATTGAGGTATAACCAGTGGAGCTTTCATTTTGATGGTGCAAGATGGACTTTCAGCACTTTGCTGAGTTTCAAAAATATTGAACTTTGAAATATTATTTCCCCAGGAACTCCATACTTCCAATGCCCATGTACTTTGTTGCATCCTCAATGCAAAAATGGAGTCAGCCCTTAAGGTAGTTGAAAATAAAAAGGATTTAAGGGAAACAATACAGTATGGTAAATCAAACATGAATTTGAAAATAGCTCACGACAATGCATAGGTTATAGGTGATATACAGTAAAGGACAGAGTTAGATCATATCGCAATATTGTACACAAGTTTAGAAACCCCATTAATCTAGAAATACCAAGAATCAGTTGCAAAGGATATAAAGAAGAGAGGTAAGGTGTTATTGTTATAAAGAGATATTCTTAAAGAAGAGAGGTAAGGTGTTATTGTTATAAAGAGATATTCTTAAAGAGAGAGACCTGTTGGAATAACTCTTTTCCCTCTATTGCTAACTGAAATAATTCTTTGTGAAAATCTGACAGAGGCTTTTAAGGCTTTAACAGTATTGAGTAAAACTAAGCAGTGGGCATATTCTTTTTATCTATTCTCAAGAAACACATACTAATGGACAGTGATTTAATTAAGAAAGACTAACTAATTGTAAGAAAAATTTCTTTATTCAAAGAACATTTAGGAACATACTTGAACAAATTTCTGGCTAATCTTATAAAGATGAAAGTCTATGTAAATTTAAGAAAGGGTTATACTAAGGGTGGAGAATTGTTGTTGTTGTGGTATTTTCTGACGCAAGGGCTACTTAGGCCATTGTGCCTCCCAAATTAATTGAGTTCACTTATGAGCAGTTAGAAACAGTCATACTTTGAATTTGTTTTAAATAGAGAAAGAATTCAGGGAGATTTGCTCCTTTACCTATGATTCTATTGAGAGACAGAGGTTGTTGTAGATCTGAAATGTAACTAAAAGACGTTTTTCAAGCATTGTTGAACAAGCTACATTCAAGGAACATATGTTTTACTGTAAGTGACTGTGAGGTGCGCATACTGCAGAGGATCATTTCCTGTAAGCAGGTAGAGATGTGTGAGGTGAGTATGACCTATTCGGGTTCTGACTAAGATTACTTCTTTTATATTTTTACGAAGGCTAGACGTCCATACTTGTGGTTCAGGTTTTAGTTGAAATAGCTTGTTATTTGTTTGCATTTTCCATAGATGTGTTCATTGTTCCATACATCTTCTCTGTACATTGTGTCTGTAATCAGAATATGGGACTAGATCATTTGTTGAGGCTATGCTGGAGGGATGATTTGCAGCAGCATCTGCACATTCATTTCCTTGAATACCGCTGTGACCAGGGATCCAAGAGATGTTGTTGTTGTTTGGTTTTTAGGAGCATTAGCAACTAAGGCCATATTGCTCCGGGATATGCGGTGGTCATTCCCTGAATGACCTTTCCGCATCCTCCGTATTTGGTGGTGACGGGCTCGAACCCCGGTCTAATCAAGAAGCGTGTGCTACGCACTGCTGCTCCTTCCCACCTGGCTACGGAGGCGCAGGATCCAAGAGAAGACAAGAGTTTGCTGATGCTCATGAAGCCATATCAGCTCATGTTTTATGAGGTTTAATAAAGGATTGGAAAGTGTGGAACTGTTTTTAAAAGCTAAAAGAGCACTCTGTGAATCAGTATATATTATGCTTTTATTTATTGACAGGGCAAGCTTGATGGCATGGAGCTCCACAGTATAACTGCTGCATTCAGCTGGAAGTGACACTGAGCCAGTTGTATTCGGGAAGACAGCAGCTACACCTACTTGACTGTCAGACTTCGTACAGTGGGGATACTTTTGTGTGTGATAAAAATGTAGTTGTTAGATGTTAATATCTGCTATAGAACCTTTATCCCATTGCTCAAAGTATTAGTATTAGTACTGGCATGGTGCAAGAAAGCCTATGGCTTATGCTGCACCAGCCAAAGAAAAAAAAAAAAAAAAAAAAACCGAACAAAACAATGATAAAAACCAAAAAAACAAATAAATAATAATAATTAATAAAAAGAAAAAGAAATTAAACCTATCATCCTATGCGCTTCCCTTACCCGAAAGTACTATCCAGATGACCTTCGAATTTCCACAAACTGTCGGCCTCTACAACCCATGAAGGCAACTTATTCCAGTAATTTATAACTCGCTGGCTAAAATAAAACTTCCTGCAGTCCAATCTAAACATTTCCCCCCGTAACTTGAATTTATGTCCCCTAGTTCTAGCATCATTTATAATCTTGAAAATTTCGTATTCATTCATTTTACTGATGCCTCTCAAAGCCTTAAACACCTCAATCAAATCTCCTCTAAGGTGTCTAGTTTCCAAACTCTGCAACCCACATATTCGAAGTCTTTCTTCATAAAGACGCCCATTTGCCGATCTCACCCAGGCGAGTTACCCGTCTTTGCACATTTTCAAGAAGCTCGATGTCTTTCTTTAGGTGCGGTCTCCATACTTGAACACAGTATTCCAAGTGTGGTCTAACATAAGCCTTATATAATGGGTTTATCATGTCCCTATCTCTACTTGCAACAGTTCGACAGATCATCGATAGGACACCATGGGCCTTCCTTGCAACTTGTTTACAATGCTCAGAGAATTTCATGTCTGACCATATCGTAATACCCAAGTCCCTTTCCTCCAGTACTGGGTTTAGTTGAACTCCACAAAGTAGCATTAGCATTAGTAGAAGCATTTCATGCAAGAAAGCAAGCTTATGCACAATCAGCCAAAAAATAAAATAATAAAATAAAATAAATAAATAAAAAATAACCACTTCCACTTCACCTCTCTGTTCGTTCAAAATACCTGTCCAGCTGAGCCTTAAACTTATTTAGGCTATCAACTTCAACGACAAGGGATGGAAGTCTGTTCCACCAACCACCCGCTCGCCAAAGGCAAATTTCCTCACGTCTATCCTACATCTGTCTTTCCTCAATTTGAATTTATGCCCTCTCACGTGATTATTCTGAGCAAGAGGAAGAATCCCATCAGCATTGAGCATTCTCAAACCATTCAAGGCTTTATACAGCTCTATCAGATCACCTCGCTGGTGCCTAGTCTCCAGACACTGTAATTTGCAAAACTTAGGCCTTTCTTCGTAAGAGCACCTCTTTGTTTCATTCACTAATCTTGTTGCCCTTCTCTGTACTCGTTCCAGCATCTCTACATCCTTCTTGAAATGAGGCCTCCAGACCAGTATACAGTACTCTAGGTGTGGCCTCACCATTGCCTTATACAAGGGAATAATCACCTCCTTATCCCTGCTAGAAAAATTCCTATATATCATTGACAATACACCGTGAGCTACTCTTGCAGCCCATCTGCACTGCTCAGAGGACTTCATATCTGCTTGCACAACCACCCCCAGGTCCCTTTCATTCTCTACCACTGTCAGTGTAGTACCACAGAGTTGATACATTGCTCTGGGGTTGCTGTTTCCCATGTGTAGTACTTTACATTTGTCAATGTTAAACTTCATTTGCCACCTCTCAACCCATCTGCTCAACATTTCCAGATCCTGTAGCAGCAGCATAGTGTCAGTAGTGTCCTTGACAACCCTGCCAACCTTTGTATCGTCTGCAGACTTGGGCTTTAAGCTTGATATACCATCATCAATATCATTTATAAATACAGAAAACAATAATGGACCCAATACTGAACCCTGAGGGACTCCACTAATAACATTAGTCCATGATGAGCAGTGTCCATTGATTATCACTCTCTGTCTTCTCCCCCCTCAACCACCCCTTTATCCATAGCAACAATTTGCCTCCAATGCCACACTGCTCCAGTTTGTGCAGCAGTCTTCCATGTGCAACAGTATCAAAAGCTTTTCTAACATCCAAGTATATAATATCAAAGTTATTCCCTGCATCCAGTTCTTTTGTGAATGCATCATAGTATCCAATCAAATTGGTCAGGCAAGACTTCCCCGAAACAAAACCATGCTGTGTCCGAGCTATAACTGAAGTCTTGTCTAGATGATCCTGCAGTGCTTCTTTAACCAGTGCCTCCATTAATTTTCCGGCAACGGAAGTTAAACTCACAGGTCTATAATTACTTGTTTCGCCCTTTGATCCTCCTTTGTGAACTGGGGTCACATTTTCACATCTCCAGTCCATGGGTACTTCCCCTGAGTCCAAGGAAGCTCTTATAATTATGGCTAAGGGTTTGCTTACTTCCTTTGCTACCTGCTTTAATATAACTGGATAGATCCCATCGACCCCAGGTGCCTTTCTTGTGTTTATCTTCAACAATTTCTCCTCCACTTTACTCTCAGTTATTACAAAATTCTCTAGCTTACTGCCAGAGTTGAATACACCTCTGGCATTCCCGTCGCTGAATAACTCCTCATGTGTGAATGTCGATGAAAATATTCATTTAGTTTGTTAGCTACCTGAGCAGGATCATCAACAGTTGACCGATTGATATCAAGTGGACCAATCTCATTCATCCCCTTCCTTCTATAGTTTACATAAGTAAAGAACTCTTTGCTGTTTTTCTTTGCATCCCTTGCCAAAGATTTCTCGTAATCTGCCTTCGCCTGCCTAACCTCCTTTGTAACTTGGTTACAGATCAACTTGTATCTATCATAGGCTTCTGTGTCGTGTTAATTTGTATGTATCCCATGCATTTTTCTTCTCTGCCATTTGTCTCATTAGTTCATCTGACATCCAATTCAGCCTAAACCTTGAACAATATTTCTTAGTTGGTATGTAAAGCCTAGTAGCTTCCAAGATAAGTTCTTTGAATGCTTCCCATTTTGAATTTGCTGTTGGTAACATCATCAGTTGGTCCCACTGTATAGAATTTAGATACTGTCTCAGTCCATCATAGTCGCCTTTACGAAAGCAATAACCCTTCCCTTTACCCGTAATGGTAGTTACCTCTTTGAGTAAATCCCGCTTCAGCACAATGTGATCACCGCCACCTAGTGGTTCATTTACCTGCAGATTCTTAATGCATGAAGAATCACTACTGATAATCAAATCAAGAGTATTACTCCGTCTAGTTGCCTCCCGAACATGCTGATGTAGAAAACAATCATCCAATAAATCCACAAAAGCCTTGCTAGTGTGTGAGTGACCAGCCACCAAATTCCAGTCAATATCTGGGAAATTAAAATCCCCCATTATAAGACTCTCTGATTTACTGGTCCACTCTATTTCCCTGTACAGTTTCTTATTGTACTCATCAGAGTTATTAGACCTATAGCACACTCCTACTCTCAATTTTGATCTCCCAATGCTCATGTCACACCAAACTGACTCGATTGCACTGTCCAGCGATGTCGACTGGCTTCACCTCCTTGGATTTTATGTGTTTCTTAACTAAGTGCATAACCCATCCTCCCTTCCTATCCTCTCTATCCTTTCTGTAGACATTGTACTCCCCAAATTCCAGTTCTGCATTCCTTATATCTGTGTGACACCACGTCTCTGAAATCCCAACAATATCTGCCTTTGATGTTTTGAGCAATACCTCAAATTCATCAAATTTATTGACTAAACTCCTAGCATTGGTGTACACGCAAGTATATATGCACCTGTTCTTTTTCTTAGCTACGCTAACACAATCCATGTGTTTACTTGTACCCCAATGATTCCCAGCAGTCTCTGAAATATCCTGCATCTTATTTTCCAGGCTGCTGCTCATTCCAATAGAAGCAGTGCAAGAATCATTTTCACCTCTGCCAGTGGCTACTGTTAATCTATTAGTCCTTGTACCCCCCCAATCTAGCAGTTTTCCGACCCACCTAACACTGCCTCGATAGTATCAGCAAACATTCTTGCACCCTTTCTATTTAAGTGTATCCTATCCCTGTAGAAACAGTCTCTCCTGTTAACAACTACAGACCAGGCTGAAAAAAATTCTACCCTCGAGCCTTGCACAATCTTTCCAGGGCCAAATTGATCGACAGGGCTCTCATCATATACTCCCTCCTATCGTGCCTGGGCAGAATTGCAGACACTTTCAAATTCAACCCTAATTCACAGTTTTTCTTCAACAGTGACCTGTACTTGTTAAGTAATTCCACCGGTCTCCTACTCTTAATATCATTAGTGCCAACGTGTACAACTATATCACCTTTTGTGCCCTTAAAAGATGATATCCGCTCTATAACATTATTAACCTTTGCCCCTGGCAGACATACCCTGGTCCTATTCCACCTATCCTTTTTACAAAGCATGTTTCCCGTTTCCCTGACTATAGAGTCACCAACAACTACTAGTTCCTTTGGGAACAGCGCATTCTGCCTTGGGGGTTGCCGCTGTGTTGCGTGATGACCAAGTTCAAGCTCTGGCATTGGTGTGGGCAGCTGAGAGCTTGATGGGCCCCTCACTTGTAATCCTTCGAGGGCATCCACCCTGTCCTTCAAGCTCTCATATAGGCCCATAACAACGCTGAGTTGTCGCCTGATTTCCTTATACTCCTTGCATCGCGCACACACAAAGACCCCCCATGGCAGTATCATGTCCCGTACACGACTGCTCCACAAACATCAAGCAAGTAGTGCATTTTAATAGGCTGTGATTCAGAGGGCAACTGCTTCCTTCAGTTCTCCCCTGAGCCACAGCTCTCCCATTAGCTTGAGCCTTTTGCTTTGCTGCTCTGGTCTGAGTCATGATTTCGATTTAATTTCAATAAAATTTCAATTTCAGTGCAAAATTAAAACCCTAAACTTATATCCCAACACAGTTATAACGCTATATTTATGTTTCAGTATCGAGTGTTATCTACGAAATCCCTTTATATAACTTCCGTATCAAGTTAAGTATTAATTATTTATTTTTTACTAATTATTTATGTTACGTAACCCAAGTCGTTATATGTATAGTTAAAGTACAATTTAAATGACAATGAAGTTCAACAAGATTAATTATCTGATTAATTGACAATATTATGTACTATACTATATTAAGCTTATGCTATCTAGTTTGAGATATTTTGAATTGCATAACAATGGCGGCAATTTATGAATGGAAACACGTGGACTTGATATCCTTTCCGATACTAAGTAATACCTACAAAATCTATATCTAAGTTACTTTAAACTAAGTATCGTAAATAGGAATATAAAGCTACTCTAGAAAATAAGTTAATATGGCAATTTAAGCTAATAAGACAGAAAATAAATCAGAAAAAACTTCTCTTTTCCAGGAGCGGCAAAAATCTACATCCGCACAGGCTATCCTCGTTTTCACATTAAGTGAATAAGTTATTTTGGGATTGCTGTTTCCCAGGTGTAATACTTTACACTTTGTTGGATTAAAGCATAGCTGCCATTTTTCAGACCATTCCTGAAGTCTATCTGGGTCTCTCCGAAGAAGCTCAGCTTGACAGTGATCATTAACTACTCTACCAATTTTAACATCATCTGCAAATTTAGACATCACACCCTCTATCCCTTCATCGATGTCGTTTATGAAAATTAAAAACAACAGTGGTCCTAATACTGATCCTTGGGGAACCCCACTTCTTACATCAACCCAATCTGAGGAATAGCCATTTATCACAACCCTCTGCCTCCTGTCCTGAAGCCATCCTTCTATCCATCTAAGGATTTTCCCAGTGATTCCAACCTGTTCCAGCTTATAAAGCAACCGCTCATGTGGGACTGAGTCAAAAGCTTTGCTGAAATCTAAATAAACAATGTCGAAATTATTCCCTAAATCCAGCTCGTGAGTGACCCTTTCGAAATAGCAAACCAGATTTGTTAAACATGATTTTCCCTTTACAAAACCATGCTGAGTATCCTTGAGAATTTCAATTCGATCCAAATGATCCTGAATTCCACCCTTGATCATTGCCTCCATGATTTTCCCTACTACTGAAGTCAGACTGAGGTCGATAATTTCCAACTTCACTTTTAGAGCCACCCTTATTTATGGGAGATACATTTGCACTTTTCCAATCCAAAGGAATCTCCCCAGAGTCTAGTGATGCTCGCATAATTAGCCTCAGTGGTTCAATGCACTCGCTTGCTGCCTCCCTTAAGATTATAGGGTATATTCCATCAACTCCAGGAGCCTTACTGGTCTGTAGGCTCGAAAGTTTTTTCATTAAATAATCTTGCGAAATTTCAATATCATTAATTACATAATTTTTAACTTCGCTCCCACAATTTCCCATTGCCACAAAAGGTTTTTCATTTGTAAATATTGATGCAAAATAACTGTTGAGTTCATCTGCAACAGCCACTGGTGTACAAATTTAATACTATCTCCTTTCCCTTACGTAAAGGACCGATCTGGTTTGTCCTGCTCTTCTTGGCATTTATATATGTGAAGAATTCTTTATCCCCCCTCTTTGCTCTGTTTGCTAGTGATTTCTCATAAACTGCCTTTGCCTGTCGAACCTTTTCTGTGGCTCTATTACATATCACCTCGTAGCTGTTATAGGCTTCAGTACTTTTTATTGCTCTGTAACCTTTCCATGCCACCTTTTTCTGCTCAAGTAATGTGGCAACTTCACTATTCATCCAACTTGGAACCCTCCTCGTGGAGTATTTTTTTAATGGTATATAAGCATTCAAGGTATCTGTGATTAATGTTTTAAAAGCATACCACAGTTCAAATGTATTCATTTTCTGCACGATATCTACCCAGTTAATAGAGGCCATGTAGTACCTTAAGGCATCGTTATTTCCTTTTCTGAAATTAAAACCCATTCCTTTGCCTTTTACTTCTGCTACCTCTCTCGTCATCATCCACCGTAGAACTCCGTGATCACTTCCTGCTACTGATTCTCTACTGTCAGCCCTATTATGTCATCTGATTCATGTGTGATGATGAGGTATAGGATATTCTTTTCTCTAGTACTTTCCCTGACATGTTGATACAAATAACAGTCATCTAGTTGATTTAAAAATTTTGTTCCCCATGTCGAGTTTCCTTCCCATTTACTCCAATCAATTAGAGGCAAATTGAAATCACCCATAATGAGGCATTGACGCTTACTTGCCATTCCATTTGCATGTAGAGGCTTTTGTCATAATCTTCACAATCACCTGGTCTGTAGATTACTCCTACTCGCATTATACCTTTGTTTCCAACTGTCTCACACCATACAGACTCTATACTAGCATGTGAAATGTCTGAACCCGGGAAAGCTATCGTTGCACTCAGGCTGCTTCTGATAAGAAGCATTACTCCACCACCCCTTCTATCTACCCTATCCTTCCTAAATACATTATACAAGCTGTACTTAAACTCATCATCCCCAATTTCCGGGTGGAACCCTGTCTCTGCAAGCCCTATTATGTCCGCATTACTTGTTTTAACCAGCAGTTCGAATTCGCTCATTTTATTGACGACACTTCTAATGTTACTGTATAAACAATTAAGATTTACTGTTCTTGTATATTTAACAACCCTTGAAATTTTTTAGGCTCTCTTCCCTGATATTAGCTACCCGCTCACATGAAATGTTTCTGCCCCCAGAACATCTAGATAATATGTCCAGTTGGGGTAACAGACAAGAACTCTTAAGGTATGTGCAAGAGTTACTTTGACCTATATTATCAGATAAACGAGTGTCAGTATTACCCACATCCCCCCCTAACTAGCAGTTTCCCTGAACCTTTAAGGTTACCTCAATAATACTGGCAAAAACTTTTGCACCACCTTTGTTTAAGTGTATCCCGTCTCTACAAAACAAATTCCTTCTACCTACAAGTGTGGGCCATGCTGATAGAAATTTCTCCCCTAAAGCCTTGCAGATTCCTTCAAGTCTTGGGCTAATCCACAAGGCTCTTAACACATAATCCCTCCTATTGTGTCTGGGCAGAATTGCAGTCACATAGACATTTCCTCATCATGGTCCTGTATTTTTCCAACAAATTCAAAGTATTCATTACAATAAAGTGTAAAGGTAGTCCATGGGGGATCTGGATCTTTTGATTCTCTGATGATATTATCAAGTTGAATGTTCCTGCTTTCTGTTAGATTCTACAATCTGATACCAGTAGGCTGAATTGTTCTGGGTTTATTTGCATAGTGAGTTTTCCACTGAGGATCATGCAGTAATGGAAAAATAGGATGAGTAGGCAGGCTTTTAATTTTAGCTGAGTAGTTCATCAATAACATCTTTCTTCTGATGCTAAGTGGAGGTTCGTGAGCCTCAACATAAACACTTCGAACTGGTAATGTTCTGTATGCACCTAGAGCTATCCTAAGAGAAAAACGTTGGATGGGCAAAAGACGGGCCAAGGTGCTCTCTCTATCTAAGTCATAAACAGGTGCTCTGTAATCTAGCCGAGATCTAATTAGGGACTTATATAAGTGGAGAAGAATATAACGATCTGCACCTCAAGATATAACGGAGATAACCAAGAGTATATTCATTTTCTTTGTGGAAGTGGTTCTTAGATAGTTGATGTGCTTCTGGAAGTTTAATTTCTTATCAAAAATTAGCACTGGGAGGTGAGTACTGTTCACAATTGGTAGAGGGTGATTGGCAAAGTGCAATTCAGGTTCGAGATGCGTTCTGTGCTTGGTGTAGAAATGTATGGGTGTAGAAATGTATGGCTGTAGATTTGGGGCTTGACAGTTTGTATCCATTTGTGCAATCCATAATGCTTTGTAAAAAGGATAGGT
Source organism: Mastigoproctus giganteus (assembly GCF_048544385.1). Taxonomy (NCBI): domain Eukaryota; kingdom Metazoa; phylum Arthropoda; class Arachnida; order Uropygi; family Thelyphonidae; genus Mastigoproctus; species Mastigoproctus giganteus. The sequence continues at coordinate 83,307,986 of NC_143580.1, read as the reverse complement.
GGAACAGGACCAGGGTATGTGTGCCAGGTGCAAAGGTTGATGACGTAGAGCGGATATCATCTTTTAAGGGCACAAAAGGTGATATAGTTGTACACGTTGGCACTAATGATATCAAGAGTAGGAGACCGGCAGAATTACTTAACAAGTACAGGTCACTGTTGAAAAAAAGCCATGAAATAGGCTTGAATTTGAAAGTGTCTGCAATTCTGCCCAGACACGATAGGAGGGAGTATATGATGAGAGCCTTCTCGATCAATTCGGCCCTGGAAAGATTGTGCAAGGCTCAAGGGGTAGAATTTTTTTCAGCCTGGACTGTACTTGTTAACAGGAGAGATTGTTTCTACAGGGATGGGATACACTTAAATAGAAAGGGTGCAAGAATATTTGCTGATGCTATCAAGGCAGTGTTAGGTGGGTCGGAAAACTGCTAGCTTGGGGGGAGACAAAGACGAATAGATTAACAGTAGCCACTGGCGGAGGTGAAAGAGATTCTTGCCCTGCTTCTATTGGAATGAACAGAAGCCTGAAAAACAAGATGAAGGATATTTCAGAGACTGCTGGGAGCCATTGCGGTACAAGTAAACACATGGGTTGTGTTAGGGTAGCTAAGAATAGAAACAGGTGCATGTATACTTGCGTGTACACCAATGCTAGGAGTTTGGTAAATAAATTTGATGAATTTGAGGTATTGCTCAAAGCATCAAAGGCGGATATTGTTGGGATATCAGAGATGTGGTGTCACACAGATATAAGGAATGCAGAACTGGAATTTGGGGAGTACAACGTCTACAGAAAGGATAGATAGGATAGGAAAGTAGGAGGGGTTATGCTATTAGTTAGGAAACACATAAAAACCAAGGAAGTGAAGCCAGTCGACATCGCTGGACAGTGCAGTGTCGAGTCAGTTTCGTGTGACATAAGCATTGGGAGATCAAAATTGAGAGTAGGAGTGTGCTATAGGCCTAATGACTCTGATGAGTATAATAAGAAACTGTACAGAGAAATAGAGTGGGCCAGTACATCAGAGGAAGTCTTATAAAGGGGGATTTTAATTTCCCAGATATTGACTGGAATTTGTGGGTTGGTCACTCACACACTAGCAAGGCTTTTGTGGATTTATTGGATGATTGTTTTCTACATCAGCATGTTCGGGAGGCAACTAGAGGGAGTAGTACTCTTGATTTGATTATTTCGCATTAAGAATCTGCAGATAAAGAAACCACTAGGTGGCAGTGATCACAGTGTGCTGAAATGGGACTTACTCAAAGAGGTAACTACCATCAGGGGTAAAGGGAAGGGTTATTGCTTTCGTAAAGGCGACTACGATGGTCTGAGACAGTATTTAAATTCTATACAGTGGGACCAACTGAAGATGTTACCAACAGCAAATTCAAAATGGGAAGCATTCAAAGAACTTATCTAGAAAGCTACTAGGCTTTACATACCAACTAAGAAATATTGTTCAAGGTTTAGGCCTAAATGGATGTCAGATGAACTAATGAGACATATGACAGAGAAGAAAAATGCATGGGATACATATAAATTAACATGTGACACAGAAGCCTATAATAGATACAAGTTGATCTGTAACCATGTTACAAATGAGGTCAGGCAGACAAACGCAGATTTCGAGAAATCTTTGGCAAGGGATGCAAAGAAAAACAGCAAAGAGTTCTTTACTTATGTAAACTCTAGAAGGAAGGGGATGAATCAGATTGGTCCACTTGATATGGATGGGTCAACTGTTGATGATCCTGCTCAGGTAGCTAAGAAACTAAATGAATATTTTGCATTGACATTCACAAATGAGGAGTTATTCAGCGAGGGGAATGCCAGAGGTGTATTCAACTCTGGCAGTAAGCTAGAGAATCTTGTAATAACTGAGAGTAAAGTGGAGAAAAATTGTTGAAGATAAACACAAGAAAGGCACTTGTGGTGGATTGGATCTATCCGGTTATATTAAAGGGGCAACAAAGGAAGTAAGCAAACCCTTAGCCATAGTTATGAGAGCTTCCTTGGACTCAGGGGAGGTACCCACAGACTGGAGATGTGCATATGTGACCCCCAATTCACAAAGGAGGATCAAAGGCCGACACAAATAATTATAGACTTGTGAGTTTAACTTCTGTTCCAGGAAAATTAATGGAAGCACTGGTTAAAGAAGCATTGCAGGATCATTTAGACAAGACTTCAGTTATAGCTCAGACACAGCATGGTTTTGTTAAGGGGAAGTCTTGCCTGACCAATCTGATTGGATACTATGATGCAGTCACAAAAGAATTGGATGCAGGGAAAAACTTTGATATTATATACTTGGATCTTAGAAAGGCTTTTGATACTGTCGCACATGGAAGACTGCTGCACAAATTGGAGCAGTGTGGCATTGGAGGCAAATTGCTGCTATGGATAAAGGGGTGGTTGAGGGGGAGAAGACAGAGAGTGATAATCAATGGACACTGCTCATCATGGACTAATGTTATTAGTGAAGTCCCTCATGGTTGAGTGTTGGGTCTATTATTGTTTTCTGTATTTATAAATGATATTGATGATGGTATATCAAGCTTAAAGCCCAAGTCTGCAGACGATACAAAGGTTGGCAGGGTTGTCAAGGACACTACTGACACTATGCTGCTGCTACAGGATCTGGAAATGTTGAGCAGATGGGTTGAGAGGTGGCAAATGAAGTTTAACATTGACAAATGTAAAGTACTACTTATGGGAAACAGCAACACCAGAGCAATGAATAAACTCTGTGGTACTACACTGACAGTGGTAGAGAATGAAAAGGACCTGGGGGTAATTGTGCAGGCAGATATAAAGTTCTCTGAGCAGTGCAGATGGGCGGCAAGAGTAGCTCATGATGTCTTGTCAATGATATACAGGAATTTTTCTAGTATGGATAAGGAGGTGATTATTCCCTTGTATATGGCAATGGTGAGGCCACACCTAGAGTACTGTATACAAGTCTGGAGGCCTTATTTCAAGAAGGATGTAGAGCTGCTGGAACGAGTACAGAGAAGGACAACAAGATTAGTGAATGAAACAAAGGGGTACTCTTACGAAGAAAGGCTTAAGTTTTGCAAATTACAGTGTCTCGAGACTAGGCACCAGTGAGGTGATCTGATAGAGGTGTATAAAGCCTTGAATGGTTTGAGTATGCTCAATGTTGATGGGATTCTTCCTCATGCTCAGAATAATCACCTGAGAGGGCATAAATTCAAATTGAGGAAAGACAGATGTAGGACAGACGTGCAGAAATTTGCCTTTAGTCAGCGGGTAGTTGATTGGTGGAACAGATTTCCATCCCTTGTCGTGGAAGTTGATAGCCTAAATAAATTTAAGGCTCAGCTGGAAAAGTATTTTGAACAAACAGAGGGGTAAAGTGGAAGTGGGTTTTTTTTTTTTTTTTTTTTTTGGCTGATGCTGCATAAGGTTGCTTTCTTGCATGATATGCCTCTACTAATGCTAATGCTAATAATTCAATTTTATTAATGGATATTTGTAGGTGCCCCTCAATATAGTTTATATACTGGGAATGGCTGGATATAGTAAGATCATCTGCATAGAGATAGAAGTCAACAGTGTTTGGAATGCTGTTTGTGATATTGTTTATTCGTATTGCAAACAGAGTGGTGCTAAGAACACAGCCTTGTGGGACTCCTTCTTTTATATATGTTTGAGATAAAATAAAACCTGCTGGTACCTAACTTGGAAAGATCTGTTCCCAAGGAAGCTTTGAATAAAATATGCTGGTATCAAAGGCCTTCTCTACATTGAGGCATATCATGACGATATGTTGATTTCTGATGAATGCATTTCTTATGTTTGATTCGCCTTTTATCATGAGGTCTAGGGAAGATCTATTCTTCCGAAAGCCAAACTGATCATGTTTTTGGATTCAAGGTATCAGGTGAGTTGATGGTGAACCCAGGTAGCTGGTTAGAGAAATTGGTCTATAGCTTTTGGGAATCGAATGATCTTTTCCAGGTTTAGGTATGGCTATTACATAAGAATGTCACCAGGAAGTGGGGAATAGAGGCATTTGATGCAAGAAAGCAAGCTTATGCAGCATCAGCCAAAAAAAAAAAAAAAGAAAAAACCATTTCCACTTCTGTTCGTTCAAAATACCACCGCTCTGTTTGTTCAAAATACATGTCCAGCCAAGCCTTAAACTTATTTAGGCTATCAACTTCCATGACAAGGGATGGAAGTCTGTTCTACCAACCAACCACCCGCTGGCTAAAGGCAAATTTCCGCACATCTATCCTACACCTGTCTTTCCTCAATTTGAATTTATGCCCTCTCGGGTGATTATTCTGAGCGAGAGGAAGAATCCCATCAGCATTGAGCATGCTCAAGCCATTCAAGGATTTATACACCTCTATCAGATCACCTCGCTTGTGCCTAGTCTTCAGACACTGTAATTTGCAAAACTTAAGCCTTTCTTCGTAAGAGCACCCCTTCGTTTCATTCACTAATCTTGTTGCCCTTCTCTGTACTTGTTCCAGTAGCTCTACATCCTTCTTGAAATGAGGCCTCCAGACCTGTATACAGTACTCTAGGTGTGGCCTGACCATTGCCTTATACAAGGGAATAATCACCTCCTTATCCCTGCTAGAAAAATTCCTATATATCACTGACAATACACCATGAGCTACTCTTGCAGCTCATCTGCACTGCTCAGAGAACTTCATATCTGCTTGCACAACCACCCCCAGGTCCCTTTCATTCTCTACCACTGTCAGTGTAGTACCACAGAGTTGATACATTGCTCTGGGGTTGCTGTTTCCCATGTGTAGTACTTTACATTTGTCAATGTTAAACTTCATTTGCCACCTCTCAGCCCATCTCCTCAACCTTTCCAGATCCTGTTGCAGCAGCATAGTGTCATTAGTGTCCTTGACTACTCTGCCTACCTTTGTATCGTCTGCAAACTTCGACATTAAGCTTGATATACCATCATCAATATCATTTATGAATATAGAAAAGAATAATGGACTGAGCCCTGAGGGACACCACTAATAACATTAGTCCACGACGAGCAGTGTCCATTGATTACCACTCTCTGTCTTCTCCAATGCCACACTGCTCCAATTTGTGCAGCAGTCTTCCATGTGCAACAGTATCAAAATCCTTTCTAACATCCAAGTATATAATATCAAAGTTATTCCCTGCATCCAGTTCCTTTGTGACTGCATCATAGTATCCAATCAAATTGGTCAAGCAAGACTTCCCCCTTAACAAAACCATGCTGTGTGTGAGCTATAACTGAAGTCTTGTCTAAATGATCCTGCAGTGCTTCTTTAACTAGTGCCTCCATTAATTTTCCTGGAACAGAAGTTAAACTCACAGGTCTATAATTACTTGTGTCAGCCTTTGATCCTCCTTTGTGAATTGGGGTCACATTTGCACATCTCCAGTCTGTGGGTACCTCCCCTGAGTCCAAGGAAGCTCTCATAATTATGGCTAAGGGTTTGCTTACTTCCTTAGCTGCCTCCTTTAATATAACTGGATAGATCCCATCCACCCTGGGTGCCTTTCTTGTGTTTATCTTCAACAATTTCTCCTCCACTTTACTCTCAGTTATTACAAGATTCTCTAGCTTACTGCTAGAGTTGAATACACCTCTGGCTTTCCCCTCGCTAAATAACTCGTCATGTGTGAATGTCGATGCAAAATATTCATTTAGTTTGTTAGCTACCTGAGCAGAATCATCAACAGTTGACCCATCGATATCAAGTGGACCAATCTGATTCATCCCTTTCCTTCTAGAGTTTACATAAGTAAAGAACTCTTTGCTGTTTTTCTTTGCATCCCTTGCCAAAGATTTCTCGAAATCTGCGTTTGCCTGCCTAACATCCTTTGTAACGTGGTTACAGATCAACTTGTAGCTATCATAGGCTTCTGTGTCATGTGTTAATTTGTATGTATCCCATGCATGTTTCTTCTCTGCCATATGTCTCATCAGTTCATCTGACATCCATTTAGGCCTAAACCTTGAACAATATTTCTTAGTTGGTATGTAAAGCCTAGTAGCTTCCAAGATAAGTTCTTTGAATGCTTCCCATTTTGCATTTGCTGTTGGTAACATCATCAGTTGGTCCCACTGTATAGAATTTAAATACTGTCTCAGTCCATCGTAGTCTCCTTTACGAAAGCAATAACCCTTCCCTTTACCCCTAATGGTAGTTACCTCTTTGAGTAAATCCCACTTCAGCACACTGTGATCACTGCCACCTAGTGGTTCATTTATCTGCAGATTCTTAATGCATGAAGAATCACTGCTGATAATCAAATCAAGAGTATTCCTCCCTCTAGTTTCCTCCAGAACATGCTAATGTAGAAAACAATCATCCAATAAATCCACAAAAGCCTTGCTAGTGTGTGAGTGACCAACCCACAAATTCCAGTCAATATCTGGGAAATTAAAATCTCCCATTATCAGACTCTCTGATTTGCTGGCCGACTCTATTTCCCTGTACAGTTTCTTATTATACTCATCAGAGTCATTAGGCCTATAGCACACTCCTACTCTCAATTTTGATCTCCCAATGCTTATGTCACACCAAACTGACTCGACACTGCACTGTCCAGCGATGTCCACTGGCTTCACTTCCTTGGATTTTATGTATTTCTTAACTAACAGCATAACCCCTCCTTCCTTCCTATCCAGTCTATCCTTTCTGTAGACGTTGTACTCCTCAAATTCCAGTTCTGCATTCCTTATATCTGTGTGACACCACGTCTCTGAAATCCCCACAATATCTGCCTTTGATGTTTTGAGCAATACCTCAAATTCATCAAATTTATTTATTAAACTCCTAGCATTGGTGTACATGCAAGTATACATGCACCTATTTCTATTCTTAGCTACCCTAACACAACCCATGTGTTTACTTGTACCGCACAGACTCCCGGCAGTCTCTGAAATATCCTTCATCTTGTTTTTCAGGCTTCTGCTCATTCCAATAGAAGCAGTGCAAGAATCTCTTTCACCTCTGCCAGTGGCTACTGTTAATCTATTCGTCTTTGTCTCCCCCCAAGCTAGCAGTTTTCCGATCCACCTAACACTGCCTCGATAGCATCAGCAAATATTGTTGCACCCTTTCTATTTAAGTGTATCCCATCCCTGTAGAAGCAATCTCTCCTGTTAACAAGTACAGTCCAGGCTGAAAAAAATTCTACCCCTTGAGCCTTGCACAATCTTTCCAGGGCCGAATTGATCGAGAAGGCTCTCATCATATACTCCCTCCTATCGTGTCTGGGCAGAATTGCAGACACTTTCAAATTCAAGCCTATTTCATGGCTTTTTTTCAACAGCGACCTGTACTTGTTAAGCAATTCTGCCGGTCTCCTACTCTTGATATCATTAGTGCCAACGTGTACAACTATATCACCTTTCGTGCCCTTAAAAGATGATATCTGCTCTACAACGTCATCAACCTTTGCTCTACAACGTCATCAACAGAACAATATATGTTCTGAGAATATACTATTGTAAAATTTTAGCAATGATGATAGTGATTTCTGATTGAGGTATTGAAGCATTATATTGTAGATTTCATCAGGGCCAGGAGAGCTATTTCTTGAAGTATATATAGATTCTTCCAGTTCAGATATTGTGAGTGGTTGGTTATAGGGTAAGGATATGTAGCTTTGAAGTTCAGTTTCCTTTTCTCAGCTTCAGCTTTAATTTTTTGAAAAGAAGGTTGATATGCAGTTGAGGTGGACAATTCACAGAACACCATTCCAAAGGCATTGGCAATTTCCTCAGCAGATGAGATCTCCTTCCCATTCCAATTAATAATAGGAAAAGGTAACATATGATATTTATAAATTAGCTTCTTTATTTTTTCCCAGATTATTCAGGTATCAGTATCTTGGCTGATTGAGAAGGCAAATTTTATCCAAGAGTCTATTTTTGCCTTCCATCAGATAAAACGAGCTTTGGCTTTCAGTCTCTTGAAGTTAATAAGATTGGCAGTGGTGGGATATTTGCGGAAGGTGTTCCATGCTGCATTTTTTTTCTCTTTTCACTTCGTTACAATCACCATTCCACCAGTGATTGGCATGCCGATGGTTTCTTATTTGAGACTGTGGGATGGTAGCTGTTGCAGCTGTTATCATCTTCATTGTGATATGATCGGTGACAGTGTCAATAGCAGAAGACTCTACAATGTCATCATCAAAAGATACATGACTGGTAAATTTTGTCCAGTTCGCTTTGGAAAATTTCCATTTTGCTTTTGTTTCAGTTTGTTTGGAATGGGTGATTGAATACTACAGATCAGCGGATAGTGGTCACTGTTTAGAGGATTGTCATGTACTGCCCATTCTATAGTTGTGAAGTGGATCGGAGAGCAAATTGAGAAATCTATTGCAGTGGTTGACCCAATAGGAAAATGGATGTAAGTGGGTAAGCCAGTATTCAATAGTGTCAAATTCTCTCTGTCAAGTGACATTTCAATAAGCTCACTATGTCCGTCTGAGACCAGAGAACTTCATAATGGATGAGGTCCATTAAAATCTCCTAATAAAAAATAGGATATGGTAATTGAGAAATAAGATTTACCAGTTGCTGAATTGTACATGCTTGGTTTGGCAGAAGATAAATTGATACTAGTGTCAGAGCAATACCAATTACTACACATGTGGCAACAGCTTCCAAATGTGTTTGCAATGGAATGCTTCTGGAGACTCTAGTGAGTCCACGAGATGGCTACTCCTCCATGGGGGCTGTTAGTATCAGATTGATCTTATCTGAAGATAGTATAATTTTTGACAGAAACAGATAATTTTGTTGTTAAATTTGTTTCTTGTAAGCATATGGCAGCAGGATTGTAATTGTGAATTAGTTCATAGATATCATCAATATTGCTGTGAAAACCTCTGCAATTCAATTGTATGATTTGTTCCATTATTTGGTTTTGTGAGTGGAAGATGAGTCTGTCTGCTTTTTGTGAGTGGCTTGTTTATATCTGTTGAGTTTTAATTTTTCTTTTCTTGAAAAATTTTTGCATCCTAAGTCATTGCTTTCTTCCATATCAACATCTGTATGTATTTCAAGCAGGTCTTCTGAGTTGGTGGTATCATCTGTGTCCATGCTTGATAGGTGAGATTGCTTCAACTCAACTGGATCTGATTTTTGCAAATTCTCCACTGCTTAACAATGGGGAAGTCTCTGGAATGTAACTGTTAGTGGTGTATTACTGCATTGGTCTACTAATTTTGGTGGACATTGATGCTGGACTGAGAGGACTGATTGAGTCCAGTCTGAGATTGATGTGTCTGGATAGATGGACACTTCTGTCTGACATGCTACTGATTGATGACTGTAAGTAGAAGTGCAATTATACTAAAGTGCATTTTGGTATACTTAATTTACTTTTTTTCTTGCCTCTTAGTAGAAAACTTTATTTTCAATTTTATATTTTTGTATTTTTTTCCCCAACTCTTCCAGAGGTCACAGCCTTTGGAGTATGTTGGATGGTTGCCCTTGAAATTAGGACAGTGTGGAGTTTGTGCTTTACATTCTGTTTGTGTATGAGTTTTACACCCACAGTTTGCACATGTTGCATCTCCACTGCATGCTGTCTGGGAATGGCCAAATTTCTGGCATTTAAAACATCTTCGGAGTTTTGGGATATATGGCTGAAGGCAACAGTTTAAATATCCTGCCTTGACCGAAGCTGGTAGGTTTAGAGAACTGAAAGTTAAAATTATACTCCAGGTAGGGACTAAACTGCCATCTTTTGGGATCATGCTCTTTTTTACCTGAGTGGCTTTTTGATCTTTAAGTTCCTGGACTATTTGATATTCAGGAATGTTGAATAAATCCCATTCAGTGATCACTCCCTTTGAAGGACTGAAGGTGGTATGTGGTTTGATTTGAACTGGGATTCCACTCAAGGATGTCAGACATAATAATAGTTCAGAGTGTCGAGGATTGGTAGTCTCTATTAATAAATCTCCAGATTGGAGGCATTTAACCATTTTTGGTGAACTTGCAGCATGTTTGAGGCATCTCTGAATGATGAAGAGGGAGAGCTTGCCCACGGATTGTGTTGACAGAGAATGTATTATCAGGAATGCTGGAAATTCCTGTCTGCCAGTGTCTTTCTTCATTCTCTTTGAGAGAGAGAAGTCATGGTCAGTGTTGTGACTGTAAATTGGTTTAGAGCTCTTTGGCTCTAAATGTGGAAATTCGTTTGTTTCCATCTCTGCTCCTTTTAGCCATGGGGATGTTTATCCCCCAGGTTACTGGCCCCACCACGTGGAGGCAGGAGCGGTTCCACCAGTAATCGAGTGGTTGTTTAAATTAGTAGAGTTGGTTAGTAATAAATATAAAGACTAAGAAAAGAAAGATGGATTTTCTTTCTTGGTTCTTACTATTGACCTCTAAAGCACAGAACCACTGCACTTTACAGGCCAAAAGAATAAGCACACTAGAAAAAATAAGAATACATTAGAAAAGAGTAAACAAAAGAATAAGCACACTAGAAAAGAAACAAATTATCAATTTGGAGAGCATTCCATAATCACAGGAAGAAAATCGCTTGTCACTCAGGGGCCAGGGTGGAGAATCTATGAAGTAATTGTAAATCCTAAAACATCAACCATGAATCACATTTAAATAACACAACTGATTATTAACCATATTATGCAATAACAACACTTAATATTAAGAGTGGCAAAGGATGCAATGAAGCAAGCTCATACAGCATAAGTCAAACAAAAATAACTTCTCACATGACCTGCCTAAATCCTCTAATAATCTTCCTTAAATTTATTCAAACTATCACTTCCACAACAACAGATAAAACTTTGTTCCAACAATCAACTACTTTCTTGTTGAAAGCAAATTTACAGATATCTTGCAACCATCCTTCTTTGATTTATGCCCCATCAAGTGTGATGTCTGGGCAAAAGTAAGATACTATCAGAATTTCATTTACTCAATCCATTCAAAGACTTAAACACTTCAGCCAGGTCTTCTCAGAGATGGGAAGTTCTCAGATGCTGAAATTTGTAGAACTGAAGTCTATCTTGATAAGTGTACCATTTGTTTTTTTCCACTCACTAATTTTGCTGCATTTCTCTGCCCCCCATTCCAACTGATCCACATCCTCCTTAAATGAGGTTTCCAGACCCACATACAGTACTCAAAATGTGGCCACTCAAAATGTGGCCACACTATTGCCACATTTTGAGTACTGTATGTGATACAACGAGACAATCACCTCCTTATCCCTGTTTTAAAAATTCCTGTATATCACTGGCAAACCTCCATGAGCTGTTCTAGCAGGCCATCTGCAATACTCAGAAAATTAATGTCTGACTGCACAATATTATTATTATTATAATTAGCTATATGGTGCAAGGAAGCCTGACGCTTATGTTGCACCAGCCAAAAAAAAATTCCCAAGTTACCCTGAGAGAGAGAGAGAGAGAGAGAGAGAGACAGAAAAAAGTAGAAAGGAATCACCAAGAAAGAGAAGAATGATGATATCCAGCTCAGGACCCTGGGTATGCCAAGCCCATACTCACCAGATGTGAGCTCCCCCAAGGTTTTCTTCTTCTCTACTACTCTGAGTGGGTGGTACCATACAGTTGGCATGTTATTCTGGGATTAATGCTAACCATATATAGTACCTAGCATTTGTCCATGATAAATTTTAATTGTCACTTCTCAGCTCATCTGCCTAATTTTTACCGATCCTGTTACAATAGCACAGTTGTCTCCAAAGTGGGGTGCATGCACCCCTAGGAGTGCACGAGATAATCCTCAATAAAATTGTGAGGGCGGTTTTCCACACTGATATATAATCTAGATATAATACATTATATCTAGATAATAAAATCTAGATATAATGCATACCATGTAAATTATTGATATTTAAATGTATTTATAATATTTATAAATAATCTAAATTATTTATAAAAAAAATAAATAGTATTGCATTACATTTCCTACACTTGTTACATTAATGATTTCTTAATAAATAATTTCTTAATTTCTTAATATAAATCATAATAAATATAAAAAACATCAATTTGATAGTATGAACCAGAGCTATAATGCTCAATACATTCTGTGGTGATATCAATATTTGTAAAAGAATAACAGAAGTTTACCTCAATATGATACTCTCCAGAAATTAGAACGAAAACAATTAAAAAATTGAAAACCTTACATTACAGTAAAAAATAATTAACAATAATTAAAAATCAAATGAACACAATTAAAAATCAATTTAATGCAATTAAAAATTAATTCAATGAAAAAAATTGCAAAATGATTTTCCTTCCTGAGGTTGACAATGCTTTTCGACCATATGTTGTGATCATAGGAATGAAAATTACCGAATAGGGATGAGCATGAAACTTAAATGGGGATTATTTGTCTTCGCGCATGCACGTAAAGGACCACGAGTCCGAGATTAGATATGGCCGGCAAACATTAGCAGAATTCTCATGTAATTTAATTTCGATGGTGTCTGCAATTAATACTCTCGTATAATTACATTGGACACTAAGTATTTTGGCCTCATTAAATAAAAATGTATGTTTTTCATTAACTGCACGAAAGGCTAATTCTGATGATGCTGAATGAGAAGCGCAAACTGAGGCCGATGTTGATTAACACAAAAATTCAGAGGAAACCGCGAGAGTCCTGATAAGATGAGTTGCAATCGCAAACGAAATGTTGTATACTAGGTCATTTATTGCTGTTGCGAATAAGGAAAGGACTGAGCGACTGTTCTGTATTGGCTTGGCTACAATTTTAAATTCGGTATCTTTAAAGAATCTGTTAAGTTGTTTGTGCCACTGTTCAACATATGGGACAGAAATAAACAATTTTTTGATATTACTATTGTTGGTTGGTGTATTTTTTTGTATTCTATCCTTAGCTTGTACCACCCTAATTCTGTCTATTAGAGCAAGTGGGTAATCCCTGTTTAAGAATCTGCTGGTTAATATTTGTATTTCCGTCAAAGCAGATTCTGTCATTGAATATTTATAAGCATTGAGAAATTGATTAAAGATAATCGATCTTTTGTAGGTAAATGAGTGATAGTTGTTATTATGCAGAAGCATACCAGTGTTTATAGGTTTGCAATAGATGTTAAATTGGATTTTATTTGCGGGACGCAAATAAAATCCAATGCTTACTCAGGACGAGTAAGCATGAAATTTAGAAAATTTAATGACTTAGTATCCATCTTCTCCCTCTCCAATGTAAATTTTAGTCTAGAATGAATATTATTAAATGAATGCAAAATGTTTTGGATAGTACCACTATCGGTAATGACTAGAACATTGTCTAAATACCTCCCATAGTATGTGATACGAGATAGAAAAGGTGTCAAATGTATACATTCAATCGTTGAGAGATAGATCTCTGATATTAGGCCGCTCAGGCTTAATCCCATTGGCAAACCAAAAATTTGTTTGTATACTTTGTCTCGAAAGGTGATATAGTTGGCTTCAACTAAGAGTTTAATTAAGTGAAAAATTTCCTAAATAAGAAGCTTCGTAATTAATCAGTATTGAGTTATTATTTAACATATAATAATGAGGTAACATCTAGTGAGTATAAATTATCATTACTGCCAAGTCTACAGTCCTTAAGGTTATTAAATAGTGTATAGTATTCTTAATCCAAAATTGTATCGCCTGTCTAAAGGGTTTTAAGTCACAAAGGAGGTTAGGCAGGCAAAGGCAGATTACGAGAAATCCTTGGCAAAGGATGCAAAGAGTTCTTTACTTATATAAACTCTAGAAGGAAAGGAATGAATCAGATTGGACAACTTAACATAGATGGGTTGACTACTGATGATCATGCTCAGGTAGCTGATAAACTGAATGAGTATTTTGCATCACATTCACACACAAGGAGTTATCCAATGAGGAGAGTGCCAGAAGTTTATCAAACGCTAACAGGGAGCTCAGTGATTTTGTAAATAACTGAAAGCAAAGTAGAGGAGAAATTGTTGAAGTTAAACATAAGGAAGGCACCTGGCATGGACAGGATCTATCCAGTTATATTAAAGGAGGCAGAAAAAAGGAAGTAAGCAAACCCTTAGCCATAATTATGAGAGCTTCCTTGGACTCAGGGGAGGTCCCCATGGACTGGAGGTGTGCAAATGTATCACCAATTCACAAAGGGGGTTCAAAAAGGTGACACAAGTAACTACAGACCTATTAGTTTAACTTGTGTTCTGCAGAAAATAATGGAATCACTGGTTAAAGAAGCACTTCAGGATCCTCTAGACAAGACTGCAGTAATAGATAAGACACAGCATGGGTTTGTTAAAGGGAGGCCTTGTATGACCAATTTGATTGGATACTATGATGGGTCACAAAGGAAATGAATGCCAAAAATAATTCCGATATGATATACTTGGATTTCAGGAAAGCTTTTGATACTGTTCCACATGGAAGACTGCTGTACAAATTGGAGAGGTATGGCATTAAGGGTAAGTTGCTACAATGGATAAAGGGATGGTTGAGTGGGAGATGACAGAGAGTGGTAATCAATGGACACTGCTCTTTGTGGACAAATGTTATTAGTTGAGTTCCCTAGGGTTCAGTGTTGGGCCCACTGTTGTTTTGTATATTTATCAATAATATTGAAGAAGGTATATCAGGTTTAATGTGCAAGTTTGCAGAGATTTATGTGCAAGTTTGCAGATGTTTAATGTCCAAATTTGCAGATGATGTCCAAGATTGTCAGGATTGTTAATGACAGTAAAGACAGTGTGCTACTCCAACTGGATCTAGCTAATTTGGAAAAATGGGCTGAGAAGTGGCAACTGAAGTTTAACATTGACAAATGTACTGCATATGGGTAGCAATAACCAAAGAGAAATGTACCAACTGTATGGTACTATGCTCAGGGAAGTGGAAAGAGAAAAAGACCAGGGAGGTAATTGTGCAGTCTAATATGAAGTTTGCTGAGCAGTGCAGACAGGCTGCCAGGGCAGGTCATGGAGTCTTGCCAATGATATATAGGAATTTTTCTAGCAGGGACCGGGAGGTGAATATCCTGTTATACAAGGTAATGGTCAGGGCACATCTAGAGTACTGTGTACAGGTCTGGAGGCCTCATTTTAGGAAGGAATTACAGTTGCTAGAAGGAGTACAAAGAAGGACAACAAGATTTGTGAGAGGATTGATTTTGATTTGGTAGTTGTTGGCGCATTGGCGTCTGTGGCCATATTGCACCTCCCAAGGTTTTTGTAGTACTTTGATCCAAGCCCGAGGCGGGAATCGAACCCGCGACCTTTGGGTTGCCGGGCAGGTACTTTACCCACTCGGCTAGCCCGGTCGGCTTTGTGAGAGGAACAATGGGGTGCTCTTACCAAGAAAGGCTTAAGTTCAGCAAATTGCAGCACCTGGTGAGTAGGCACCTGTGTGGTGATCTGATTGAGGTGTATAAGGCCTTGAATGGGTTGAGCAAGCTGAATGCTGATGGGATTCTTTCTCTTGCTCAAACTAAGAACCTGAGGGGGCACAGTTTCAAATTGAAGAAAGATAGTTGTAGAATAGATGTGCGGAAATTTGCCTTTAGCCAGTGGGTAGTTGATTGGCAGAATAGGATTCCATCTTTTGTTGTGGAAGCTAATAGCCTAAATAAATTTAAGGCTGAGCTGGACAGGCATTTGGAACGAATGGAGGGGTGAAATTGGTGGGGTTTTTTTTTTTTTCTTTTTTTTTTTTGGCTGATGCTGCATAAGCTTGCTTTCTTGCATTGTATGCCTCTACTAATGCTATATACATGTGTGGCCAAGGATGAAAATGCCGATTTTCTGTAGGAAACAATAGACCGAATAGGAAATGCATAGCAATAGCGAATTTATTTAAGCTATGAACTTCCAAACATCAGGTCTGCAACGTCCTTCCTGAACTTGAAATTACGTCCCCTCAGGTGTATAATCTGAGCAAGAGGAAGAATCTGATTAGCACTCAGCTTGCTCAAACTATTCAAAGCCTTAAACACCTCAACCGATTCACCTCATAGGTGTTCAGTCTCTGAATGCTGCAATTTGCAGAAATTAAGCCTTTCTTGGTAATAGCACCCCTTTGTTCCCCTCACCAATCTTGCTGCCAATTTCTGTACTTGTTCCAGCAGCACTATATCCTTCTTAAAATGATGCCTCCAAGCCAGTATGCAGTACTCAAGATGTGGCCTGACTATTGCCTTATACAAAGGGATAATCGCATCCTTATCCCTGCTAACAAAATTCCTCTACAGGCAGTTCCCGCTTTAAAAGTTCCCTGGTTTACGTTTTTTTTTTTTTTTTCAAGTATCAACAAAATCGAAAATATGAACATTAATTTCAAAAAATGAATGTTAAACATTCATAAATACTGCATTTCAAACCATGTGCGTAGCTATACAATACAGTGTACCCCGCTTTATGATAATAATCTGTTCCAGAAACGACACTATCGAATCGTGAAAATATTGTAATGTGAACTCAATAATGAGTTTTTTGGTAATTCGTTCTACGACCTCAGAAGTTGAAATTTTCACTATATAACACTATATTTTTATTGTGTAAATTGTATTAGTTACCAATTCAAATCATTAAAATTCACTATACTTTCATTGATATCATATGTTGCATTATAAGAATCAATTTTGAACAGCTTTGTGATATTTTTCTAAAGCACATTTCTGGAGGTCACGACCGTAAAACAACAAAACCAATTTGCGCTTTCCAGTTTATTCGGCTTTTCTTTTACTGTAGGCAATTATAAATGGGTAGTAAACTCAATGTTACTGCATTTGCGATAATACTGGTAACTTGAATTCTGTGGGTTTTTACGTTATTATGGTGAAATGTGTTTCCCCTTTACTGAAATATTCAGAATCTTCTCTTCATTCCTTTTTTTTTAAACTTCGTAAACTTGTTACTTCGCACAAATTGTGCTAATTGCAATTTGTGCATTCCGTTAAAATATGCTTATGCATGCTATTAAAATTTATAAAGAAAAGAGAAGATTATCTTGGAAACAAACACCTCTTGAAGCATTTCTGAAGAAGATGACTCCTTGTGCAACAAACCAATGAGTGCTGAACCAATAATGAGTGATCAACTAGTGTGCATTTAGTCGATAATGATGAAAAATAAACATTCTTTTAACATTTGTAAGTCATAAATAACAAATAAATTTCTTTATTATTATAATTTGCTTGATTTTATTTAATTTCTTTGGACAAATTAATCATTGTTTAAACATAAACTAATTAGTTAACTAATTTCATTGTTGAGAACTTAACTCCTATTTTTAACATTATATCTATGGGAAATAAATTCCCGCTTTACGAGTTTTCGCTTTATGAGCATGCGCTAGGAACGAATTAACTTGTAAAGTCAGGAACTACCTGCATTTCACTGACAAGACCCCATTAACTGTCCTGGCTGCTGTCTGCACAGCTCAGAGAACTTCATATCTGACTGTATAATTACCCGCAGGTGGGTTCTTTTTTTTTTTTTTTTTTCACTATCCTGAGCATTGTACCACATAGTTGGTATGTTACTCTGGGGTTTCTACCCATATGCAGTTCTTTGCATTTGTCAATGTTAGACTTCAGTTGCCATTTCTCAGCCCATCTGCCTAACTTCACTAGATCATCCTGTTGCAGTAAAATATCATCATTACTGTCATTAACCACCCTGCCAACGTTTGTAGTAACTGCAAACTTAGACATTAAGCCTGATATGAATCCATCAATATCATTGATAAATATAGAACGCAAAAATGTGCCCAACACCAAACACTGGGGGGACTCCACTAATAACATTAGTCCACAAAGAGCAGTGTACATTAATTACCACTCTCTGCCTTCTACCCTTCACCATCCCTCGACCCATAGATGAAACTTGCCCTTAATGCCATAATGCTCCAATTTGTACAGCAGTCTGTTTTGTGCAACACTATCAATAGCATTCCTGAAATCCAAGTATATGATATTAAAATTATATCTTGCAACAAGTTACTTGTGATTACATCACAGTATCCAATCAAATTGATTAGACAAGATTTCCCCTTAACAAACCATTCCTGTATCTGAATTATAACTGCATTCTTGTCCAGATGATCCTGCATTACTTCTTTAACCAGTGACTCTATTATTTTCCCTGGAACAGAAGTTAAACTAACAGGCCTGTAATTACTCGTGTCACCTTTTGACTCCCCTTTGTGAATTAAGGATACATTCGCACATCTCCAGTCCATGGGGACCTCCCCTGAATCCAAGAGGATGTTCTCATAATTATGGCTACAGATGTGTTTACTTTCTTCACTGCCTCCCTTAATATAATTGGTTAGAAAGGTCGCGGGTTCGAATCCCGCCTCGGGCTTAGATCAGAGTAAATGCAAAAACTTTGGGAGGTGCATTATGGCCATAGAAGCTGATGTGCCAACAACTAACAAAAATAAATAAATAAAAAAATAATTGGTTAGACCCCCATCTACCCCAGGATGTTTAACTTTCTTATGTTTAACTTCAACAATTTCTCTTCCACTTTGCTCTCACTGATTACAAAATCATTTAGCTCCCTGTTAGAGTTTGATAAACTTCTGGCCTGCAATTCCCTGAAGGA
Organism: Mastigoproctus giganteus; assembly: GCF_048544385.1. Taxonomy (NCBI): domain Eukaryota; kingdom Metazoa; phylum Arthropoda; class Arachnida; order Uropygi; family Thelyphonidae; genus Mastigoproctus; species Mastigoproctus giganteus. The sequence continues at coordinate 83,289,369 of NC_143580.1, read as the reverse complement.
TTCCTCATGTGTGAATGTAGATGCAAAATACTCATTTAGTTTGTCAACAACCTGAACAGGATCATCAGCAGTCGAACCATCGATATGAATTAGACTAATTTAAAAATTAAAAATTTGTTTAAATCTACCATGGGCTCCTTTTTGCCTAATAATTTATATGTATCCCATGCATTTTAATTCTCTGATAAAAGTCTCATTAGTTCATCTAACATCTGTTTATGCCTAAACTTTCAATAGCATTTCTAAGTTGGTATGAAAAGCCTAATAGCTTCCATGGTTAATTCCTTGAATGCTTCCAATTTAGAATTTTCTGTTGGTAACATCATCAGTTGATCCCAATGTATAGAATTCAAAAACTGTCTGAGACCACTGTAGTCACCTTTATGAAAGCAAAAACCCTTCACTTTACCATTGATGGTAGTTACATCTTTAAGTAAATCTACATCAATACACTCTGTCACTGTCACCCAGTGGTTCCTTTATCTGCAGATTCTTAATGTATGCAGAATCACTGCTGATAATCAGATCAAGAGTATTACTCCTTCTGGTCATCTCTTGGACATGCATTCAATATCCACAAAAAACCTTGCTAGTGTGTGAGTGACCAAACTACAATTTTCAGTCAATATCTGGAAAGTTAAAATCTCCCATTACAAGACAACCTGATTTACTGGCCCACTCTATTTCTCTGTATAGTTGTTTATTGTACCCATCAGGGTCATTAGACCTACCTAAAACGCACTCCTACTCTCATTTCTGCTTTCCCAATGCTTATGTCACACTAAGCTGACTCAACATTCCACTGGTCACCCATGTCAACTGAAAGTACTGCCTTAGTGTGACAAAATCTAAAACCTAAGTGCATCAAGCTGACATGGGTCGACAATGCAATGTTGGGTTAGTTTGGCGTGACATATGCCATGGAAGAACAAAAATGAAAGTAGGCATCTGTTGTAAGCCTATTGACTCTGATGAGTACAATGAACAACTATACAGAGAAATAGAGTGGGCCAGTAAATCAGGATGTGTTAAAATGGGGGATTTTAACTTCCCAGATATTGACTGGAATTTGTGGGTTGGTCAGCTGCACCCTAGCAAGATTTTTGCGGATTTATTGAATGATTGTTTTCTACATCAGCATGTTCGGGAGGCAACTAGAGGGAGTAATACTCTTGATCTGATTATCAGTAGTGATTCTTCATGCATTAAGAATCTGCAGATGAAGGAACCACTAGGTGGCAGTGATCACAGTGTGCTGAAGTGGGATTTACTCAAAGAGGTAACTACCATCACGGGTAAAGGGAAGGGTTTTTGCTTTCATAAAGGTGACTACGGTGGTCTGAGACAGTATTTAAATTCTACACAGTTGGACCCACTAATGATGTTACCAACAGCAAATTCTAAATGGAAAGCATTCAAGGAATTAATCTGAATGCTTAGTTCCTTGATTAATCAAGGATCTAAGCTACTAGGCTTTTTCATACCAAAGCATAGTAGCTTAGAGTAAGAAATACTGTTCAACGTTGAGGCCTAAATGAATGTCAGACAAACTAATGAGACTTGTGGCAGAGAAGAAAAATTAATGGGATGCATATAAATGATCAAGCAACACAGAAGCCTATTGTAGATATAAAGCTAGTTTATAATCAAGTCACAAAGGAAGTCAGACAAGCAAAGGCCTGATCATGAGAAATCTTTGGCAAAAATTGCAAAGAATAACATCAAAGACTTTAATTACATAAACTCTAGAAGCAAGCGGTTGAATCTGATTGGTTCATTACATATTGATGGTTTGACTGTTGATAATTCTGCTCGGGTAGCTGACAAACTGAATGAGTATTTTGCATCTACATTCACACATGAGGAATTCTGTAGGTAAGTGGAGGCAATAAACTTATCAAACTCTAATAGGGGCTAAATCATTTTGTAATACCTGAGCAGTGGAGGCGAAATTGTTAAAGTTAATCATAAGAAAGGCACCTCGGGTGGATAGGATCTATCCAGTTATATTAAAGGAAGCAGAAAAGGAAGTAAGCAAACCATTAGCCATAATTAAGGGAGCTTTCTTGGACTAAAGAGAGGTACCCATGGACTGGAGATGTGCAAATGTATCCAGGAGCGGATTAAGGTCAGTTGAGGCCCCGGGCGCAGAAGAAAATATTGGGCCCCTTAAAAAAAAGAGAGAGACAGGGAAAATAAAAATACATGTTAACCATTTTTCAAAATAAATAAAAAAATATTATGTACTATTAATGTTTTATTTCCAATAAAATTTGAATATAATATATGTATAATAATAATTAATAACAGCATAATAATAATCACAAAGTTTTGAACTAATAGTTGAACATATTAGTTCAACTAATTTGTTGGGGTTTTACGTATAAAGTTGGGGTTTTGCGTGGGCCCTTAAGAAGTCGGGGCCCAGGGCGCGTGCCCGGTGCGCCTGCCATTAAATCCGCCTCTGAATGTATCCCCAATTCAAAAAGGAGCAAAGGGTGGCACAAGTAATTACAAACCTTTTAGTTTAACTTCTGTTCCGGGAAAATTAATGGAGGCACTGGTTAAAGAAGCACTGCAGAATCATCTAGACAAGACTGCAGTTATAGTTCAGACACACTATGGGTTTGTTAAGAGAAGTCTTGTCTGACCAATCTGATTGGATACTATGATATGGAACTGGATCCATAAAATAATTTTGATATCATATATTTGGATTTCACGAAAGCTTTTGATACTGTTGCACATGGAAGACTACTCTACAAATTTGAGCAGTTTGTCATTAAGGACAAGTTGCTGCTATGGATAAAGGGATGGTCGAGTGGAAGATGACAGAGAGTGGTAATCAACAAACATTGCTCTTCATGGATTAATATTATTAGTGGAGTTCCCCGGGGTTCGGTTTTGGGCCCAATGTTGTTTTCTGTATTTACCAATGATATTGATGGAGTTATATCAGGCTTAATGTCCACGTTTGGAGATGATGTTATGGTTGGCAGATTTGCTAATGGCAGTATGCTACTGCAACAGGATCTAGAAAAGTTAGGCACATGGGCTGAGAAGTGGCAACTGAAGTTTAATATTAACAAATGCAAAATACTGTATATCGTTAACAGGAACCACAAAGTAATATACTAACTGTGCAGTACTACACTCAGGGTAGTGGAGAATGAAAAAGACTTGCGGGTAATTTTGCACTCAGATATGAAGTTTTCTAAGCAGTGCGAAGAGGCAGCAAGAGCAGCTCATTGGGACTTGTCAACGATATACAAGACCTTTTCTAGCAAGGATAAGGAGGTGAGTAACCCTTTGTATAAGGCAATGGTCAAGCCACACCTGGAGTACTGCATACAGATCTGGAGGCCTCATTTTAGGAAGGATGTAGAGCTGTTTACACAAGTACAGAGAAGGGCAACGTGATTGGTGAATGGAACAAAGGGTTGCTCTTACCAAGGAAAAGTCTTAAGTTCTGCAAATTACAACATCTGGAGACTAGGCACCTGCAAGGTGATCTGATTGAGGTGTAATGTCTTGAATGCTTTGAGCAAGCTCAATTCTGATGGGATTCTTTATCTTGCTCAGATTATGTACCTGAGGAGTCATAAATTCAAGTTGAGGAAACACAGTTGTAGAGAAGATGTGCATACATTTGCCTTTAGCCAGAGAGTGGTTGATTGCTGGAACAAACTTCCATCTGTCATTGTAGAAGTTGACTGCTTAAATAAATTCAAGGCAGAACTAAACAAACATTTGGAGTTAATGGATGGGTGAAATGGAAAGTTTTTTTTTCTTTTTTTTTTTTGCTGATGCTGTATAAGCTTGCTTTCTTGCATCATATGCTTCTACTAATGCTATTGCTAATGCCCAAGCAGAATTACAGACATTTTCAATTTCAATCCTAACTTAAAACTTTTGCCCAACATTGTTTTGTACTTGTAAATTATATTACGTATAACAATTCCATACTATTACGTATATTATTATGTATTACGTATAAAAATTGTGTATAAAAATATAACCTTTTATGCCCTTAAAGTAAGATAAACTGTCTACACTTTTGCCCCAGAAAGATGTATCCTGGCTCTTTTTTACCTATCCTTTTTACAAAGCATATTTCCCACTTCAGGAGAGAACTCAAAGGTCCCACTTTTTTAATTTCTTTAAAGTTATCCACCTTGTTCCTCAAGCTGTATTATAAGCCCATCAGAACTCTGATTTGGCACCTAAGATCCTCACACATTCTAAAATGAAAGCAAACAAACATATGCCCCTTGGCCTTGGCGATATCGATAACTATTTTGCAAAAAGAGTTGAACAAATAGCACAACGATTCACTAGTGAACCACTATCAATGTTCTCTTCGAGCCAAAGCATTTGTACTACTCTGTGTTTTTTGCTTTGCTTGTCTTGTTTGAAGCATGATTCTAATTTAAATTTAATTAAAAATTAAAATTACTGTATGAACTAAGAAGTTATGGTATAATAATGAATGCTATTATCAGATTATTACATGCTACACTGTGACTACACTATTTATAAATAACGCTACTACCTTTCTAATGTCTTCATTATGAACAAAAAATATACATCATATGTGATTAGAACCTTCAAACTACTTATTTACTACAATTAGAACACTGCAATTACTACTATAATGCACACTATACTACAAGTTACTAATTATGACATGATATTCAAGCCAAAATTGCAGATAACAAATGTTCTACAAATATTAAGTCATGACTTACTAAATACACAACTAAATTTAAAAATACACTAACGCTATTTATTGAACAAAATTTAGTATATTGATTATGTAAAAACATAAAATTTTCAAAAAATATTATTCATTTTAAAGAGCTTTAAATTTTCCCACTATAATGTTCATAGCTGCAAACCAGAATTATATTTCCTGTTTTACCGACAATGGTCACTGATGATAGTTACTTCCTGTGGGACCGAGGCTTTCTGCCATTGTGTATGTCACTGTGTTATGTGATGGACAGGTCTAGGCTCTAGCATTGAACTTGGCAGCTGAGTACCTGATGGATCCTTATTTAAATTCCTTTGAGGGTATCAATCAGACGTGCCCATCTGATTGTCATATAAGAAAATGTTAGGAGACTGAGTTTGCTCGTAATCTTCTAACACTCTTTGCATTAAAAACACACATAGTAAACCCCTTTTTCTGCATATGTCCTGCTACAGATGGCTCTGCAAAAATGCAAGTAGCAAACTTTTAAATGCTATCATTCACAGAACTGACTCAATAATTCTCCTATGAATCATAGCTATAAATCACTATGAATCACTCTTCATGGAGCTACTGATACAACTAACTTCTGAATTTTCCCAAGGTGCCAGCCTCAACTATCCATAGAGGCAACTTAATCCAATAATAAATAAATAATTAATTAATTAGCAATAATTGATGACTCAACAACACCAGATTAAACTAAAAAAATACTCTATAATTCACTCCATAACTCTTCCTCCTGAATTGAATTTATGGCTTCTAGTTCTGAAATAATTAGTTTAAATGTGAAAATTCATCTTCATTCATTTTAAAATTCCCCATCAGAGCCTTTTAGCATTAGCATTAGCATTAGTAGAGGCATTTGATGCAAGAAAGCAAGCTTATGCAGCATCAGCCAAAAAAAAAAAAAAAAAAACCACTTCCACTTCACCCATCCGTTCATTCAAAATACCTGTCCAGCTGAGCCTTAAACTTATTTAGGCTATCAACCTCCACCACAAGGGATGGAAGTCTGTTCCACCAACCAACCACCCGCTGGCTAAAGGCAAATTTCCGCACGTCTATCCTACATCTGTCTTTCCTCAATTTGAATTTATGCCCTCTCAGGTGATTATTCTGAGCTAGAGGAAGAATCCCATCAGCATTGAGCATGCTTAAACCATTCAAGGCTTTATACACCTCTATCAGATCACCTCGCTGGTGCCTAGTCTCCAGACACTGTAATTTGCAAAACTTAAGCCGTTCTTCGTAAGAGCACCCCTTTGTTCCATTCACTAATCTTGTTGCCCTTCTTTGTACTCGTTCCAGCAGCTCTACATCCTTCTTGAAATGAGGCCTCCAGACCTGTATACAGTACTCTAGGTGTGGCCTGACCATCGCCTTATACAATGGAATAATCACCTCCTTATCCCTGCTGGAAAAATTCCTGTATATCATTGACAATACTCCATGAGCTACTCTTGCTGCCCGTCTGCACTGCTCAGAGAACTTCATATCTGCCTGCACAACCACCCCCAAGTCCCTTTCATTCTCTACCACTGTCAGTGTTGTACCACAGAGTTGATACGTTGCTCTGCGGTTGCTGTTTCCCATGTGTAGTACTTTACATTTGTCAATGTTAAACTTCATTTGCCACCTCTCAGCCCATCTGCTCAACCTTTCCAGATCCTGTTGCAGCAGCATAGTGTCAGTAGTGTCCTTGACAACCCTGCCAACCTTTGTATCGTCTGCAAACTTGGACATTAATCCCGATATACCATCATCAATATCATTTATAAATACAGAAAACAATAATGGACCCAACACTGAGCCCTGAGGGACTCCACTAATAACATCAGTACACGATGAGCAGTGTCCATTGATTACCACTCTCTGTCTTCTCCCCCTCAACCACCCCTTTATCCATAGCAGTAATTTGCCTCCAATGTCACACTGCTCCAATTTGTGTAGCAGTCTTCCATGTGCAACAGTATCAAAAGCCTTTCTAAGATCCAAGTATATAATATCAAAGTTATTCCCTGCATCCAGTTCTTTTGTGACTGCATCATAGTATCCAATCAAGTTGGTCAGGCAAGACTTCCCCTTAACAAAACCATGCTGTGTCTGAGCTATAACTGAAGTCTTGTCTAAATGATCCTGCAGTGCTTCTTTAACCAGTGCCTCCATTAATTTTCCTGGAACAGAAGTTAAGCTCACAGGTCTATAATTACTTGTGTCAGCCTTTGATCCTCCTTTGTGAATTGGGGTCACATTTGCACATTTCCAGTCTATGGGTACCTCCCCTGAGTCCAAGGAAGCTCTCATAATTATGGCTAAGGGTTTGCTTACTTCCTTTGCTGCCTCCTTTAATATAACTGGATAGATCCCATCCACCCCGGATGCCTTTCTTGTGTTTATCTTCAACAGTTTCTCCTCCACTTTACTCCCAGTTATTTCAAGATTCTGTAACTTACTGCTAGAGTTGAATACACCTCTGACATTCCCCTCGCTGAATAACTCCTCATGTGTGAATGTCGATGCAAAATATTCATTTAGTTTGTTAGCTACCTGAGCAGGATCATCAACACTTGACCCATCAATATCAAGAGGACCAATCTGATTCATCCCTCTCCTTCTAGAGTTTACATAAGTAAAGAACTCTTTGCTGTTTTTCTTTGCATCCCTTGCCAAGGATTTCTCGTAATCTGCCTTCGCCTGCCTAACCTCCTTTGTAACTTGGTTGCATATCAACTTGTATCTATCATAGGCTTCTGTGTCATGTGTTAATTTGTAAGTATCCCATGCATTTTTCTTCTCTGCCATATGCCTCATTAGTTCATCTGACATCCATTTTGGCCTAAACCTTGAACAATATTTCTTAGTTGGTATGTAAAGCCTAGTAGCTTCCAAGATAAGTTCTTTGAATGCTTCCCATTTTGAATTTGCTGTTGGTAACATCATCAGTTGGTCCCACTGTATAGAATTTAAATACTGTCTCAGTCCATCGTAGTCGCCTTTACGGAAGCAATAACCCTTCCCTTTACCCCTAATGGTAGTTACCTCTTTGAGTAAATCCCACTTCAGCACACTGTGATCACTGCCTTATTGACCTCAACCAGATCCCTTCTACGGTATCACGTTATTGTGCTCATATATTGTTGGTCTTTACTCATATTGCAAATATGACCAAGAAATTGATATTTTTATTTTGGTTTTTAGAAGCATTAGCAACTAAGGCCATATTGCTTCAGGGATATGCGGTGGTCATTCCATGACCTTCCACATCCTCCGTATTTGGTGGTCATGGGCTCGAACCCCGGTCTAATCAAGAAGCATGTGCTATTCACTGCTCCTCCTGCCCACCTGGCTAAGGAGGCGCCTCCAAGGAAATGCAGCAAGTCAACATGGCTGGTAAGTGCAGTGTCGAGTCAGTTTGGTGTGATTTAAGCTCTGGGAAAGCAAAATTGAGGGTAGGAATGTGTTATAGGCCTAATGACTCTGAGTATAATAAACAACTGAACAGAGCAATAGAGTGGGCCAGTAAATCAGAGTATCTTATAATGGGGGATTTTAATTTCTCAGATATTGACTGGAATTTGTGGGTTGGTCACTCACACACTAGCAAGGTTTTTGTGGATTTATTGGATGATTGTTTTCTACAGCAGCAAGTTCGAGCGGCAACTAGAGAGAGTAATACTCTTGATCTGATTATCAGTAGTGATTCTTCATGCATTAAGAATCTTCAGATAAAGAAACCACCAGGTGGCAGTGATCACAGTGTGCTGAAGTGGGATTTACTCAAAGAGGTAAATACCAACAGGGGTAAAGGGAAGGGTTTATGCTTTCGTAAAGGTGACTGCGGTGGTCTGAGACAGTTTTTAAATTCTGTACAGTGGGACCAACTGATAATGTTACTAACAGCAAATTAAAAATGGGGAGCATTCAAAGAATTAATCTTGGAAGCTACTAAGCTTTTCATAACATCTAAGAAATATTGTTCAAGATTTAGGCTGAAATGGATGTCAGATGAACTAATTAGACATGTGGCAGAGAAGAAAAATACATGGGATACATATTAATTAACAAGTGACATGGACGCCTATGATAGATATAAGCTGATGTGTAACAAAGGAGGTTAGGCAGAATATGAGAAATCTTTGGCAAAGGATGCAAAAGAAAAACAACAAAGAGTTCTTTACTTATGTAAACTCTCGAAGGAAGGAGATAAATTAGATTGGTCCACTTGATAACGATGATTCAACTGTTGATGATCCTACTCAGGCAGCTAACAAACTAAATGAATATTTTGCATCTACATTCACGCATAAAGAGTTATTCAGGGAGTGAATGCCAGAGTTGAATTAAACTCTGACAGTAAGCCAGATAATCTTGTAATAACTGAGAGTAAAGTGGAGAAGAAATTGTTGAAGATAAACATAAGAAAGGCACCTGGGGTGGATGGAATCCATATAGCTATATTAAAGGAGGCAGCAAAGGAAGTAAGCAGATCCTTAGCCATAATTATGAGAGTTTCCTTGGACTGCAGATGTGCAAATGTGACTCCAATCCACAAAGGAGTATCAAAGGGAGACACAGGTAATTCAGACCTGTTAGTTTTAATTCTGTTCCAAGGAAATTAATGGAGGCACTGGTAAAAGAAGCATTGCAGGATCATCTAGACAAGACTTCAGTTATAGCTCGGACACAGTATGGGTTTGTTAAGTTGAAGTCTTGTCTGACCAATTTCATTGGATACTATGATGTGGTCACAAAGGAACTGGATGCAAAGAATAATTTTGATATCACATATTTAGATCTTAGAAAGGCTTTTGATACTGTTGCACATGGAAGATTGCTGCACAAATTGGAGCAGTGTGGCATTAGAGGCAAATTGCTGCTATGGATAAAGGGATCATTGAGTGGCAGAAGACAAAGAGTGGTAATCAATGGACATTGTGGGTCCAGTGTTGTTTTCTGTATTTATTAATGATATTGATGATAGTATATCAGGCTTAATATCCAAGTTTGCAGATGATACGAAGGTCTGCAGGGTTGCTAATGACACTAATGACAGTACATTGCTGCAACAGGATCTAGAAAAGTTAAGCAGGTGGGCTAAGAGGTGGCAACTGAAGTTTAACATTCACAAATGTAAAGTACTGCATATGGGAAGCTGTAACCCCAGAGTGAAGTATCAACTGAGTGGTACTACACCGTGGTAGAGAGTGAAAAGGACTTGGGGGTAATTGCGCAGGTAGAAGTACAGTTTTCTGAGCAGTGCAGATGGTCTGCATAGCTCATGGTGTCTTGTCAATGATATTCAGGAATTTTTCTAGCAGGGATAAGGAGGTGATTATCCACATGTATAAGGGAATGGTCAAGCCACACCTTGAGTCCTACATACAGGTCTGGAGGCCTCATTTTAAAAAGGATGTAGAGCTGTTGGAACGAGTACAGAGAAGGGCTACAAGAGTAGTGAATGGAACAAAGGGTTGCTCTTAAGAAGAAAGGCTTCAGTTTTGCAAATTACAGTGTCTGTAGACTAGGCAACTGCGAAGTGATCAGATTGAGGTGTATAAAGCATTGAATGGTTTGAGCATGCTCAATGCTGATGGGATTCTTCCTCTTGCTCAGAATAATCACCTAAGAGGGCAAAAATTCAAATTGAGGAAAGACATTTGTAAGATAGATGTGCGGTAGTTTGCCTTTAGCCAGCGGGTGGTTGATTGCTGGAAAAAACTTCCATCTGTCACTGTAGAAGTTGATAGCTTAAACAGATGATTCAAGGCAGAACTAGACAAACATCTGGAGGAAGTGGATGGGTGAAATGAGGTGTGTGTGTGTGTGTGTGTGTGTGTGTGTGTGTGTGTGTGTGTGTGTGTGTGTGTGTGTGTGTGTGTGTGTGTGTGTGTGTTTGTGGCTGATGCTGTATAAGCTTGCTTTCTTGCATCATGTGCTAATGGGTGACATAAATAATTACAGACCTGTTAGTATAACTTCTGTTCCGAGGAAAATAATGGAGTCACTGGTTAAAGAAGTGATGCAGGATCACCGAGACAAGACTTCAGTAACAGTTCAGCACAGCATTTGTTTGTTAAGGGGTAGTCTTGTCTGACCAATCTGATTGGACACTACAATGTGATCATAAAAGAACTGGATGCAAAAAATAATTTTGGTATCATATACTTGGATTTCAGCAACGCTTTTGATACTGTTGCACATGGAAGACTGCTGAAAAATTGGAGCAGTATGGAATTAAGGGCAAGTTGCTGCAATAGATAAAGGGATGGTTAAGTGGGAAACAGCAGCGAGCGGTAATAAATGGACACTGCTTTGCGTGGACTAATTTAATTTGTGGAGACCTTCAGGGTTCGGTGCTGGGCCCATTGTTGTTTTGTGTATTTATCAATGATATCGATGAAGGTATATCAGGCATAATGTTGAAGTTTGCATATGATATATAGGTTGGCAGGGTTGTTAATGATAGTAAAGACAGTATGCTACTGCAACAATATCTAGAAAAGTAAGGTAGATGGGCTGAGAAGTGGCAACTGAAATTTAATTTTGAGAAATGCAAAGTACTGCATATGGGTAACAGTAACCCAACAGAAAAGTACCAACTATGTGGTACTACACTCAGGGAGGTGGAGAGTGAAAAAGACCTGTGGGTAATTGTGCAGTCAGATATGAAGTTCTCCGAGTAGTACAGAAGGGTTGCCAGAGCAGGTCATGGAGTTTTTTTTTATAGGAATTTAGCTAGCCGAGACAAGGAGGTGTAGAGCTACTAGAACAAGTACAAAGAAGGGCAGCAAGATTAGTGAGAGGAACAAAGGGGTTTTCTTACCAGGAGAGGCTTAAATTCTGTCAGTTGCAGCATCTGGAGACTAGGCACCTGTGAGGTTATCTGACTGAGGTGTACAAGGCCTTGAATGGTTTGAGCAGGCTCAATGCTGATGGAATACTTTCAATTGCTGAGATTAAGAATCTGAAGGGGCATATATTCAAATTGAGGAAAGAGAGTTGTAGTGTAGATGTGTGCAAGTTTGCCTTTAGCCAGTAAGTAGTTGATTGCTGGAACAGACTTCCATCTGTTGTTGTGGAAGTTGATAGCTTAAATAAATTTAAGGCTGAACTAGATAAACATTTGAAGTAACCGGATGGGTGAAATGGGGAGTGTTTTTTTTTTTTTTTTTTTTTTTTTTTTTTTTGGCTGATGCTCTATAATCTTGCTTTCCTGCATCATATGCTTCAACTAATGCTATGTCTTTTCAGTGATTCATATACTGCTTGCTTCTTCAAAGCTGATTGTATCAAAATACCAAAGTCTAAAAAAATTCAAGTGTATCACAATTCCTCTTTGAAACTTTCAACTTTCTTATAATGGAACTGTACAAATAATTTCTCTGACCATTCATAAAGGCAATCCAGATCGTTTTGAGAAATTCACCCTGACTTCCATTGTTAATCACTCTCCCAAAAACTAACAATGTCAATAAAATGTCAACATTTTGTTGACATTGTTAACAACCTTTTTGTTGGCAACCTTTCTGCATCCTCCGTATTTGGTGGTGACGGGCTCGAACCCCAGTCTAATCAAGAATCGTGTGCTATGCATTGCTGCTCCTTCCCACCTGGCTACGAAGACGCCCAACATCATCCAATAAGATCACAAACAGAAATCGACTTAGTACTGAGCCTTGAGGGACTTTTTATTATCCTTAGCCCACTCTGAAGAATGACCATTTCTAACAACACTCTATCTCCTTTATTATTATTATTAATAGCCATATGATGCAAGGAAGCCTGAGGCTCATGCGGCACCAGGAAAAAAAAAAGTTCCCGAGTTACCTTGAGAGAGGGAGTCAAAAGTAGAAGGGAATCACCAAGAAAGAGAAGAATGATGATATCCATCTCAGGACCTGGGTGTGCCAAGCCCATACTCACCAGATGTGAGCCTCCGGGGTTCCTTCAACCATCCTTCGAACTACTTCAGAATATTGCCAGTGATCTCAAAAGACCCTAACTTGTAACAGCAACCTTCCATGGGAACTGTGTCATTGACAAGACCCCACGAGCTACTCTTGCTATCTATTTGCACTACTCAGAAAACTTCATATCTGAATGCACAATTACCCCCAGGTCTTTTTCATTCTCCACTACCCTGAATATAGAAATCATGGGAAACCTACCTAGTAACAGGTAGGCCCACCTTTTGCCTGGATAAGGGCAGTCACATGGCAAGGCATTGAGTCCACTAGTTCACAAAAGGTTTCCTGAGGTATTTCCATCTTTGCTTGCTGCGCCGTTGTCCATAATTCCATTGCATTCCTGGGTGGAAGTTCCAAAGCTCGAACAGACCCTTCCAGAACATCCCAAATATGCTCCATGGGGTTCATGTCTGGTTAATGGGGAGGTCATTCCATGGTAGTAAAATCTGCAGAATGCTCTTCGAATAATGTTTTAGTTACCACTCTGTCGGGAGGTGCATTGTCCTGCTGGAAGACTCCATTACCCTGTGAGTGCATGATGACCATGAAGGGATGCAGATGGTTGGTTTGCAAGGAGAGACATGTAACCTGGACCATTCAGAGATGTCTCGATGTACCAGAGGTCCCAACGTGGGCCAAATGAACAAGCCCCAGACCATTACCAACTGTCCACCTGCCCGAACAGTTCCTTGTTGACATGATGGGTCCATAGCTTCATGAGGTTTCCGCGAAATATGAACCCTCCTGTCCACTCAGAATAACTGGAAACAGGACTCATCACCAGGAGACCATCTCCAATCATCCACGGTCCAGTGCCAATATTCTTTCACACAGTCGAGGTGTAGACTACTGTGTCGTGGTGTTAGCAATGGAATTCTGGTGGGTTGGCAGTTCCCATAACCTATTGCGACTAATGATCGCCTTATTATTATTAGCCATATGGTGCAAAGAAGCCTGAGGCTTATGCTGCACCAGCCAAAAAAAAAAAAAAAAAAAAAATCTGAATTACCCCGAGAGAGAGAGAGAGAGAGAGAGAGAGAGAGAGAGAGAGAGAGAGAGCCTTATAGTCTTAGTGGAGACATTTTTGGCATCTCCTCATTGAATTCGGCGGAGATTTGTGCCACTGTCTCTCCCTCTCCGGTTGGCTGAAATAATGCAAGATAGATGTCGACGGTCACATTCATCCACCACCTTTCTCCACCCACAGAGCTGTCCATCATGAGATGTTATTCCAGAAATGGAATATTTCTGATACACTCTTGATACTGTTGAACAGGGATAATGCAGTTTCTGTAAACCTCCACAATAGAGTGACCAATGCGTCAGGCACCCACTATCATCCCTGTCTGGAGGCCTCATTTCAAGAAGGATGTAGAGCTGCTGGAACGAGAACAGAGAAGGGCAACAAGATTAGTGAATGGAATAAAGGGTTGCTCTTACAAAGAAAGGCTTAAGTTTTGCAAATTACAGTGTCTGGCGACTGGGCACCGGCGAGGTTGTTGTTGTTATTTGGTTTTTAGGCGCATTAGCAACTAAGGCCATATTGCTCCGGGGATATGCAGTGGTCATTCCCTGACCTTTCCGCATCCTCCGTATTTGGTGGTCACGGGCTCGAACCCTAGTCTAATCAAGAAGCGTGTGCTACGCACTGCTGCTCCTGCCCACCTGGCTACAGAGGCGCCACCGGCAAGGTGATCTGACAGAGGTGTATAAAGCCTTGAATGGTTTGAGCATGCTCAATGCCGATGGGATACTTCCTCTTGCTCAGATTAATCACCTGGGAGGGCCTAATTTCAAATTGAGGAAAGACAGATGTAGGATAGATGTGCGGAAATTTGCCTTTAGCCAGCGGGTAGTTGGTTGGTGGAACAGACTTCCATCCCTTGTTGTGGAAGTTGATAGCCTAAATAAATTTAAGGCTCAGCTGGACAGGTATTTCGAACAAACGGCGGGGTGAAATGGGAGTGTGTTTTTTTTTTTTTTGGCTGATGTTGCATAAGCTTGCTTTCCTGCATCACATGCCTCTACTAATGCTAATCCCTCTTTCAAAGTCAGTTAACTCACGACATTTATTCATACTGACATCGAATGACCATCTACGTGTTGTTCTGGAGGCTTAATGGCACATAAGCTGCTAAGGCTATAATGTGCCTATTCACTTATTTTATTAAAACATGAGTTTTCCCTAAATCAAAAGAAAATCTGAAATCAGAAATAATTGAAAAGCCCAGTTTGCCTGAGAAAGTCAAAAAATTCAGAAATATTTGCCTTATCACCAATGAGATTTTCAAGAGTTATTGGTTTATGAAGATTAACCAGTGAGATCAACGATGAAGTTCTGGCCTGTTTATAATAGGGGCAGCCAATAAGAATATGTTTTACAGTCAAATTATTAGAACAATGTGTACATTGTGGTGGATCATCTCCTGTGAGTAAATGAAGGTGGGTCAGATGGGTATGTCCTATTCTTGCCCTTGAAAGGACTACTTCTTCTCGTCTCGATGTACGGATACTGGAGCACCAAATTTTCGGATCATGTTTAAACTGCAAGAGTTTATTATTAGTCTGAGAGTGCCAGAGTGCTGTCCATTGTGATAGGCAAGCAGCATGAATGGTTAGTGCATAATCTGATGTCGGAACAGGGATATTGGTTAAATCAAAAGTAGTTGGATTTTTTGCAGCTTTATCGGCCAGTTCATTGCCTAAAATACCGGAATGGGCTGGAATCCAGCAAAAAGTGACCAGTTGGTTGCGTTCTTTAATTTGCAGTAATAAGCTTCTGATTTCATCAACAATAGGGTGAACTTTATCTGAGGAATTACATAACGACATGATTGAGCTGAGGGAATCTGTGTAAATAACTGATTTTAAGGAACTGTCAGAATAGAGATTTTCTAAAGCTAGTTTAATTGCATATAATTCAGCAGAAAATATACTAAATTCTGATGGAAGGGATACTGATACAGTTGTATTCGGAAACACTGCAGCTGCTCCAACATTTGAATTAGATTTAGAGCCATCTGTATAAATTGGGAAGAAATCAGTATATCTTTGAGTGTGAACTGCATGAATTTGGTGGACATTTGATGCTTGCAAAGTATTCTTTCTCCATTGACAGAGGTAAGTGTCACAGGTTGGAGGAGGAGAAGGAGCCCACGGTGGCTGAGTATAAGTTGCCACCTGCTTTACAGAATGGATGGAAATATTCCAAACTTGCACCAATTCAAGAAGGCGAAGACCAGCTGGCTTTACTATACTAGGTTTATTTCTGTATAGGATTTCTAACGGTGGCTTGAGAAGGTATGACTGAACAGGGTGAGAGGCACAACTTTGTATCTTGACAGCATATTTGAGTAACAGTGTTTTCCTGTGTAAAGTTAGAGGGGGCTCGTGAGCATCAATGTAGAGACTATGTGCTGGCAACGTTCTGAATGCACCAATTGCAATTCTCAAAGCACTGTGCTGAATTGGATCAAGCCAGCGTAATGTGCTCTTTCTGGAAGAATCATAGATTGGAGCACCATAATCGAGACGGGATCTGATTAATGCCCTGTATAAACGAAGAAGCGAGGTACGATCTGCACCCCACGTTTGGGCAGATAAAGCTCTGAGTATATTTAACTTTTTTAGACATGAGGTCCGTACATTTTTAATATGATCTAGGAAATTTAACTTGTTGTCAAGGATTAATCCAAGAAATCTGATGTTGCTGGTGACTGGGACAAATACGTTAGAAATTTGAAGTTCAGGATCTGGATGAAGTTTGCGTTGTCTACAGAAGTGGATGGCAACCGTTTTCTGCTGCGAGAGCCGATAGCCGTTGAGGCTCGCCCATTGTTGAATTTTATTAAGTGATATCTGAAGCTGTCTTTCAATAGACCTCATGTTTTGAGAATGACAGGAGATTGAAAGGTCATCTGCATAAAGGTAAGTTTCAACTGTATTTGGAAGCTGCTTAGTGATAGAATCTATTCTCAGAGCAAAAAGAGTGGCACTCAGTACTGATCCCTGTGGAACACCTTCTTCCTGGATGAAAGTTGTGGAAAGAGCATGTTGGTATCGAACTTGAAATGATCTAGTATGTACGAAGTTCCATACATACTAGAACATACATACATACTAAGAAGTATACCATACCGCCAGGTGGTATCAAAAGCCTTCTCTATGTCTATTGAAACCATTACTAGATGTTCATGTTTGACAAAAGCATTACGGATGGCAAATTCAGCCTTGACCATAAGATCTAAGCATGACCTGTTTTGACGAAAGCCATATTGATTATGGCTGATTAGCTGTTCCGACTCAATAATCCAGACGAGTCTTCTGTGGATAATTTTCTCAAGAATTTTGCTGAGGCAGCTTGAGAGAGATATGGGTCTATAGCTATTCGGGGTGGATGGATCTTTTCCAGGTTTCAGGAAAGCCAAAACCGTAGAGTGATGCCAAGTAGCTGGAAAAACATTTTCTAAAAATATGCGTTTGTAAAAGACCAGGAGGCAGCGCAAAGCTTTGTCATCAAGATGTTGTAGCATGGCATAATAAATCCCATCTGGCCCGGCAGCACCATTGCGGGCGGTTTGAATGACACGTAAAAGTTCAGAATATTGCAGAGGTTTGTTATATGGGAGAAGATGGGCAGTTTTAAAATGAATAGCATGTTTTTCTTCAGTGATTTTAATTCTTTGTAATGAGGTAGGATAGGCTGTTGCTGCTGAGATTTCGGCAAAAGTATTGCCCAAAGCATTAGCTATATCTACTGGATTAGAGAGATCTTTCCCATTCCAAGAGAGGATTGGAGAAGGTATGGTAGGAAACTTACCCGACAGCTGTCTAATTTTTTTCCATATTATTTTGGAATCAGTATTTTTGTGAAAACTGGAGGCAAAATGGATCCAGGATTCTTCCTTTGCTTGCTTTTGTATGAAGCGTGCTTTTGCCCTTAATTTCTTGTAATTAATGAGATTGACTGTGCTCGGACATCGCCGAAAAAAATTCCAGGCTTTAGTTTTTTCTCTCTTTGCTGTGGTGCATTTGTCATTCCACCAGTAATTATGATGCTCTCGGCCCGGGGGATTTGATAGTGGTATTGTGTTTTTAGCCACATTTAGAAGATGCGACGTGATGTAATCTGTCACATCATCAATATGTTGGAGGCGGATTTTTTCCTCATCAAGGTCGATTGATGATTGAAATTTTTCCGTCTGCTCGGACAAATTTCCACTTTCTGCAGGGTTGAATTGAAGGAGTCATTGCTTTCAGAAAGTTGCATACTATTGGGAAGTGGTCACTGCCCATGGGATCATTTATTACATACCACTCTATGGTTGGGACTAGTACTGGTGAACAAATTGAGAGATCTATTGCTGAAGTGTGTCCTGCTGGGAGCTGTACGTGTGTCGGTGCACCAGTATTAAGTATACTGAAATTTAGTGCCTCTAAAAAGCTTTCAATTAATCGGCCCCGTCTACCCAATTTAGGAGAGCCCCATAATAGGCGGTGTCCGTTAAAGTCCCCTAATATACAGAGAGGTGGAGGTATCTGTATAAAGAGGTCTTTAAGATCTTTTAAAGAGTAAGTACAGTTTGGTGGTAGGTAGATTGAGACAAGTGTTATTGCATTATGGAGAGTTATGCGAACAGCAACAGCTTCAATTTCAGTTTGGAGTGTGATATGCCTAGTTGGGATCTTCGAGTTTACTAGGATTGCTACACCACCATAGGCAGCATTAGCGGTATTTCGATCTCTTCGATAAAGGCAATAGTTCTTTATCGAAGGAGAAATTTGTGAGGTCAGGTAAGTTTCCTGTAGACAGAAGGCAGCTGGAGAAAATCGGCTAATTAGGTATTTAATATCGTCAGTGTTGCAACGAAAACCTCTGCAATTCCATTGTAAGATACTGTGGTTCATTTAGGTTTAGTTGAGGATGATTCATCAGACTGTTTTTTGTTTGAGCACTTTTTCCGGTCTTTTTTGGGAAGCTGGGGCGCCCAGTATCCATAGTGTCATTTGCATGCAGTTCTAGTATGGGTTCTTCAAGATCTGAGTGTACCTCTACTTCCATACTATTGGTGGATGATTCAGGTTTCTTGTTGTCTTTGGTAGTTTTTAATTTTTCTTTCTCATGCGAGAGTGTCCGAGTATCAGTTGGGATGCTGATTGGAGTGTTGGTCGATTCACTGGTTTTAGTTTGGTGTGTGTCTTTTCCTGAATTAGATAATGTATTTTTAACCCAATTAGCCATAGATGTGCTGGGGGGTATTGATACATCTGTTTGTACTGCTGTAGAAATAAAGCTTCTAGTGTGAGATGCATATGAACGACTGGCATGGTCAACATAACCTGTCTGCGTGCCTCAGGGTATGTGACTTTGTGTTCAATTTTATATTTTTGAATTTTTTTCCCTGTTTTTCACATTTCACAGGATTTTGAAAATGCTGGGTGACTTTCTTTGCAGTTGGGGCAAATGGGACTTGATGCTGAACAGTCTGCTTGTGTATGTTCCTTGGAACCACAAATAGGACAAATAGCTTCTCCTCTGCATGCTTGTTGGGAATGTCCATATTTTTGACATTTAAAACAACGAATGGGATTAGGAATATAAGCCCGAATTCGGCAGTTTAAATAGCCAGCTTTTACTGAGGATGGCAAATCTGGGGTACTGAAGGTTAAAATGATTGACCTAGTTGGGACGAGATTTCCATCTTTTTTAGTCATTATGCGTTTGGCGTTGGTTACTTTTTGATTACTCAGTTCTTGAACTAATTCCTCTTCTGATATTGTAAGTAGGTCCCATTCGGTTATAACGCCTTTCAAGGAATTTAGGGTGTTGTGTGGAGTAATAGATACTGGCAGGCCACCGAATGTTTTGAGCAGCCACTCGGAATGTTTGGAGTTGGCTGTTTCAATTAAAAGGTCTCAGGATTGCAGTCGTTTAACCATTTTTGGTGTTCCAGCAATCGATTCCAGAAATATTTGGATGACGAATGGTGATAATTTTCCGACAGGTTGGTTGGAGAGAGAGTGTATCACCAGAAAGTTTGGCATTTCATTGCACTGCACTTCTCTTCGGAGCCTTTTTGGTTGGTTCAGGTCTTCATCGTTTGGTTTATCTAGCCTTGAGTTTGAAGGCTCTAGAGGTGGATATTCATTTTTATCCATCGTTGCTCCTTTTAGCCCTGGGAGATAATTTTTCCCCCAGATTACCGGCCCCGCCACGGGGAGGCAGGAGCAGTGCCACTCGGAGGCCAAGCGAATGAAGTGTTAGTTGATTAATAGAAAAAGAAATATAGAAAAAAGAAAGGTGTGTTTCCTTTCTGTGTTCTAACTAGTGGTTTTCAAGTATAGAACTAGTTTTAAAGAAAAGCTGTTGATAGAAATGTAGGAACTTAAAAGGAAATAACTTCAATCACTTTACAAGAGCTCTCTATATATCGCAAGAATATCGCTTGGCCTCGAAATACGCTTGGCACCCGGGGCCACCATCTACGTGAATGCAGTGAACCTATATATCTGCCAAATGGTGGGTTCATCCACTAGTGAGAGGGGTGACAGCATCGCATTGCTCAGGAACCAGGTATCCCATGAATTCTATCCTTTCTGTCCTTACTACTGCACAGCTGGTATGTTACTCTGGGATTGCTGCTACCCATATGCAACACTTTACATTTGTCAATGTTAAACTTCAGTTGCCACATCTCAGCCCATCTGTTCAGCCTGTCCAGATCCTGTTGCAGTAGTGTACTGTCATTAACAACCCTACCAACCTTCATATCATCTGAAAACTTGAATTAAGCCTGATAGAATTTTATCAATATCATTGATAAATACAGGAAATAACAATGGGCCCAACACAGATCCCTTGGGGACACCATTAATAACATTAGTCCTCACAGAGCAGTGTCCATTGATTACCACTCTCTTTCGTCTCCCACCCAACCATTCCTTTATCCATAACAGCAACTTGCCCTTAATGCCATATTGTTCCAACCTGTACAGTAGTCTTCCATGTGCAACAGCATCAAAAGCTTTCCTAAAATCCAAGTATATCAAAATTATTTTTTGCATCTAGTTTCTTTGTGACCACATCATAGTATCCACTCAAACTGGTCAGACAAGATTTCCCCTTAACAACCTATGCTGTGTCTTAACTATAACTGCAGTCTTGACTAGATGGTCCTGCGGTCCTTCTTTAACCAGTGACTCCATTATTTTTCCCAGAACAGAAGTTAAACTAACAGGTCGTAATTATTCGTGTCACCTTTTGATCCCATTAGCATTAGTAGAGGCATTTGATGCAAGAAAGCAAGCTTATGCAGCATCAGCCAAAAAAAAAAATAAATAAATAAAAAATAACCACTTCCACTTCACCCCTCTGTTTGTTCGAAATACCTGTCCAGCTGAGCCTTAAACTTATTTAGGCTATCAACTTCCACGACAAGGGATGGAAGTATATTCCACCAACCAAGCACCCGCTGGCTAAAGGCAAATTTCCTCACGTCTATCCTACATCTGTCTTTTCTCAATTTGAATTTATGCCCTCTCAGGTGATTATTCTGAGTAAGAGGAAGAATCCCATCAGCACTGAGCATGCTCAAACCATTCAAGGCTTTATACACCTCTATCAGATCACCTCGCTGGTGCCTAGTCCCCAGACACTGTAATTTGCATAACTTAAGCCTTTCTACGTAAGAGCACCCCTTTGTTCCATTCAATAATCTTGTTGCCCTTCTCTGTACTCGTTCCAGCAGCTCTACATCCTTCTTGAAATGAGGCCTCCAGACCTGTATACAGTGTGTACACAGGTGTGGCCTGACCATTGCCTTATACAAGGGAATAATCACCTCCTTATCCCTGCTAGAAAAATTCCTATATATCATCGACAATACACCATGAGCTACTCTTGCAGTCCGTCTGCACTGCTCAGAAAACTTCATATCTGCCTGCACAACCACCCCCAGGTCCCTTTCATTCTCTACCACTGTCAGCGTAGTACCACAGAGTTGATACGTTGCTCTGGGGTTGCTGTTTCCCATATGTAGTACACCTAATTCTGTTTTTACACGATAGATACGTTCCTGAAAAATACGGGTAAAAAAAGACATTGTATTTATGGAAGGAAAGACGATTGGTTCCGGATCTAAAAAACCAGTAAAAATAATTAAAAAAAAAAAAAACACATAAAAATATTCGTTTTAAGCTATTATTTTATTTCAACAAAATACACATGTAATAATATGTAATGAAAATGTATTAAAGTAAATTTGTATGCATATGAAATGAAAAAAATTCTTCATGAACAAAAAAAAATCTGTTTTACACATAACAAGATTTTATTCATTTTCACTTTCTGATAATAAACGGCGCATACGTTTGCGTACGACTGGAATATCACTAGAAATGTTGTGGACATGGTCTTCTTCCTCTATTATGAAATTCTATCTGTGATCTCTTGAGAAAAATCAGCACGAGTCTCCTCTGGTGCTGATGTTTCACCGGTTTTTATGAAAGAATTCAGTTATTAATCGTTGTGTTCGTGTTTTGGTTAGGCTGTTATATAATTCTCTGTAAGAGGCTGTCAACAACTTCAGTTCACGTTGAAACTTCCCAGCGCGTTCTTCATTAGGGTCATGTTTGACAAAATGATTACCTAATTTTCTGGCCAGTTCCAGACCTTTTATTAAATCTGCATTTAGAACAGAATCATTTTCTTCATTATCACTACGTTCTGTGGGATAAGGAGTCACAAGGACAACCTCTAATATTTCATCTTCGCTTAGGGCTTTGTCGGTTAACAATTCATCAATATCTTCAAACGACAGATCATCGAATCCTTCTCCACCAATTTTGTGTGCCATTGTAATGATGTTGGGAAATTCGGTCGTATTAGGGATGATGGGATCTTTGCTTATTACACATTGTGGCCAAACCGCTTTCCAACACGCATTTAAAGTTGCTGGTTTTAATTCAGTTAACGTTAATCCAACTTGATTGATACAATCCATAATTGAGAATTTCTTCCACACATTAACGACTGTTAGTGTTTAATCATTCAGTTTGTCCAAAACGTGTTGGAATGTTCGTTTTACGTAGTATGTTTTAATTGTCGCAATTATACCTTAGTCTAGCGGTTGTATCAAAGATGTAGTATTAGGTGGCAGAAATAAAATTTGTATGTTTGGGTGTTCCAAGACAGGATGGCCGGGTGCATTGTCAAGAAATCAGAAGAACTTTAAATTCGAGACCTTTCAAATTCATATAACATCTGACTTCTGGGGCGAAACATTTGTTGAACCATTCTGTAAAGATAGCAGTTGTCACCCAGGCCTTCTTGTTTGACATCCAGTGAACAGGCAGTTTATTGATATCTACACCTTTCATTGAACGTGGGTTTAGGGCTCGATTTACCAGCAGTGGTTTCAACATACGATCTCCTGAAGCGTTGGAGGAAAATAACAAGGTCACACGATCCTTAGCTACCTTAAAACCACCAGCAGTTTTCTGCGATTTGGCTACATACGTTCTGTTCGGCATTCGTTTCCAGAAGAAACCAGTTTCATCTGCATTCCACACTTGATCAGGAGTGTATCCTCCGTCTTCAATAATTTTTGTAAGTTCCTGCGGGAATACTTTAGTGGCCGGTTCATCTGCAGATGCAGTTTCACCTTTAATTTTTATATTAGGAAGAGCATTCCTTTTAAGAAACCCTATCATCCAACCTGTACTCGTAGAAAATTCATACTTTCTGTTTTTTGTTTGAGATGAAGTGCTTGGCTTCTTTTCTTTAATCTGTCTGTAAATTCTTAGTGCTGTTTGCTTGATGGCATTTCCATCTACTGGTACTCTTTTTTGTGACTGATCTTCTATCCATATTACCAGAGCCTTTTCCATTTTTCCCTTGACAATATCGCTTGTATATGATGATGAATTAACACTTACTTTTGTTCCAGAACATACCGACTTCCTAATTGCAGCTTCATTTTTCTTAATAGTTCTTACGGTAGCTTCATGTACACCAAAATGCTTTCCTACAGACGTAGCCCCTTGTCCAGTTGCAAGACGATCTAAAATTTGAATTTTAAGTCCCAAAGAACTCGCTTTCCTTTTCATTTTGGTAATAGACGAATTATTCGACATTATATAAGGGCTACCGAAAAATATCTCAGTTATAGTTAATAAAAAAAGTATGAAAAATTTGTAAAGTTACAATTTATTGACTATAGGCAAAATTAATAAATTTATATGTGCACAAATTTCACTAAAGATTCTTTCACTTTGAAATAGAGCTTACTACTAAATGGCTTTCGAAGATACAATGCACGAATACCGTAGATGTGCACCAAATTCAATAAAAACATTGATGATTCATAGATACCTAGACGTACACATTGGTAAACAAAAGCACGCATTTCAAAACGCACACACTAGCTAATCTATCACACTAATAAATAGCTGATAATCACACTAATCTATTGGTGCGTGTAATATAGAAATGATACTAATATGCCACAAATAAAAAAAAAAATTCTTAGAATTTAGGCAAAAAAAATTCATAGAAATCGTGTTAAATCAAAATGACTAGCCTAATATTTATTTTGAATTCGTGTTAAATCAAATTCGTGTAAAAAAAGTTCGTGCAAAAACAGAATTAGGTGTACTTTACATTTGTCAATGTTAAACTTCATTTGCCACCTCTCAGCCCATCTGCTCAACCTTTCCAGATCCATTTGTGAAATCCATTTGCACATGTGCAAATGGAAGCGTAATTGTGCTTGCACAAATGGTTGTGGTTGTGCTGTGTTTGTGCTCCTGCAAAAGTGAGCTAAATGAATGGTTTCTGATGAATCTGCTCCAACATTTTTATAATGTCTGAATCAGTGAGTTTTGTTCGTCACATCTTTCAAGGAAGAAGAGGTTTTTGAAAGCTATTTTTCATGCTATAACGATGAAATTTATGCTTCCTTTCTACAAAATTCGCATCTTGGATAGTTTCTGTAGGCA
This sequence comes from Mastigoproctus giganteus, assembly GCF_048544385.1. Lineage (NCBI taxonomy): Eukaryota > Metazoa > Arthropoda > Arachnida > Uropygi > Thelyphonidae > Mastigoproctus > Mastigoproctus giganteus. Next base: position 83,264,649 of record NC_143580.1, on the reverse strand, counting down.
CCCCAGAAGCTGGGAAGTATCAACGAAAGGATTCCTCCCTCGCAGCATAACCAAGGTCAGTCACTTTACTGTTTTTGCCCAATAATAGCATGCAAGGTCACCTACCTTTGTTCTTACGAAGAGGACTGTGCCTTCAAAAGATCCTCTGCTAGTTAATCTGCAGTGGTGTGAAATCCAGTACTGTTACTTAAATGTTGCTTAAATTAGGAATCTACTGAGCATATCTTTAAAATTCACTCGTTGCATGAATTGTAATGAATTCTGAAGAATTTTAACTAAGTTCATGGATACGTTTAGTAAAAAATTATTTCCGATAGCAATAATTCTGTGTTGGCTCCGCAAGTGCAAATTATTTTCAAATCTTGGACACTCACAAATCCATGATGGTCTCTCTTCTTGATGAAATTAAAAAAATCAGATTGGAAAATGTGCAATTGCGTGAATTTAATTATATTTTACTACAGAAAATTTCAGATGTGACAGATCTTATTCGAAACTCCAGCAGATCATCAATTGGACGAAACCCATAGAAAATTCTACTTTCCAGCCAACCCCTGCTCCTATTGCAGAAGTCACTTATGCATCAATTATAAAGTCACCTCCATACTCTCCAGTATATGCTCCTGTCGCCAGTCAGTCTCAGAAAACATCTAAGGATGTCAATCAAACTGCAAATCCACTCCTAGAAGATGTCATTTCCTCTAGGCGGTGGACAGATCTCATCGGAAGACAGTGGAATCTATCTGCCTCTAATCACACAGGCAGATGTCGACATCCTCCTCCTGTTGTGGGAACAGCCACTAACTCTACAATCAGAGCAATCCCCAGAACCAAAAGTTCGACCAGGGGTATTTTTGTCTCGAGACTCAAACCCCAACTCTGTAATAAAGAAGTAGAGCAGCACATCAAAACTCAATTGCAGATAGACGCAAAGGTAATATAAATGATTTCTAAACATGAGTCATAGAGCTCTTTCTACATTCACTGTCAGCAGACAGACTTTGATGAATTACTGAAGGACCACTGTTGGCCTGTGGGAACCATTATTCAGCCTTTCTATGGATGACCCCCTCTTTCTGGTCCTAGGTTACCAGCTAGTGACTTAGCTGTCGAAACAAGTGAGCATGAATGACAATCCGTGCATTTTTCAGATATTCAGGAATCTCTAAAAATGATTCATCTTTCTCTTCAGTCTATCAGAATTTGAATGATACTAACTCTTGTGAAAACATCTTTCTACCCTGTCACTTGCCAACAATTAAGCCAAACAACTTATGCCTTACTGCAGCATCAAAAGATGCAATTACTGTATTCTATATGAACGCATGCAGTCTTGTAAAACATAATGATGAAATCCTTGCTCAACTGACATCATGGAATCTGCATCCAGACCTGATGGTTTTTACTGAGACCTGGTTCTCTCCTGAGATTACAATCCAAATTTCAGACTACTCTCTTTTTCAAAGTTGCAGAGGTGATTCAAAAAGTGGTGGAGTTGCTATTTATGCTCATAGTCATCTGCAATGCTCTGCCTTTCCTATCTCAAATCTGCCTGATCAAGCTTGTGAACTCACCTTTTTTCGCATTGCCTCTTTGGTGATCAGGTGTCTATACCGACCTCCCTCAGCTTCAGTTAACAGCTTCCTTGTATTGTCTCTTTGGTGATCAGGTGTCTATACCGACCTCCCTCAGCTTCAGTTAACAGCTTCCTTGTAACTTGATAATACTCTATCTCATTTCACAAGCAAATCCCTAAGCATTCTACTGATTGGTGACTTTAATATTAACATTCTTCAAAGCTCTTCCTCTCAGGTGATAGACCGATAGACCTCCTAGATGTCATTACTTCAAATGGTTTCTCTGTTCTTACTGATGGAGATATCCCAACTAGAATGGGAGAGTTCCACAATTCCCTTCTTGACTATGCAATTGGGGAATGCTCTCTCACATATGCAATACTTGATACAACTATTTCGGATCATCGTCCCATCTTAATGGTAATTGAAAATGAAATAAATGAAGCAGAGATCATGCACACTTTCAAATCTGTCACTCCAAACTCTCTCAATCAGCTTTATCACAACCTGCAGCAGTCAAAGTGGGATGGAATGCTTGCTACAAGTGATCCGGAAATTGCAACGAACTGCTTTTTTAAGTATATCCTAAATATGCTATGATAAATACGTGTCATATATCAGGAGCCCAGGGAATAAAAAGGCCACCAGGCCAAGAGGGAAAATATGCCCGTTCATCTCAAACAAGATTTGTAATATGTTAAAGAAAATAGACAACCTTGCAAGAATTGCGAGAGCAACAGGAATCGAGGCAGATAAAATTAAATACACAACGTACAGAAACAAAGTCACTGACTGCATTCAGTCAGAGAAAAGAAAATACTATAGTTCTCAACTTACAGGTAAAATAACAATCAAGAAAAAATGGACAGTTTTGAACAAACTATTACCAGGAAGGAAACTGAAATCATGGAGCTACATTGGAGATGTAGTTGAAAACAAGGTACTCATTTCAGATGACGAGCTAAAAGCTACTGCCTTCTGTAACCACTTTATATCAAGTGGAAATAGCCTCTTTCAAGATGAACTTGATTTCAGAGACAATAAAATGAGAGATTCTGCCAAGTACAGTCAGTCCTCGTATAGCACGATAGTTGTGTTCCTAGAAACCCTCGTGCAATGCAAAATCGTGCAATATGAACAACAGGGCCTATGGGAAAAATAGGGTTATGTGCCGACCACCCAAGATTGAACACACATTTGTAACCAAAACATTACCAAACACAATAAATATCGTAATAAAATACTTACATATTTTATTACGACTATTACATAATAAAATATTGCTAATGCTTTTGCTTCTATCTTAAGCAAACTTTTTTTTTGTTTGATTTTCTATCCAAACAGATGACAGCCATTCCATCTCTTCTCTAATGGATTTTAATTACACTTCAGGTTGTTCCTGCTATGAAAGTTGTTTTTATTTTCTCTGCATTCTTTGTAATTCTCAGAGTTGCCTCATTTAGGCCTGTTGCACGTGCAATATCATATGGTCTTTCATTTCGCTCAAAGCGTTTCACAATTTCATATTTTTTCTCTATTGACAGAGGCGGACTGGCCATAAGCCTTACCGGGGAGACCCCGGTTGGCCGGAGGCCGGTGTGATTTTGGCCATAAACGCTAGTATGAGGCCACTATAAATTTTCCCGGGTAAGAATTTTTGACCCAGTCCGCCTCTGTTTATCGATACTGCTTTTCTTTTTCTCTCTGAATCTGTAGTGTCTTCACCAGGATGCGGCGCCTCCGTAGCCAGGTGGGAAGGAGCAGCAGTGCGTAGCACACGCTTCTTGATTAGACCGGGGTTCGAGCCCGTCGCCACCAAATACGGAGGATGTGGAAATGTCAGGGAATGACCACCGCATATCCCGGAGCAATATGGCCGTAGTTGCTAATGCTCCTAAAAACCAAATAACAACAACACCAGGATGCTTCCTTTTCACACCTTTTAAGTATTTTACCCATTTTTAGGGAATAAAGCAAAATTACAAAATGAGGAGGCAAGCTTGATACACATAAACAAAGCTGCGCGCGTGTAGCAACTGAATAAACAACACCGTAAAGGCAGAGATTAACACCTCACATTTTACTAAAGCACATTTCTAGGGGTTACTACCATAAAACAATAAAAACAATTTCCAGTTGCGTTTCTGCTAGTGGAATCTGTTATAAACTGGTAGTAAACTCGATCTAATTGCATTTGCGATTATACTGATTGCTGGAATTGTGTTGGTTTTTACGTTATTATGGTGAAATGTGTTTCCCCTTCACTGATATAAGAAACATAAATACATTTTCAGAATCTTCTCTTCATTCCTATCATGTTGCGTTCGGTTGTGGTGATTCTGCGTTCGACTGCCATTTCTTGTAAACACAAAGGCGAATCGTGCATAAGCGAATTCGGTTCGTGTTATATAAGATATCGTTCCCCTATTTATAAATCGTGTATGATCGAATTCATGTAATGTAAACACGTGTTATACGAGGACTGACTGTACTCAATCAGAAACTCTTTTTTTTCTTGCTCCCCTCCCTGATCAAGAGATTTTAGAGGCAGGAAATCAGTTGAAAGAAAAGGGAGCCCCTGGCTTTGATGAAATATCTTCTCTGCTGAAAAAGGTCCTTAGCTCAATTCTTACGCCACTGAAGTACATATTCAATCTCTCCTTTCAATCTGGTAAATTCCCTTCTCAATTCAAAAAAGCAATAATCATCCCTGTTCCAAAGGGAAACTGTTGTAACTCTATCAACAACTTTCACCCAATAGCTCTACTCTCAGTTTTTGCAAAATTATTTGAAAAAATTCTTCATAGCAGACTCATGGGTTTTCTTGAAGAAAATCTGCTCATCCATCAACAACAGTATGCTTATCGCTCTAAAAGATCCACTGATTTTGCAATTGTTGACTTTTGCTCAGGGATCATTGATAGTCTTGAAAAGGGTCACTATGCTATAGCACCGTTAATATTCTCTCATAATATTCTACTTAACAAACTCAATAATCTTGGCTTTAGAGGGAAAATTAACCTTCTCCTTGAAAACTACCTTACCTATTGGCCATTTGTTGTAAAAACAAATCAATCATACTCCGACTTCTGTTATTTCTCCAGGGGAGTACCTGAAGGCTCACTTCTAGGACCTATCCTATTTGTTCTTTACATTGATGAATTTCTCTCTCTTCCATCTTCTCACCTAGTAGAGTACGCCGATGATATTTCCATCCTGATCACAGATAAAGACCCTAATCAGCTTCAACTCAAAATCTCTGCCTTGCTCTCTGCATAGTTGGCTTCAAAAGAATCAGCTTATACTGAATCCAGAAAAATCAAAATACATGGTGTTTAGAACGAAAAACAAACCACTAAATATTGATTTAGACGTAATATACAAAGAAAAACAACTTGAAAGGGTGAATGAAACCAAGTTTCTCAGAATCTGGCTAGATGATAAGCTAAGTTTGGCAAAACAGATGATAACCCTACGAAAGAAAACTTCGTCACTAGCGGGAATACTTGCCAGGGCCTCTGCCTGTGTGCCTCCTTCCCTTCTCAGACTAGTATTCCTTTCTTTAATTCAGCCACACCTCACCTATGGAATCATCTCATGGTGTACCACCAGCCAAGAAAACCTTGCAAGAATCAACTCCATTCTCAATCAATGCATTCGTTCAATTCTGGAACGTATCGGTTAGTTCGAGATACAAGGAAGTGAGACTCCTCAGCATCTACCAACTGCTATAGAAAGCCGAGGCAGTCTTTGTTTACAATACATTGAAGACACCAGAGTTTCCCCCTCTCTTCAAATCCCTTTTCATAACAATAGAAAAAGAAGAAATATCATACAATCTAAGAAATGAAGCCAACCTGAAGATTCTGCTTTTCAGAAAAGCCATAGGTCAGAAAAGTATAAAATACAGAGGTGCTAAAACCTGGAACAAACTTCCTGCAAAAATCAAAAATGTAACTTCACTAAACCAATTCAAGAAACTACTAACTGAACACATCACCAGGGATGTCTGATTCAAATTACCGTCCACTCAACTCCTGGATTTTAAAAACACCAACATGGAAATAATGTACAAATGTTAAAGGAAGCAGTTGGCAAATAGTTTGTAAATTTCTGTGCAGACATCTCATCATTTTTCTAGTATCTCATAATTTAATTGTAAAAATGTTCACAATGATATTATAAGTAGTGATGCTTTTCGAAGTCTTCTGTAAAGAAATGTACAAAAAACTCCAATTTATTTCTGTCTTTTCTGTTGAACATTGCCTGAACAATTTCAGAACTGTATATTTTTCAATTGTATATTTGTATATTCATTGTCTTTAAGGGAACACCCCTAAAAAGCCATTGGCTTATGTGTTCTCCCTCCCTTTTTGCTGTTATCTCCCAAAAAAGTGTAACATAAAATAGGAACAAATAAATTATTATTATTTATTTTTTTTTTATTATTACATCTGCAGTCCATGGGGACCTCCCCCGAGTCCAACAATGCCCTCAAAATTGTGGCTAAGGGTCTGCTTGCTTCCTTTGCTGCCTCCTTTAATATAACTGGATAGATACCATCCACCAAGGTGCCTTCCTTATGTTTAACTTCGACAATTTCTCCTCTGCTTTGCTCTCAGTTATTACAAAATCCTTTAGCTCCCTATTACAGTTTGATAATCTTCTGGCTTTCTCCTACCTTAATAACTCCTCATGTGTGAATGTAGATGCAAAATACTCATTCAGTTTGCCAACTACCTCAGCAGGATCATCAACAGCTATACCATCAATATCAAGTGGACCAATCTGATTGATCCCCTTCCTTCTAGAGTTTACTTAAGTAAAGAGGTCTTTACTGTTTTTCATTGCATATTTTGCCAAAAGATTTCTTGTAATCTGCCTTTGTTTGCCTAACCTCCTTTGCAACTTGTCTGCAGATTATGTTATATCTATCATAGGCACCTGGGTTTGCTGATAATTTATATGCATCCCATGCATTTTTATTCTCTGCCATTTTTATTCGAATCTCATTAGTTCATCTGATATTCAATTTAGGCCTAAATGATATAAAAACCTATTTTGTTTTTTCCCCCAATTCATGTGGTATAAGAGCATCTTAACCTGGTGGCGGTGATGGTGCTCAAAATATAGCAAAAATGGTGGCGGGTCACATGACAGATTACTAACTTTCTTTTCCAATTCTGAATATTTTTTTGGTTTTTTAATTTTAAATTCCATTTAAACCATTATTTCATTTAATAAAAAATTAAATATTTTAAAACATGTTATATGTTTTACACCTTTTATATAAATACTAATAATAATAATATATTAATACTGTTGATATTGTAAAAAAAAAGTTTTCAACATAAAACAGAAACAGTTTCTTATTCTCTTAAATTTTTCCAGTTTTAATGGCTTATTATGTACATACTGTAAATATTATTAAAAAATAAAAAACATGATATATATATTCGACACTATCAGTTACGTGTTTTCAGGTTTATTTCAAAATCCTAAACCACATATCTTGCTTCCAGCAGTATAAAGATCATCTTGAGAAAATATCAGATTTTATATTATCATCTTTACTATGTGAAAACTAATAAATAAATAAATAAAAAAAACTTGTGTAAGATGGCAGATCTTTATTGAACTAGTGGGAGAAGTAGATTTGAACTAGTGGAAACAAGTAACCTGAAACTAAAAAAACAGCACTGGCGTTTGTTTGGTACCATACCACTCTTCAAGCAGAAAGCAAAATAGTTGCAAAGACAGTAGCACATCACCTGAAAGAAACTATTACAGTAAAAGTTTGACTATATTTAGGATGGTTAACAAATTTCTGATTTTTAATCATTGATTAAAAGTTAATGCAGGAAATTTATTTTCAAGGGTCACCTGTCAGGTGAACCACCAGGACCACTGGGTTAATATAACTGTTTTTATATATATATATATATATATATATATATATATATATATATATATATCGATATGTTTTTAGTTTAAGGAATGTTAACCATATAACATCATTGCATACTTTTGTTTTTATACATAGTTACTTTTTAATAATTGTTAACATGCCTCTATATATATGCTAACATTTCACATAGTCAGAGAAGCAGCAGCTATGTTTTAGTACTGCTAAATGCACTTGGGGAATGGCAACCCAAAAATAAATTATTCACTTGGTGGAGTTGAATTAAAAACAGTGGAGGAGGAAAGGGATCTGGGAATTACAATAGGGGCTGATAAAGCTTTCTGAACAGTGTATCCTATCAATGATTTATCGAATACTATCCTGTAGAGATAGGGAGCTCATAATCCCACTGTATAAGGCAATTGTAAGATCACATTTGTTACACTGTGTTCAAATATGGAGACCTCACTGAAAAAAATACATTGAGCTTCTTGAAAGGGTCCAAAGACAGGCATAGCCCTCATAAGAGTCTTTGATATTGTAAAAAAAAAGTTTTCAACATAAAACAGAAACAGTTTCTTATTCTCTTAAATTTTTCCAGTTTTAATGGCTTATTATGTACATACTGTAAATTGCCTTGGCAACCACGCACCCCAGAGGTGATTTGATTGAGTTTTATAAAGCTCTGAGAGGACTAGTAAAATGAATGAAGGTGGAATGAAGGGCATGCTGTACTGTGAGCTTGCACACACTCCAGGTCCTAGTGGGCTGTCTTCCCCTAGACCTGGAAATCATCCATTGCGGCCTAATCTACCACCTTTCAAAGGAAAGAACAGTGACATATTGGTTTCACCACCAACCCAATCAGTAAAAATGTAACAGAGAAGAAATGCCTTACAACCTTCCTTGGACAAATCTGGCAATCCAGATAGATGGAGCTGACTGGGCTAGCCGGGTGGGTAAAGTACCTGCCTAGCAACCCAAAGGTCGCAGGTTCGAATCCTGCCTCGGGCTTGGATCAAAGTACTGCAAAAAAAACCTTGGGAGGTGCATTATGGCCACAGAAACCGATACGCCAACAACTAACAAAAAAAAAAAAAAAAAGATAGATGGACTCAACCAAGGGTGCTGTGACCCGGAAATTTATCCCGGACATCCTGCAAGTCTACCCACACCAACCATCCTGGTTCTCGCCTGGCCTCTACATCACTTTTCTGCTCACAGGGCACAGATCTTTCAACGCAAAATTGGCTGCCTTCAGTATTGTAGAATCACCACTATGCCACTGCAGTGAGGAGAAAACCTGGAAGCATTTAATGAATGATTGCCCCCTCTATGAAGACCTCTGTTACCATCATAGACCTGCATCTCAAGCATGACAAAATACTGGACTGGACCATGAGTGGCAGTACAACTATGCTGCCCAATGCCACTACTGGCAATCTGAACCAGACTCTCTTGCCTGGTTCTCCTTTTAACTCCACTTCCCTTGGCAGGGGGGGAGGAGATGGGCCATCCCCTCCTTTTGCCTGGTGAGGCATGGGTCTGCCTCACTGTTGTTGTTGTTGTTATTTGGTTTTTAGGAGCATTAGCAACTAAGGCCATATTGCTCTGGGGGATATGCGGTGGTCATTCCCTGACCTTTCCGCATCCTTTGTATTTGGTGGTCACGGGCTCGAACCCCAGTCTAATCAAGAAGCATGTGCTATGCACTGCTGCTCCTGCCCATTTGGCTACGGAGGCACCCTGCCTCACTGACTCTCTGGGGTCACATTCTATATCATTCCCATATTTCTACCTCTTCCCCTCCCAGCCTTCAGTCTCTCTATCTGTATGCCAGCAAATGCCCTACATATCCAAATTTAACTACACATAAACTGCTTTGCCCACAAAACTTTCGGCCCTTCAAATTCTAGCGCTATCCCTGCTGTGATCACTCCATGTGTGCACAAGCTTTTTTTTTTTTTTTTTAGGTCCTCACTCAAATCTCAGGAAATTAGGTGGCAGAACTTGCCAGAGTACAGGCAGTTCTCGCTTTATGAGTTCCTGGGTTTACGAGGTTTTTTTCCCAAGAATCAAGTATCAACAAAATTGAAAATATGAATATTAATTGCAAAAAATGAATGTTAAACATTCATAAATACAGCATTCCAAACCACATGCATAGCTATACAATACAGTGTACCCCACTTTACGATGTAATCAGTCCCAGAGACACCAACGTATTGCTAAAATATCATAATGTGAACCCAATAACACATTGTTTTTTGGTAAATTGTTTCAAGATCTTGGAAGTTGAAATTTTCGCTGTATAACTAGGCTATTTATCTCTCTAAAGTTTCATTTCTAAGGTCACGAGTGTGACCTTAAGGCATAAAAATGTTGTGAGCGTGGTTTGTAAATTGTATTAGTTACCAATTCAAATCATTAAAATACACTACACTTTCATCGTTATCATATGTTCCGTTATAAGAATCAATTTTAAACGCCTTTGTGATATTTTTCTAAAGCACATTTCTGGAGGTCACGACCAAAAAACAATAAAAACAATTTGCACTTTCCAGTTTATTGGGCTTTTCTGTTACTGCAAGAAATTATAAACGGGTAGTAAACTCGATCTTTTTGCATTTGCGAAAATACCAATAGCTGGAATTGTGTGGTTTTTTTATGTTATTTTTGGTGAAATGTGTTTGCCTTTTACTGAAATCTTCAATTGTATAAAAAACATAAATAAATTTTCAGAATCTTCTCTTCATTCCTTTTTTTTTTAGCGCCTCCATAGCCAGGTGGGCAGGAGCAGCAGTGCATAGTACACGCTTCTTGATTAGACCGGGGTTCGAGACCGTAACCACCAAATACGGAGGATGCGGTAAGGTCAGGGAATGACCACCGCATATCCCTGGAGCAATATGGCCTTAGTTGCTAATGATACTAAAAAAAAAGAAAAAAAAAAAAAAAAAAAACCAAGTAACTTTTTTTTAAAGCTTTGTAAACATGTTACTCCACACGAATCGTGTTAGTTGCAATTTGTGTGCTTTGCATGATTGCATGCATAAGCATTTTTTAATGCTTATGCATGCAATCATGAAATTTATAATTAAAAGAGATTATCTTGGAAACAAACGCCTCTTGAAACATTTCTGAAGAAAGTGGCTCCTTGTGCAACAAACCAACGAGTGCCAAGCCAATAATGAGTAATAACAACTGATGAATTTGCCAAGCAATTTCTATTAAAGAGAGGCACTAAGAGTAAAAAAAAAAAATGGGCAGCTCAACATAATAGCTGAGACTTCAACAAAGATATGACAACTAAAAGGACAAAGAATCTATGCTGGCTGGACCAACTATAGATCAACGAGTGTGCATTTAGTCAATGCTGATGAAGAATAAACATTCTTTAACATTTGTAAGTCATAAATAATTTCTATATTATTATAATTTGCTTGATTTTACAGGCTATGTTTTCATTTCTTTCGATAAATCAATCAATTTTTATACAAACTAATTAGCTAACTAATTTCATTGTTGAGAACGTAATCCCTATTTTTAACCTTATATCTATGGGAAATAAATTCCCGCTTTACGAGTTTTCGCTTTATGAGCATGCACTAGAAATGAATTAACTCGTAAAGTCGAGAACTACCTGTAATCTTAAAACCACTGATGTTCCTGGTGTGCCTGGTCTGCCTCCATAGGGCAAAGTGTGGGCAACGTCAGGCCTCAGCAGGGGTCTGGCAGCTAAATGGCCAGAGGAACAATGGTACACAACACTACATCTAAACAATACCCATATACTTTTAAATCTCTGGCCTTTACAATGTTCTGTATCATAAGACAATGTATACCACGTGGAGATGGGGGGAACCCTTGGTGCCGTTTGACCCTAAGCATGCTTCACACTTGTTCCAAACAATTGAGTTTAAGAGTAGATGTGGCAGTGAGCAGGCGTGTGGAGCGACGGTCTGCTTTATTTGTAAACAGCGGAGTCTGGTGGAACACAATTGCTGTAGTGTTTGGATTTACATAACGGTTTTCATCATGGATTGCATTGTTTTAAAGTATGAAGCAGATGAACAGAAGTAAAATAAACCAGGTGAGAGTACTTTTAGTAATTAATTTCTGTAGTTTTTTTAATTTTTGAACAAATTTCAAAGCAATACAGTTGATACGACGATCGCTGTTGCGAGCATGTTGCTGCTGACATTGTTACTTTGATCTTTCAGAAGTTGAAAAATACTGATCGTTCATTGATAAAAAAAAATAGCTGTAAGTGTATTACTAATAGCAAAGAATGTGAATATAAATCAAAACTAGGCTTAGACACATTCCGTTTTCACACTGAGCTGTATGAGTCTCTGTTCTAATATAGACCAACTGGATCATATCTGCCATAGGGTTGCAGATTGTGAACTGTTGGTCTACATTAGAACAGAGACTCATACAGCTCAATGTGAAAACAGAGTTCTGAAATCAAAATTTGGCAGTGTAACTGAAGAAAAGTAAAAATACAGGAATATAAATACTCTCAATTATGCCCAGGTAGCAAGGACCAACAAAAACAGACAAATGAGAAAATAAAGGAAAAACTTAAAGCAAAAGAAACTAATGTAATAATATTAAAAGACAAGAGCAACTCCACCCTAAAGAGCGATGAGGCTGTAAAAGATAGTCATGACAAAGCTCAAGCCACATTTAAAAGAGGTAAGGATAAATAACATGAGGAAAGTGAAAAACAATAGGGTTTTAATAGAAGTAGCCACCAAGGAAGACTTACAAAACATAGAGAATCATCATGAAGTTAAAAACCTGAGAAACCCAAGGGGAGAAATCCCAACATAATCATTTTTGATATTGTAAGCAAATACTCCTGAAAGAGAGCTTATGACTGATTTTTTCCTACAAAAATTTCAAAAATACAATAACAACTGATGAATTTGCCAAGCAATTTCAAATAAAGAGAAGCACTAAGAGTAAAAAAAAATGGGCAGCTCAACATAATAGCTGAGACTTCAACAAAGATATGACAACTAAAAGGACAATGAATCTATGCTGGCTGGACCAACCATAGATTCGGGGAGCACTTTCCCTATTCAAAAGTGCTTTAATTGTTATAAGTATGGACATACTGCCAGGAACTGCAGCCAAAAAACTCCTGTTTGTGGCCACTGGCCACGATTTTAAAAACTGCACCAATAAAAATCAGCAGTCAAAACGTGCTACTTGTAACCAGAAATGACAAAAACAGAAGAAGAAAGAAAACTTGATCAGCCAGGCTGTCTCACTATTTGCACAGTATCAAGGTTATAAAATGCCCCTGTTATCAGAAAATGATCAAATTAATACAATCAAATTAAATTGATTTTGATTAAATCAAATTAATCCAATATATGAATATGACTAGGGCTCTAAACTTCGTCCAAATGAATGCAGACGGCACATACAATTGTTGATCAGATCAAGCTCAAGCTAGAGAAAAAAAATGTAGATACTTGGTACTCCAAGCACCCCATACACACACATGGGCTGAGTTCAAGGATACCCAAGAGACTATAAAATCATAGAACACACTACAGGTGTCCCTTCTACTGCAATAGTTGTAAAAAATACTGACCTTACTGTCACAAAGGTGGGTCACGTCTGCTCCCCAGTGGCAGTGTGTGCTCACATCACCAGTAGAACAGTTTTACATTATCTCATTGTACTCTAGACCAGGTGAAGATATAAATTTCCATTCAATACCTACAAACAGTTACAGCTCTTTTACCATATGCTAACATAATTGTGTGTGCTGACATCAATTGCTGGTCAACCTTATGGCATAGCCATGAATACTTACAGAATATATAGCTACATCCACTTTCCAGGTACTAAATCAGCCTCATAATTTGCCTACTTATAGAAGTACTATGTGGGAGAGTGACATTGATATCACTCTTGCCACAAATTCAATAGCATATAAAATTTCCGACTGGTATATCAGTCTGAAATTTTAGTTATTGCTCTGTGATCTGATGTGGTCCAGGCTGATTGGACCACATCAGATCACAGAGCAATAGCTTTTAAACTAAACAGACAGCCACAGATAGCTCAGAAAACCTTACTTGACATCAGAAGATTCAACATTAGCATTAGTAGAGGCATATGATGCAAGAAAGCAAGCTTATGCAACATCAGCCAAAAATAAAAAATAAAATAAAAAACCACTCCCATTTCACCCCTCCATTCATTCCAAATACCTGTCCAGCTCAGCCTTAAATTTATTTAGGCTATCAACTTCCACATCAAAGGATGGAAGTCTGTTCCTTCAACCAACTACCCGCTGGGTAAAGGCAAACTTCCGCACATCTATCCTACAACTGTCTTTCCTTTCCTCAATTTGAATTTATGCCCTCTCAGGTGATTATTCTGAGCAAGAGAAACAATCCCATCACCATTGAGCATGCTCAAACCATTCAAGGCCTTATTCACCTCTATCAGATCACCTCACAGGTGACTAGTCTCCAGACACTGCAACTTGCAAAATTTAAGCCTTTCTTCGTAAGAGCAACCATTTGTTCCATTCACTAATCTTGTTGCCCTTCTCTGTACTTGTTCCAGCAGCTCTACATCCTTCTTGAAATGAGGCCTCCAGACCTGTATACAGTACTCAAGGTGTGGCCTGACCATTGCCTTATACAAAGGGAATAATCACCTCCTGATCCCTGCTAGAAAAATTCCTGTATATCACTGACAAGACTCTATGAGCTACTCTTGCAGACCGTTTGCACTGTCAGAAAAATTCATATCTGCCTGCACAATTACTCCCAGGTCCTTTTCGTTCTCTACCACTGTCAGTGTAGTATCAGAGAGTTTATACATCACTCTGGAGTTACTGCTTCCCATATGTAGAAGTTTACATTTGTCAATAATAAACTTCATTTGCCACCTCTCAGCCCATCTGTTCAACCTTTCCAGATCCTGTTGCAGCAGCATAGTGTCAGTAGTGTCCTTGACAACCCTGCCAACCTTCGTATTATCGTCTGCATACTTGGACATTAAGCTTGATATACCATCTTCAATATCATTTATAAATACAGAAAACAACAATGGACGCAACACTGAACCCTGAGGGACTCCACTAATAATATTAGTCCACAATGAGCAGTGTCCATTGATTACAACTATCTGTCTTCTCCCACTCAACCATCCCTTCATCCACAGCAGCAATTTGCCTCCAATGCCACACTGCTCCAATTTGTTCAGCAGTCTTCCATGTGCAACAGTATCAAAAGCCTTTCTAAGATCCAAATATATGATATTAAAGTTATTCTCTGCATCCAGTTCCTTTGTGACCATATCATAGTATCTGATCAAATTTGTCAGGCAAGACTTTCCCTTAACAAAACCATGCTGTGTCCAAGCTATAACTGAAGTCTTGTCTAGATGATTCTGCAGTGCTTCTTTAACTAGTGCCTCCATTAATTTTCCTGGAACAGAAGTTAAACTAACAGGTCTATAATTACTTGTGTGGCCCTTTGATCCTCCTTTGTGAATTGGGGTCACATTTGCACATCTCCAGTCCATGGGTCCCTCCCCTGAGTCCAAAGAATCTTTTTTAATTATGGCTAAAGGTTTGCTTACTTCCTTTGCTGCTTTTTTTTAATATAACTGCATGGATTCCATCCACTGCGGGTGCCTTTTTCATGTTTATCTTCAACAATTTTTCCTCCACTTTCCTCTCAGTTATTACAAAATCATCTATCTTACTGCCATGGGTGAACGTAGATGCAAAATACTCATTTAGTTCGTTAGCCACCTGAGCAGGATCATGAACGGTTGAACCACCAATATCCAGTGGACCAATCTGATTCATCCCTTTCCTTCTAGAGTTTACATAGGTAAAGAACTCTTTGTTGTTTTTTTTTGCATCCTTTGCCAAAGATTTCTCATAATCTACCTTTGCCTGCCTATTCTCCTTTGTGTGTTGGTTACAGACCAACTTATATCTATCATAGGCTTCCATGTCACCCATTAATTTATATGTATCCCATGCATTTTTCTTCTCTGCCATATGTCTCAGTAGTTCATTTGACATCCATTTAGGACTAAACTTTATTAAGAAAGGAAATTGCAGATCTTCACCGAACTTACAGCAACAGAGCTGCAGAAACAGGAAAATGAGTGATCTAGATCAAACAACAACTACGGTCCGGATGACCTTGCAATGATGACAGAAATGATCATCAAAACATCAAACCTGTCTATCCCACAGAAAAATGCAGGAAGCAGGTAGTCCCCTGATGGTGCCCTGAACTGACTATACTCAGGAGAAGGGTACATCAGGCAAGGAGACATTTCCAGAGAGCATCTTGTCCCCAAAATGAGGTGGACACACTGAGAAATTCCTAGAGGATTCTCAGGAACCAATACACATCCCTCATAAGAGAAAAGATAAAAGAATCCTGGAGGCACTTGATGGGGACATCCGACCTATGGGGAGTAATGTACAGAATTGTCATCAACAAGTTGACAAGAGGGGATGTGGTAAAACCACAGTTAAATCAGGAAATATTAGATAATCCCTGAGGCACTTGGTGGGGACATCTGTAAATGCCGACCCATGGGAAGTCGTGTACAGAATTATCACCAACAAAGTTGACAAGAGGGGATGTGGTAGAAACCACAGTTAAATCAGATGGAACCCAAACCCTGTGTTGGGCCTAGTCTGTTAATAACACATTAGATACTATTATCCAGACTGAAGCTGGAGTTTATTCCCCTACTCAGAGTGACATAATCAAGGAAAATACACATTATGAAAATGCCAAACTAGAGCCTTTATTTACAACAGAAGAATTACAAGCAGCTTTGATTAAAACCAAAAACAATGAATGCCCCAGAAATGACCTTCCAGAAGTCGAAATAATTTTAAAAATTTGCTGAAATTGTACCTCATAAACTAAAAGATCTGTATAATCACTGCCTGAGAGGGAAAATTCCCCAAAATTTGGAAAATAGCTGTGCTCAGGCTCATAATTAAAGAATCCTGAGAAACTTCCCAGATATCCCAAATCATATAGACCTATAGCTCTACTCCCAGTAATGGGGAAAGTATATGAAAGATTAATTTACAACAGAATCTTAACCTACTACACTGAAGCAGGATACCATTCAAATAATCAGTATGGATTTAAGTAAGGAAACTCTACAGGGGATGTAATGCACTACCTACTCACAGCAGTACAAAACACACAGGAAAAATATAATTTGACAATTTCAATACACTTTGCTGGGCAATTAAACCTACGGGCTCACATCTGGTGAGTATGGGCTTGGCAAACCCGTATGGCTAATAATAATAAATACAGTAATAATAATAATAAATTGACTCACTCTGGTGGAATAGTGTCCTTAGGAGGCTCCACCACAAAAATATCCCACAAAACCCTCTATCAGGTAATAAACAGCTACAAATAACATGATACACTATGTTCTAAACAATTTCAGAACTAGGGGTCATACATTCAAATTACAGGGCTTGAAGTTTAGATTAGATTGTAGGAAGTTTTCTTTTAGCCAGTGAGTTGTTGATAGCTGGAACAAGTTGTCCTAGCAGGTAGTTGAGGCTGACAGTTTGAATAAATTCAAAGGTCAACTGGATACTTACCTGTGTGAGGAGAGAAGAATATAATTTATTTTCTTATCTACTTGGTTGGATTTTTTTTTTGCCAGTGTAGCAAAAGCCTGTGACTTCCTTTCACTATATGGTGAATACTATTACTATTGCTTCATCAAGGATTGTTGATGAAGTTAAGTACCCAGGATACTTAACTTCATCAACACTGTTAAGCTGAGTTCTAGTGAGGAAGATATTCAATTGTGAGTAAACAGCAAATATATGTATATTGTTCACATATTCTGCATTTCAAGGTCAAGATGGAGGCCAAAAGAGGAAGCACAGTCCACAAAGTCCATTATCTGTCTAGTTGTGGTTGCAGTTGTTTAGTCATGAGATGCTGATACCACTCAGACATCAGCACATGAAATAAAACATGGATGAATGATGACAGTGTTACATATTGCTGAGTATGCACTACCTGGAGAATTCCAACCTGATATTGACTACTTCACCCTTTATACTATGGTTCTGGGTTAATTCCCAGGGGGCAGAGCTGCATGCCACAAGATGGGTCCCTAGGTTGCGAATAGGGGGATGGCTTTTAGATATGGAGGCTGGCTACTTTGGCAGCCCTGGAAAAGCAGTGCCAGCTACTATCAGAGCCTGGTGAGACAAACCTGGTAAGTTGTCCCTAAAAAATGCCACACAAGCTCTATGACAGTGCTGGGACAGTGGTGAGCTGTGCCACCACCTTAATCAAAGCATAATCAACCATGAGGGAGGGCAGCAGTACCCCTCATCATCACCTGAAGGCAGAAAATGGGCTTGGTTTCAGAGGGAACTTGCAGAAGCACCCTTGACATAATCAAGACTTTGGTTCTGCTACTGTGATGTGGAGGGAAAGGGGAAACTACCACATTATCTATCCCATGTTTTAGCACTCATGAATTTTGCACACATTTCTTCAGTGGGTGAATCCAATGGGACCTCAATCAGAGAAGCACCAGGTGTCGTGTCCGGCAGGGGGAGATGTAAGGCTTCTCAGGCTGTCAACCAAAGAAATCCTTATATAAACCTTGGAACATCAGAACTCTGCTCCAGACAGGAAAGTTGGAATGCATTAAAAAAAGAAATGAGACGATGCCAACTCAAGATTTTAGGACTAAGCAAAGTCGGATGGAAAGAAGGAGACTTCTGGAGTGAGGAATTTAGAGTAATTCACTCTGGCACCACAAATGGACAAGGAGGAGTAGCACTAATTATGGAAATAAAAATCGGAAAAGAAATAACCAACATACATGTCATAGGAACGAGAATTAATAAAGCAAGAATAGCAGCAGTACCAACAGACATGCTGATCGTCCAGGTTTATATGCCAACGTCAAACCATAATGACCATGAAGTAGAAGAACTCTATGAACAGCTGGAAGAAATACTTAGGGACACACCATCAAACCTCAATGTGATAATCATGGGAGACTGGAATGCGGTGGTAGGAGAAGAAAGAGAAGACACGATCACTGGAAATTACGGACTTGGAAACCGAAATGAACAAGGACAGCACCTTGTAGATTTCTGCAGACAAGAGAAACTTATTATCATGAATACATGGTACAAAGTTCCCAAAAGAAAAAGGTATACATGGAAGAGCCCAGGAGACTCAAACAGATATCAGCTAGATTATATCCCAGTAAAAGAAAGATATTGAAATCAAGTTAGAAAGTCCACAGCTTACCCAGGTGCAGCAAATGCAGATATTGATCACAATCTAGTAATGTTAAAGAGCAGACTAAAATTTAAAACACTAAAGAAAAGGAGCAACAGAAAGAAATGGAATTCAGAATTATTAAGACAAGAAGAAGCAAAGTAAAAATTCAAATACACAATAGGCAAAGCAGTACAAAAAAACCTTAACAAAAACAAAACAATAGAAGGAAAATGGAATTTTATAAAAGAAACCATCACCAGAGCAACAACAGAAATTGTAGGCTTCAAAAGAACAGAAGCGAGGAAACCCTGGATCTCACAAGATATTTGGGAAAAAACAGAAGAAAAAAGGAAATGGAAAAACATCAACACTGATGAAGGTGTAGCAAAGTATAAGGAACTAAGGAATAAACTTCGAAGAGAGCGTAGGCAAGCTAGGGAAATGTGGTAGAACGAGAGATGTAGAATCATTGAAGATCTAGATAAAAAAGGCAGATCAGATCTAACTTTCAATGAAATTAGACACTTCACAAGGAAGAAGGGAATAAGATCCAGCACTATAAACAACAAACATGGGCAACTTTTGACAGAACCTGAAGAGAGGTCAGAAGAGGAGAGGAAAGGGAGAAGCAGGAAAGGAGACGGTTGAGATGGGTGACTGCTGTCGTAGGGAGCTGCCAAGCTCGTGAACTATTAGAGGCTCAAAGATTGGATGTATGCGGGTGCCACGGTCCCTGTTGATCGTATTCCTGGTGACACTGATGTGTGCTGATTCCAGCCAACAGCGGATCTTGAAATTGTGCAAGAAGCCTATGATTTTTGCATCCTTGGGTGTGATATCATGGCTCTCCTGCCAATAGTGAGTAGCTAGTGCTGAATGGGTGAAGTCAGCTTTAGTGAGGGTGGTCTGGTGGTCCCTCAGCCGGTTTTCCAAACGACAGATTGCCTCCCTGATGTAGCTTGTGTCACAGTCCTGGCATGGTATGCTATAAATGAAACTACTCCGCTTCAGAGAAGGAAACGGTGTTTTCAGAGGGGGGGGGTTGATTGGAGTTTCATTCCGTGTCTTTGAACAGTGTGAATGTTGTAGCTGTGAACTCACGTGCTTACGTACTCAAAGGTCAGCTACAGCACATAAAAACAACTGCTTGCCAGTGCTCAATTAGTTGAAAAAGGCTACATATAGTAGCTGAAAGCTTCTATATTTGTTCTGTATTTTCTAAATTTAATATATGTTATCTCCTAAATATCTGTGCCTTGTGTCAGTTTTTTATGTGTTACTGTGTTTACTCTCTCACTTACTAATTAAATTCTTTTCACTTGGTCAGTGCAAGAAAGAAATCACTATGCATCCAAATCTCGACCTCACAGGGTTCTTCAATCATCAAGAAAATTATAATAATAAAGAAATTATTTATGTCATACAAATGTTAAAGAATGTTTTTTCTTCACAATCATCAACCAAATGCACATTCGTTGATGATTCGTCACAACGAGTTCAACACTCGTTGGTTTGTTGCAGTCCTCTTCTTCTTCAGAAATGCTTCAAGAGTCATTTGTTCCAAGACAGTCTTATCCTTTATTAATTTTCATGATAGCATCATGTAACGTCAGTGTGGTAACTGCTTTATATTATGTGAGTTCAGGCAGACCAGAGCATCTCGTCTGCCTGAACAAACAAAACGCATGCACAGTAGTACTGTACTGTATAGCTACATGCATTGTGTAAAATGCCATATTTATGAATGTTTAGCATTTATTTATTATAAGTAATGTTCATATTTTCAATTTTGTTGATACTTGATATTTAAAAAAAACTTGTAAACCTGGGATCTTGTAAAGTGAGAACTGCCTGTATTTGGAATTCCAAAATTTGGAAGGAACTAAAATTTGTTAAGGTTCTTGATAAAATCTGAAAGTGTGATGATACATGTAAGTTTGTCATAGCTACATGCTAAAGAAAACTTACTTTCCCACTATGTGCCCTTTGGAGAGAGTCACTTTCATTGTAGTACACTCCCC
Source organism: Mastigoproctus giganteus (assembly GCF_048544385.1). Lineage (NCBI taxonomy): Eukaryota > Metazoa > Arthropoda > Arachnida > Uropygi > Thelyphonidae > Mastigoproctus > Mastigoproctus giganteus. The sequence continues at coordinate 83,243,840 of NC_143580.1, read as the reverse complement.
TATTCATAACTATAACAGGTCGGAGTTTTGTTTTGACTGTTCATGAAATTTTAGCAAAGGGATTTTGTTTTGATAGAAAAGGCTAAATTTATTAAGCTATGTATGATCTGGGGCCATTGGTCATAGTGATATTGTCATCATATTAGCAACTGCCAAACACATTTACTTTTGAATGAAAAGCAACTTCTATTAGAATTACATTCACACTTACTGCATGGAAAAATTTTTGCCCAACAGCCCAGAATTACACTCTCAAAAAAAAAACAAAGAACAAAAATTAAATGATGGATATTCTCTTATACCAACAATAAGAGTAAATTTCCATGTGACATGATGAAAACTTGGCTATTCCAGGGTGAGTATGGGCTTGGCACACCCAGGATTCTGAGCTGGATATCATCATTCTTCTCTTTCTTGGTGATTCTCTCTTTCTTGGTGATTCTCTCTCTCTCTCTCTCTCTCTCTCTCTCTCTCTCTCTAACAGGGTTCAGTGTTCGGTCCATTGTTGTTTTCTGTATTTATAAATAATACTGATGGTGGTATATCAAGCTTAATGTCCAAGTTTGCAGACGATACAAAGGTTGGCAGGGTTGTTAAGGACGCTACTGACACTATGCTGCTGCAACAGGATCTAGAAAGGTTGAGCAGATGGGCTGAGAGGTGGCAAATGAAGTTTAACATTGACAAATATAAAGTACTACATATGGGAAACAGCAACCCCAGAGCAAAGTATCAACTCTGTGGTACTACACTGACAGTGGTAGAGAATGAAAAGGACCTGGGGGTAATTGTGCAGGCAGATATGAAGTTCTCTGAGCAGTGCAGACGGGCTGCAAGAGTAGCTCATGGTGTCTTATCAATGATATACAGGAATTTTTCTAGCAGGGATAGGGAGGTGATCATTCCCTTGTATAAGGCAATGGTCAGGCCGCACCTTGAGTACTGTATACAGGTCTGGAGGCCTCATTTCAAGAAGGATGTAGAGCTGCTGGAATGAGTACAGAGAAGGGCAACAAGGTTAGTGAACGGAACGAAGGGTTGCTCTTATGAAGAAAGTCTTAAGTTTTGCAAATTACAGTGTCTGGAGACTAGGCACCGGCGAGGTGATCTGATAGAGGTGTACAAAGCCTTGAATGGGTTGAGCATGCTCAATGCTGATGGCATACTGCCTCTTGCTCAGAATAATCACCTGAGAGGGCATAAATTCAAATTGAGGAAAGACAGATGTAGGATAGATGTGCGGAAATTTGCCTTTAGCCAGCGGGTAGTTGGTTGGTGGAACAGACTTCCATCCCTTGTTGTGGAAGTTGATAGCCTAAATAAATTTAAGGCTCAGCTGGACAGGTATTTTGGAAGAACGGAGGGATGAAGTGGAAGGGTTTTTTTTTTTTTTTTGGCTGATGCTGCATAAGCTTGCTTTCTTGCATCATATGCCTCTACTAATGCTAATGCTCTCTCTCTCTCTCTCTCTCTCTCTCTCTCTCTCTCTCTCTCTCTCTCTCTCTCTCTCTCTCTCAGTTGTGAATTACAGGCTCAGAAAAAGTGATGTGTTTGCCTTTTTATTTAATTGTTATTTTATATTGTACTTTATACGTAGTCTTATAATTATAGTCTTATAATTATAATTAAAAATAAAAATGACCAGCGTAACGCTGGTCATTTTTATTTTTAATTTAAAGAGTTTTTGTAGATTACTACTTAATATACGTAAAACCATTATTTCGTTCAAATCTTGCAGCTATTGTTTTTGTATAGAGTAGTAGGGAATTCAAATTTTTAATTGTGGTAACTAGGCAACTCTAACGTATAATTATATAGCATAATACGCATCACTGCATTTAGGATTCTATTAGATAGCGTAGTATTGACAATTAATTAATTTAATTTATTGATCTTATTAATTTAAAATATCATGCCCCAAACTAGAGCAGCAAAGCAATGGGCACAACGTGGCAGGAGTGCTGTGGCTCGGGGGAGAAGTGAGGCGGGCGATTCTCCAACGCATCACAGCCTAAAAAAATGTGCAACTTGTGAAATGTTTGCCAAACTCTCTGGAACAGAACATGATCTAGCCAAGGAGGATGTCTTTCTGTGTGCCAGGTGCAGAGAGTGTCTAGAAATTAGGCATCAACTCAGCGTTCTACTGGGTGTCTATGAGAGCTTGAGGTGTAGGGTAGATGCCCTTGAAGAAATTAATATGAGAGGCTTGTCACACTCTTAGCTGCCCAACTCAATGGCAGAGCTCACTCCTGGGCATCAGGCAACACAGCGGTAATCACCAAGGACAGAATGCAACAGTCCCAAAGGAACTAGTTATTGTTGGTGACTCTATTGCCAGGGAGATGGCGAATATATTGTGTAAAAAGGATAGATGGAACACGACCAGGGTATGTCTGCAGGGGTTGATGACGTTGTAAAGCATATATCATCTTTTAAGGGCACAAAAGGTGACATTGTTGTACAAGTTGGCACCAATGGCATTAAGAGTAGGAGATCTGTAGATTTACTTAACAAGCAATTCTGGCCAGACACGATAGGAGGGAATATATGATGAGAGCCTTATCAATCAATTTGGCTCTGTGGGGAATGTGCAAGGCTCAAGAGGTAGAATTTTTTTCAGCGTGGTCTGTGCTTGTTAACAGGAGAGACTGCTTTTACAGGGATGGAATACACTTAAATAGAAAGGGTGCAAGAATATTTGCTGATGCTATCGAGGCAGTGTTAGGTGGGTCGGAAAACTGCTGGCTTGGGGGGATTCACAGACTAAAAGTTTAAAAGTAGCCGCAGGCAGAAGTGAAGGTGATTCTTGTACAACTTCTAACAGAATAAGTAGCGACCTGGAGCGAGGGGTGCTGGGAGTTTCAGGGACGGATGGCAGTCATCGTGAAACAGGCGGGTATATGGGATGTATTAGGGTAACTAATAATAAGGATAGGTACATGTATACTTGCATGTATACCAATGCTAGAAGTATATCAAATAAATCTGATGAATTTGAAGTGTTGGTCAAGACATCAAAGGCGGATATTGCTGGGATAGCAGAGATGTGGTGTCACACAGATATAAGGAATGCAGAACTGAAATTTGGGGAGTACCGTGTGAACAGAAAGGATAGACAGGATAGGAAGAGAGGAGGTGTTATGCTGTTAATTAAGAAAAACATAAAATCAAAAGAAGTACATCCAGTTGATATATATGAACAGTGCACTGTTGAGTCAGTTTGGTATGACATAAGCCCTGCGAAAGCAAAAATAAGAGTAGGAGTGTGTTATAGGCCTAATGACTCAAATCAGTATAATGAACAATTGTACAGAGAAATAGAGTGGGCTAGTAAATCAGAATGTCTTATAATGGGGGATTTTAACTTCCCAGATATTGACTGGAACTTGTGGGTTGGTCACTAGCACATTAGTAAGACTTTTGTGGATTTATTGGATGATTGTTTTCTGCAGCAGCATGTTCGAGAGTCAACCAGAGAGGGTAATACTCTTGATCTGGTTATCAGCAATGATCATTCGTGTCTTAAGAATTTGCAGATAAAGGAACCACTAGGTGGCAGTGATCACAGTTTACTGATGTGGGATTTACTTAAAGATATAATTACCATCAGGGGTAAAGGAAAGGGATTTTGCTTTCGTAAAAGTGAGTACAGTGGTCTCAGACAGTTTTTAAATTTTTTACAGTGGGATCGAATGATGATGTTACCAACAGTAAATTCTAAGTGGGAAGCACTCAAGGAATTAATCGTGGATGCTACTAAAAGTTTCATGCCTATTAAGAAATATTGTTCAAGGTTTAGGCCTAAATGGTTATCAAATGAACTAATGAGACTCATGACAGAGAAGAAAAATGCATGAGATGCATTTTTCTTCTCTTAAGGTGGTAGAAATTATCAAGCGTCTCAGAAGCCTATGGCAGATATAAGCTAGTCTGTAATCAGATCACAAAGCAGGGTAGGCAGGCGAAGGCAGATTATGAGAAATCTTTGGCAAAAGATGCTAAGAAAAACAGCAAGTTTCTTTACTTATATAAACTCTAAAAGGAAGGGGATGAATCTGATTGGTTCACTTGACATCGATGGTTCGACTGTTGCTGATCCTGCTCATATAGCAAACAAACTGAATGAGTATTTTGCATCTACATTCACACATGAGGAGTTATTAAGGTTTGAAAATGGCAGAAGGTTATCAAATTGTAGCAGGGTGCTTAATGATTTTGTAATAACTGATAGCAAAGTGGAAGAGAAATTGTTGAAGTTAAACGTAAGAAAAGCACCTGGGGTGGATGGGATCTATCCAGTTATATTAAAGGAAGTGGCAAAGCAACTAAGCAAACCCTTAGCCATAATTATGAGAGCATCCTTGGACTCAGGGGAGGTCTCCACAGACTGGAGATGTGCAAATGTATCCCCAATTCACAAAGGGGGATCGAAGGGTGACATGAGTAATTACAGACCAGTTAGTTTAACTTCTGTTCAGGTAAAATAAGGGAGTCACTGGTTAAAGATGCATTGCAGGATCATCTAGACAAGACTGCAGCAATAATTCAGACACAGCATGGGTTTGTTAAGGGAAAGTCTTGTCTGACAAATTTGATAGGATATTATGATGTGGTTATATATGATATCAAAAATAATTTTGATATCACACATTTGGATTTCACGAAAGCTTTTGCCACTGTTGCGTATGGAAGACTATTGTACAAATTGGAGCAGAATGGTATTAAGGGCAAGTTGCTACAATGGATAAAAAGATGGTTCAGTGGGAGAAGACAGAGGGTGGTAACCAATGGGTGCTGCTCTTCTTGGACTAATGTTATTAGTGGAGTCCCACAGGGTTCGGTGTTGGGTCCTCTGTTGTTTTGTATATTTATCAATGATATTGATGAAGGTATATCAGGCTTAGTGTCAAAGTTTGCAGATGATACAAAGGTTGGCAGGATTGTTAATGACAGCAATGGCAGTGTGCTACTGCAACAGGATCTAGATAATTTGGGCAGATGGGCTAAGAAGTGGCAACTGAAGTTTAACCTTGACAAATGCAAAGTACTGCATAGGGGTAAAAGTAACCCCAGAGAAAAGTACCAACTGTGTGTTACTACACTTAAGGTGGTAGAAAATAAAAAAGACCTGGGAGTAATTCTGCAGTCAGATATGAAGTTTTCTGAGCAATGCAAACAGGCTGCCAGGGCAGGTCATGGAGTTTTGTCAATGATAAATAGGAATTTTGCTAGCAGGGAAAAGGAGGTGATTGTCCCTCTGTATAAGGCAATGGTCAGGCCACGACTTGAGTACTGTGTATAGGTCTGGAGGCCTCATTTTAGGAAAGATGTAGATTTACTTGAGCATGTGCAGAGAAGAGCAACAAGATTGGTGAGGGGAATGAAGGGATCCTCTTACCAAGAGAGGCTTAAGTTCTGAAAATTGCAGTGGCTGGAGACTAGGCATCTGCGCAGTGATCTGATTGAGGTGTATAAGGCCTTGAATGGGTTGAGCACGCTAAATTCTAATGGGATCCTTCCACTTGTTGAGATTACGAACCTAAGGGGGCATAAATTCAAATTAAGAAAAGACAGATGTAGAATAGATGTGCGGAAATTTGCCTTTAGCCAGCGGGTCGTTAATTGCTGGAACAAACTTCCATCTGTCATTGTAGTTGATAGGTTAAATAAATTTAAGGAGGAACTAGACAGGCATTTGAAGGGAATGGTGTGATTTTTTTTTTTGCTGATACTGAATAAACTCATACACTTGCTTTCCGGCATCACATGCCACTATTACTACTACTACTTCTCTCTCTCTCTCTCTCTCTCTCTCTCTCTCTCTCTCTCTCTCTCTCTCTCTCTCTCTCTCTCTCAGGGTAACTCAAAAATGTTTTTTTTGCCTGGTGCAACAAAAGCCTCAGGCTTCCTTGCACCATATGGCTAATAATGATGATAATAATGGTTATCTCACCCAATAGAAAGCATGTTCGATTTTCATATGTAAAACAGTTCCAACTAAAATTAGAAAGTCACATACTGCTTGGAAAATTTGTTTTGTTTTAAAATTTTTCCATCATTTAAAATTTGTTTTGTTCCACAAAGAGGAACAAAAGTAAAGAGCTGGGCTCCCTCTTATGCTGTTCGCAACAATTTCAGTGTTCAGAGTGTATCTACTGCTTTTTCAGGACTAAAAAAAAAAGATTTTCCTTGAAAGACAGCTGCAACACATGTGGAAGGCGAAGCAGCTCTGATGACAGGTATGAAGCATTTGCAACTTTCTTGTATAAAACAATTCCAACCACAATTAGAACCTCATATATCACTCAGAAATTGTTTCACTATTGTCCTGTTACCTAGCATTTAACTTTTGTTCACCTATATCCTGACAGATAAACAAAAGGTAAAAGCTAGGTATCTTTTTGTGCTAATGGTAAAGGTTTGACAGTGTTCACTGTATCACACTGCTCTTACTAAAGAGTGCAGTGGACTGCAATGATTTGTGTGAAACATTGATATAGATGATATAGTTGATATAGATGAACGGTGCACTGTTGAGTCAGTTTGGTGTGACATAAGCACTGCGAAAGCAAAAATTAGAGTGTGTTATAGGCCTAATGACTTGAATGAGTACAATGAACAATTGTACAGAGAAATAGAGTGGGCTAGTAAATCGGAATGTCTTATAATGGGGGATTTTAACTTCACAGATATTGACTGTAACTTGTGGATTGGGCACTCACACACTAGTCAGACTTTTGCGGATTTATTGGATGATTGTTTTCTGCAGCAGCATGTTCGAGAGGCAACCAGAGAAGATTGATTGATTTGGTAGTTGTTGGTGCATCGGCTTCTGTGGCCATATTGCACCTGCAAGGGTTTTTTACAGTACCTTGATCCAAGCCCGAGGCGGGAATCGAACCCGCGACCTTTGGGTTGCCGGGCAGGTACTTTACCCACTCGGCTAGCCCAGTCGGCAGCAACCAGAGAAAGTAATACTCTTGATCTGGTTATCAGCAGTGATCATTCATGTATTAGGAATTTGCAGATAAAAGAACCACTAGATGGCAGTGATCACAGTGTACTGACGTGGGATTTACTTAAAGATTTAATTACCATCAGGGGTAAAGGAAAGGGTTTTTGCTTCCGTAAAGGCGAGTACAGTGGTCTCCGACAGTTTTTAAATTCTGTACAGTGGGATCAACTGACAATGTTATCAACAGTAAATTCCAGGTGGGAAGCATTCAAGGAATTAATCGTGGAAGCTACTAAAAGTTTCATACCTATTAAGAAATATTGTTCAAGGTTTAGGCCTAAATGGTTGTCAAATGAACTAATGAGATGCGTAACAGAGAAGAAAAATGCATGGGATGCATATAAATCATCAAGCGACTCAGAAGCCTATGGCAGATATAAGTTAATCTGTAATCAGGTCACAAAGGAGATTCGGCAGGCAAAGGCAGATTACAAGAAATCCTTGGCAAAAGATGCTAAGAAAAAAAACAAGGATTTCTTTACTTATATAAACTCTAAAAGGAAGGGGATGAATCTGATTGGTCCACTTGACATCGATGGTTCGACTGTTGATGATCCTGCTCAGATAGCAAACAAACTGAATGAGTATTTTGCATCTACATTCACACATGAGGAATTATTATGGTTTGAAAATGGCAGAAGGTTATCAAATTGTAGCAAGATACTTAATGATTTTGTAATAACTGATAGCAAAGTGGAAGAGAAATTGTTGAAGTTAAACGTAAGAAAAGCACCTGGGGTGGATGGGATCTATCCAGTTATATTAAAGGAAGTGGCAAAGCAACTAAGCAAACCCTTAGCCATAATTATTATTATTTTTTTTTTTTTTTTGATTTGGTAGTTGTTGGCGCATCGGCTTCTGTGGCCATATTGCACCTCCCAAGGTTTTTGCAGTACTTTGATCCAAGCCCGAGGCGGGAATCGAACCCGCGACATTTGGGTTGCCGGGCAGGTACTTTACCCACTCGGCTAGCCCGGTCGGCCACCATAATTATGAGAGCATCCATGGACTCAGGGGAGGTTCCCAAGGACTGGAGATGTGCAAATGTATCCCCAATTCACAAAGGGGGATCGAAGGGTGACACGAGTAATTGCAGACCAGTTAGTTTAACTTCTGTTCCGGGTAAAATATTGGAGTCACTGGTTAAAGATGCATTGCAGGATCATCTAGACAAGACTGCAGCAATAATTCAGACACAGCATGGGTTTGTTAAGGGAAAGTCTTGTCTGACAAATTTGATAGGATATTATGATGTGGTTACAAAGGAACTGGATGCAAAAAATAATTTTGATATCATATATTTGAATTTCAGGAAAGCTTTTGACACTGTTGCACATGGAAAACTATTGTACAAATTGGAGCAGAATGGTATTAAGGGTAAGTTGCTACAATGGATAAAAGGATGGTTAAGTGCAAGAAGACAGAGGGTGGTAATCAATGGGTGCTGCTCTTCTTGGACTAATGTTATTAGTGGAGTCCCACAGGGTTTGGTGTTAGGTCCACTGTTGTTTTGTATATTTATCAATGATATTGATGCAGGTATATCAAGGCTTAATGTCGAAGTTTGCAGATGATACAAAGGTGGCAGGGTTGTTAATGACAGTAATGGCAGTGTGCTACTGCAACAGGATCTAGATAATTTGGGCAGATGGGCTAAGAAGTGGCAACTGAAGTTTAACCTTGACAAATGCAAAGTACTGCATATGGGTAGAAGTTACCCCATAGAAACGTACCAACTGTGTGATACTACACTTAAGGTGGTAAAATCAAAAAGACCTGGGAATAATTGTGCAGGCAGATATGAAGTTTTCTGAGCAATGCAGACAGGCTGACAGGGCAGGTCGTGGGGTTTTGTCAATGATATATAGGAATTTTGCTAGCAGGGAAAAGGAGGTGATTATCCCTCTATATAAGGCAATGGTCAGGCCACGCCTTGAGTACTGCGTACAGGTCTGGAGGCCTCATTTTAGGAAGGATGTAGATTTATTGAGCGTGTACAGAGAAGGGCAACAAGATTGGTGAGGGGAATGAAGGGATCCTCTTACCAAGAGAGGCTTAAGTTCTGCAAATTGCAGTGGCTGGAGACTAGGCACCTGCGCGGTGATCTGATTAAGGTATATAAGGCCTTGAATGGGTTGAGCACGCTGAATTCTGATGGGATCCTTCCACTTGTTCAGATTATGAACCTAAGGGGGCATAAATTCAAATTAAGAAAAGACAGATGTAGAATAGATGTGCGGAAATTTGCCTTTAGCCAGCGGGTGGTTAATTGCTGGAACAAACTTCCATCTGTCATTGTGGAAGTTGATAGATTGAATAAATTTAAGGAGGAACTGGACAGGCATTTGGAGGGAATAGTGTGATTTTTTTTTTTTTTTTTTTTTTTTTTTTTTTGGCTGATGCTGCATAAGCTCATACATTTGCTTTCTTGCATCACATGCCCCCACTACTACTACTACATGTCCAACAACAGGGCAAGACACTTCTGACTTTCACCTAAAACAGTGAAGACATTGACAATGATAATAGCAAATAGACAAATAAAGAAAAAGAAATATCAGTTGAAAAATGCATTACTTTGAAACTAAAGAACTTATTAAGGGAATGGGAAAAAAAGTTTCATTTCTGAACAACATATTACTTCCTTCTTTAAAAAAATTATAGAAGTTCTGGCTCTCACTGTTCAATATCAAGCAGGACATAATTGCTGATGTTCAGACTTTGTGGTGTAAATTTATATTGCGCATTTGAAAGTACCTGAAAATATAAAAATCTGTTTAACACTTTTTTAGGTAATACAAATTTTAATATATGTTTTTAATAATTTATTTTGCATTATTTTGGTACCTCCATAGCCAGGTGGGCAGGTGCAGCAGTGCGTAGCACAAGCTTCTTGATTAGACCGGGGTTCAGGACCGTGACCACCAAACACAGTGGATGCGGAAGGTCAGGGAATGACCACCGCACATCCCCAGCCCGGATAAAGGGTGAGGGTTGGCATCACCAGGGGCATCCAGCTCTAAAAATTTCAAACCAAAACAGTAAAAACGCTGACCTCATATATAATTGGAAAAGGGTTAGGCTAAAGGCAAACTAACACACATCAATTCTACAACTGTCTTTCCTCAGTTTGAATCTATGTCTCCTTAGTTTGCAATCTGAGCAAGAGGAAAAATTCCATCAGCATTGAGCCTGCTCAATCCATTCAAGACCTTATACACCTCAATCAGATTGCATCGCAGGTGCCTAGTCTCCAGATGCTGCAATTTGTAGAACTTAACTTGATAAGAGCACCCCCTTTGTTCCCTTCACCAGTCTTGCTGCCCTTCTCTGCTCATTCTAGCATCTCTACATCCTTCCTAAAATGAAGCTTCCAGACCTGTATGCAGGACTCAAGGTGGAGCCTGACTATTGCCTTATACAAGGGGATAATCACCTCCTTATCCCTGCTCGCAAAATTTCTGTATATCATTGACAAGATCCCATGACCTACTCTGGCCACCTGTCTGCACTGCCCAGAAAATTTCATATATGACTGCACAATTACCCCCAGGTCTCTTTCATTCTCCACTAACCCGAGTGTAACACAACCCAGTTGGTACATTTCTCTGGGATAACTGCTACACATATGCAGTACTTTGCATTTGTCAATGTTAAACTTCAGTTGCCACTTCTCAGCACATCTGCCCAACTTTTCCAGATCCTGTTGCAGCATACTGTCATTTCTGTTATTAACAACCCTGCTAACCTTTGTATCATCTGCAAACTTTGACATTAAGCCTGATATACCTTTTTCAATATCCTCAATTAATATACAAAACAACAATGGGTCTAACACCAAACCCTTAGGGGCACCACTAATAACATTACTTCACATACAGCAGTATCCATTGATTACCACTCTCTGTCTTCTCCCACTCAACCATCCTTATATCCATTGTAGCAACTTACCCTTAATGCCATACTGCTCCAATTTGTACAGTAGTCTTTCATGTGTAACAGTTTTCCTGAAATCCAAGTATATGATATAAAAATTATTTTTTGCATCCAGTTCCTTTGTGACCACATCATAGTATACAATCAAATTGGTCAGACAAGACTTCCCCTTGACAAACTCATGCTGTGTCTGAATTATTACTGCTGTCTTGTCTAGATGATCCTGCAATGCTTCTTTAACCAGTGACTCCATTATTTTCCCTGAAATAGAAGTCAAACTAACAGGTCAGTAATTACTTGTGTCACACTTTTATCCCGCTTTGAGAATTGGAGATACATTTGCACATCTCCAGTCTTTGGGGACTAACCCTGAGTCCAAGGATGCTCTCATAATTAAGGCTAAGGGTTTGCTTACTTCCTTTGCCACCTCCTTTAATATAACTGATATCCCATCTACCCCAGGTGCCTTTCTTATGTTTAACTTCAACAATTTCTTCTCCATTTTGCTCTCAGTTATTATAAAATCACTTAACTCCCTGTTAAAGTGTGATAAACATATGGCCCTCTCCTCCTTGAGTAACTCCTCATGTGTGAATGTAGATGCAAAATTACTCATTTAGTTCAACAGCTATCTGAGAATGATCATCTACAGTCAAACCATTGATATCAAGTGGATCAATCTGATTCATCCCCTACCTTTTACAGTTTATATAAGTCAAGAAATCTTTGCTGATTTTCTTTGCATCCTCTTTGCCAAAGATTTTTCATAATCTGCCTTCGCTTGCCTAAACTCCTTTGTGACTTGATTACAAACTAGCTTGTATCTACCATAGGCTTCTGTGTCGTCTGTCAATTTATGTGCATCCCATACATTTTTCTTCTCTGCCACGAGTCTCATTAGTTCATCTGACATCCATTTGGGCCTAACCCTAGAGCAGTATTTCTTAGTTGGAACAAAAAGCCTAGTAGCTTCCAAAATTACTTCCTTGAATGATTACCATTTAGAATTTACTGTTGGTAATATCATCAGTTGGTGCCTCCATAGCCAGGTGGGCAGGAGCAGCAGTATGTAGCACACGCTTCTTGATTAGAACGGGGTTCAAGCCTGTGACCACCAAATACGGAGGAGGCGGAAAGGTCAGGGAATGACCACCGCATATCCCCAGAGCAATATGGCCTTAGTTGCTAATGCTCCTAAAAACCAGGCGCCTCCGTAGCCAGGTGGGAAGGAGCAGCAGTGAGTAGCACACGCTTCTTGATTAGACCGGGATTCGAGCCCGTCACCACCAAATACGGAGGATGCGGAAAGGTCAGGAATGACCACCGCATGTTCACGGAGCAATATGGCCTTAGTTGCTAATGCTCCTAAAAACCAAATAACAAATAACAAGCTCCTAAAAACCAAATAACAACAACAACAGCAATCATCAGTTAGTCCCACTGTATAGAATCTAAAAAATCTCTGAGACCAGTGTAGTAGCCTTTACAAAAGCAAAAATCCTTCCCTTTACCCCTGATGGTAGTTACATCTTTAAGTAAATCCCACATCAGTACACTGTGATCACTGCCACCTAGTGATTCGTTTATCTGTAAATTCTTAATGCATGAATAATCACTGCTGATAATCAGACCAATTGTATTACTCACTCTTGTTGCCTCTCTAACATGCTGCTATAGAAATCAATCATCCAATAAATCCAAAAAAGCCTTGGTAGTGTGCGAGTGACCAAACCACAAGTTCCAGTCAATATCTGGAAAGTTAAAATCCCCCATTATAAGACAATCTGATTTACTCGCCCACTCTATTTCTCTGTTAAGCTGTTCATTGTACTCAGAGTCATTAGGCCTATAACACCCCCCAACTCTCAACTTTGCTTTCCCAGTGTTTATGTCACACCAAACTGACTTAACATTGCACTGTCCATCCATGTTTGGATGCACTTCCTTAGATTTTATGTGTTTCTTAACTAACAGTATAACCTCTTTTCCCTTCCTACTCTTCTATCCTTTCTGTACACATTGTACTCCCCAAATTCCAATTCTGCACTGCTTACATCTGTATGATACCATGTCTGTGATATCCCAACAAGATCTGCCTTTGATGTCTTGATCAGCACTTCAAATTCAAGTTTATTTACTATACTCCTAGCATTAGTATACATGCACCTGTTCTTACTCTTAATTATTTTAACACAACCCATGTATTTACTTTTTTCATGACTCCCAGCAGTTCCTGATAGGAACTTGCTATCCAGGCTGCTGCTCATTCCAATAGAAGCAGTGCAGGAATCATTTCCACCTCTGTCTGTGGCTATTGTTAATCTATTAGTCTGTGAATCCCCCCATAGCTAGCAGTTTTTCAACCCCCTAAGATTGCCTCGATAACATTAGCAAATATTCTTGCAACCTTTCTATTTAAGTGTATCCTATCCCTATAGAAGCAGTTAACAAGCACAGACCATGCTGAGAAAAATTCTACTCCACGAACCCTGCACAATCTCTCCACGGACGAATTGACTGACAGGGCTCTCATCATATACTCCCTCCTATTATGTCTGGGCAGGATAACAGACACTTTCTAATTTAACCCTAACTCATGACTTTTTTTTCAACATTGACCTGTACTTGCTAAGTAAATCCACAGATCTCCTACACTTAATGTCATTAGTGGCAACGTGTACAATGACATCACCTTTTGTGCCCTTAAAAGGTAATATCTGCTCTACGTCATCAACTTGTAGAGCGAATATCATCTTTTAAGGGCACAAAAGGTGATATAGTTGTACACGTTGGCACTAATGATATTAAGAGTAGGAGACCGGCAGAATTACTTAACAAGTACAGGTCACTGTTGAACAAAAGTTGAGAATTAGGGTTGAATTTTAAAGTGTCTGCAATTCTGCCATTCAGACATGATAGGAGGTAGTATATAATGAGAGCCTTGTCGATCAATTCGACCCTGGAAAGATTGTGCAAGGCTCAAGGGGTAGAATTTTTTTCAGCCTGGACTGTACTTGTTAACAGGAGAGATTGCTTCTACAGGGATGGGATATACTTAAATAGAAAGGGTGCAAGAATATTTGCTGATGCTATCGAGGCAGTGTTAGGTGGGTCGGAAAACTGCTAGCTTGGGGGGAGACAAAGACTAATAGATTGACAGTAGCCACTGGCACAGGTGAAAGAGATTCTTGCACTGCTTCTATTAGAATGAGCAGAAGCCTGAAAAATAAGATGCATGATATTTCAGAGACTGCTGGGAGCCATTGCGGTACAAGTAAGCACATGGGTTGTGTTAGGGTAGCTAAGAATAGAAACAGGTGCAGGTATACTTGCGTGTACACCAATGCTAGGAGTTTAGTAAATAAATTTGATGAATTTGAGGTATTGCTCAAAACATCAAAGGCAGATATTGTTGGGATATCAGAGACGTGGTGTCACACAGATATAAGGGATGCAGAACTGGAATTTTGGGAGTACAACATCTACAGAAAGGATAGACAGGATAGGAAGGGGGGAGGGGTTATGCTATTAGTTAAGAAACACATAAAAACCAAGGAAGTGAAGCCAGTCGACATCGCCTGACAGTGCAGTGTTGAGTCAGTTTGGTGTGACATAAGCATTGGGAGATCAAAATTGAGAGTAGGAGTGTGCTATAGGCTAATGACTCTGATGAGTATAATAAGAAACTGTACAGGGAAACAGAGTGGGCCAGTAAATCAGAGAGTCTTATAATGGGAGATTTTAATTTCCCAAATATTGACTGGAATTTGGGGGCTGGTCACTCACACACTAACAGGGCTTTTGTGGATTTATTGGATGATTGTTTTCTACATCAGCATGTTCGGGAGGCAACTAGAGGGAGTAATACCCTTGATTTGATTATCAGCAGTGATTCTTCATGCATTAAGAATCTGCAGATAAATGAACCACTAGGTGGCAGTGATCACAGTGTGCTGAAGTGGGATTTACTCAAAGAGGTAACTACCATTAGGGGTAAAGGGAAGGGTTATTGCTTCCGTAAAGGCGACTACGATGGACTGAGACAGTATTTAAATTCTATACAGTGGGGCCAACTGATGATGTTACCAACAGCAAATTCAAAATGGGAAGCATTCAAAGAACTTATCTTGGAAGCTACTAGGCTTTACATACCAACTAAGAAATATTGTTCAAGGTTTAGGCCTAAATGGATGTCAGATGAACTGATGAGGAATAGGGCAGAGAAGAAACATGCATGGGATACAGTCTGTCCTCGTATAACACGTGTTTGCATTACACGAATTCGATCATACACGATTTATAAATAGGGGAACGATGTCGCATATAACACAAACGTAATTCGCTTATGCACGATTCGCCTTTGTGTTTACAATAAATGACAGTCGAACGCGGCAAAATCACCACAACTGAAAACAACACAGTAGGAATGAAGAGAGGATTCTGAAAATTTGTTTTTATGATTTCGTGGAAGGGGAAACACATTTAACATAATAACGTAAAAATCAACAGAATTTCAGCTACTGTATCGGTATTACTGTATTGCAAATGTAATTAGATCGACTTTTACTACCCGTTTATAACGACTCCACTAGCAGGAACCACCAATAAAAGGAAACTGCAAATTGTTTTTATTGTTTTATGGTAGTGACTTCCAGAAATGTGCTTTAGTAAAACATAAGCATGTAATATGTGAGAATAGTGTGTTTACGCCTTTTCTGCATTTATTCAGTTGTACACGGGCGTTGCATCGTTTATTCAGTTGCTACTTGTTTGCTGTGCGTTTATGTATATGAAGCTTGCCTCCTTATTTTTGTTCATTTTATAATTGTGCTCTATTCTCAAAAAAAATGAGTAAAATACTTGAAAAAAGTGTGAAAAGGAAGCGTTCTAGTGAAAATACTTCAGAGAGAAAAAGAAAAGCAATATCAATAGAAGAAAAATATGAAATTGTGAAACGCTTTGACCGGAATGAAAGAACATGCGATATTGTGCGTGCTACAGGCCTAAATGAGGGAACGCTGAGAACAATCAGAAAGAATGCAGAAAAAATAAAAGCAACTTTCATAGCAGTCACAACACAAAGTGTAACAAAATCAGTTAGATCAAGACACAAAGAACTGGAAGAGATGGAACGTCTTTTATCTGTTTGGATAGAAGATCAAACAAAGAAGAGATCAGGAACAAGTTTGCTTACGATAAAAGCAAAGGTATTGGCAATATTTGAAGACCTCAGAAATAAAGCTGAAAACCCTCAAGAAGTGCCTCCCTTTACTGCCAGTAGTGGCTGGTTCAACAATTTCAGGAAACGTCACGCTTTCCATAATGTGAAATTATCAGGTGAAGCTGCGAGTGCAGATGAAGCAGCAGCAAAGGCATTTCCGCCAATACTGAAAAAACTAATTGAGGAAGAGGGCTATACACTGGACCAAATTTTCAACTTTGATGAAACTGGACTGTATTGGAAAAAAATGCCATCACGAACATATATCTCAAGAGAGGAAGCACGAGCTCCAGGCTTCAAGGCTGCTAAGGATAGGTTTACTGTTATGTTAGGAGCAAATGCAAGTGGCGACTTGAAACTGAAGCCTGTTATTGTTTATCATGCAGCTAATCCACGAGCGTTAAAAGGGATCACAAGGACTACCCTGGGTGTTTACTTTAGGAACAGCAGAAGAGGATGGATGACAGGGCAGATCTTCACTGAACTTCTACTACATGTGTTTGAGGATGTGTTTCGAAGCTACTGCAAAAAGAAAAATTTGAATTTTAAGATTTTAATTATTTTGGACAATGCACCAAGTCACCCTCCAACCCTTGCTGAACTGTCACCAAACATCAAAATCCTGTTTTTACTGCCTAACACAACATCTCTAATCCAGCCACTTGACCAAGGAGTAATTGCTGTTTTTAAGCACTATTACACAAGACGGACATTTAAGATGCTGATAGCAGAAACAGAGGGCGAAAATGCACCAACAGTTAAAGACTTCTGGAAGCGATTCAACATTAAGAATGCAATTTACATAATTGTGGAGGCTTGGAACGAAGTGACAAAAGAATGCTTACATGGTGTTTGGCGGCCACTTTTACCAGATTTTATTCGTGATTTTAAAGGATTTGATTCTGTAAATCACCTTCCTAAATTAAAAGCACATTGTGTTGCCCTCGCAAAGCAGGTTGGCTTTGAGGAATTGGAGGAAGATGATTTAGAAGAGTTGCTTCAGTCTCATGAAGAAGAACTTTCAACTGAAGAACTGCAACAACTTGTTGCTGGAGGGCAGGTGGAAGATGAGAAAGATGACGAAGTTGAATGCCTGAACACCACTATAAAACCGCTTTGTACTTCAGATTTATCTTCAGTTTTAAATTCATTTGAGAAAAGTATGCAATGGCTAGAAGATAATGATTATAATGCAGAAAGAAGCAGAAGAGCACTTTATACATTTCGGTCTGCTTTGGAGCCATATAAACAGCTGCTTTGTGAAAGGAGGAAGACTGCGAAACAACAGAAACTAGATGTCTTTTTTATGAAACACCCAAGAAAAATACAGAAAATGAGCCGCAGCCCTCTAGTTCTGGTGTGACCACATTTCGTCCAAAGTCTTCATCGGCATCTCCTCCACCTCCCAATTCCGATAATGATGACAACCTGCCGCCACTTTCCCCATAATTACGCTGCTTCAACCCTTTCTCAAGCCCTTTCCCTCAAGCTGTCTTCATTTACTTTTAAGGTAAGAATCTAAATTCAAATGATTAAATTATTAATTTTACATTTTTCAACTGTAACTGTTTTATTACGATTATTTATTGTGTTTGGTAATGTTTTGGTTAAAAATGTGTGTCCAATCTTGGGTGGTCGGCACCTAACCCTATATTTTCCATAGGGCCTGTTGTTTATATTGCACGATTTTGCATTGCACGAGGATTTCTAGGAACGCAGCTATCGTGTTATACGAGGACCGACTGTACATACAAATTAACACATGACACAGAAGCTTATGATAGATACAAGTTGATATGCAACCAAGTTACAAAGGAGGTTAGGCAGGCGAAGGCAGATTACGAGAAATCCTTGGCAAGTAATGCAAAGAAAAACAGCAAAGAGTTCTTTACTGATGTAAACTCTAGATAGAAGGGGATGAATCAGATTGGTCCACTTGATATTGATGGGTCAACTGTTGATGATCCTGCTCAGGTAGCTAACAAACTAAATGAATATTTTGCATTGACATTCACACATGAGAAGTTGTTCAGCGAGGGGAATGCCAGAGGTGTATCCAACTCTAGCAGTAAGCTACAGAATCTTGAAATAACTGGGAGTAAAGTGGAGGAGAAACTGTTGAAGATAAACACAAGAAAGGCGCCAGGGGTGGATGGGATCTATCCAGTTATATTAAAGGAGGCAGCAAAGGAAGTAAGCAAACCCTTAGCCATAATTATGAGAGCTTCCATGGGCTTAGGGGAGGTACCCATAGACTGGAAATGTGCAAATGTGACCCCAATTCACAAAGGAGGATCAAAGGCTGACACAAGTAATTATAGACCTGTGAGCTTAACTTCTGTTCCAGGAAAATTAATAGAGGCACTGATTAAAGAAGCACTGCAGGATCATTTAGACAAGACTTCAGTTATAGCTGGGACACAGCATGGTTTTGTTAAGGGGAAGTCTTGCCTGACCAATTTGATTGGATACTATGATGCAGTCACAAAAGAACTGGATGCAGGGAATAGCTTTGATATTATATACTTGGATCTTAGAAAGGCTTTTGATACTGTTGCACATGGAAGACTGCTACACAAATTGGAGCTATGAATAAAGGAGTGGTTGAGGGGGAGAAGACAGAGAGTGGTAATCAATGGACACTGCTCATCGTGGACTAACGTTATTAGTGGAGTCCCTCAGGGCTCAGTGTTGGGTCCATTATTGTTTTCTGTATTTATAAATGATATTGATGATGGTATATCAAGCTTAATGTCCAAGTTTGCAGACGATACAAAGGTTGGCAGGGTTGTCAAGGACACTACTGACACTATGCTGCTGCAATAGGATCTGGAAAGGTTAAGCAGATGGGCTGAGAGGTGGCAAATGAAGTTTAACATTGACAAATGTAAAGTACTACACATGGGAAACAGCAACCCCAGAGCAACGTATCAACTCTGTGGTACTACACTGACAGTGGTAGAGAATGAAAGGGACTTGGGGGTGGTTGTGCAGGCAGATATGAAGTTCTCTGAGCAGTGCAGACGGGCTGCAAGAGTAGCTCATGGAGTATTGTTAATGATATACAGGAATTTTTCCAGCAGGGATAAGGAGGTGATTATTCCCTTGTATAAGGCAATGGTCAGGCCACACCTAGAGTACTGTATACAGGTCTGGAGGCCTCATTTCAAGAAGGATGTAGAGCTGGTGGAACGAGTACAGAGAAGGGCAACAAGATTAGTGAATGGAACAAAGGGGTGCTCTTACGAAGAAAGGCTTAAGTTTTGCAAATTACAGTGTCTGGAGACTAGGCACCAGCGAGGTGATCTGATAGAGGTGTATAAGGCCTTGAATGGTTTGAGCATGCTCAATGCTGATGGGATTCTTCCTCTAGCTCAGAATAATCACCTGAGAGGGCATAAATTCAAATTGAGGAAAGACAGATGTAGGATAGACGTGCGGAAATTTGCCTTTAGCCAGTGGGTTAAAGAGTTAAGAGGTGCTCTTAACAGTGGGTTAAGAGCACCCCTTTGTTGGTTGGTGGAACACACTTCCATCCCTTGTAGTGGAGGTTGATAGCCTAAATAAGTTTAAGGCTCAGCTGGACAGGTATTTTGAACGAACAGAGGGGTGAAGTGGTTTTTTTTTTTTTTTTTTGGCTGATGCTGCATAAGCTTGC